>NC_139623.1:63023824-63271324 GCF_964638095.1 Poromitra crassiceps
CGACCGCACTTAGGGTCGCGACCCGAAGGTTGGAGACCACTGGGTTAGTTAGTTTAGGGCACCTAACAGTTGTAGTTATAGCTTTAATTTGATTTGAGAAATAAGCTCATCCAATGCAAAGAATATTATGGAGTTGATTATTTTAAACTATGGATGAAGGATTGTTATTTATTTGTTAGGGTAACAAAGTCAATCTGCTTTCAAAGTTTTAATTTCAATAAGACTAAAAGTCTTGTAAATATAGGTTTGAAGGCTAAATGGCAAGTAGTTTTTAGCTATGGTTAAGTCTCACTGCACTAGTCTTTAATTTGATTTGAGAAATAAGATCATCCAATGAAATGAAATGTTATGGAGTTGATTATTTTAAACTGGATGAAGTATTTTTATTTATTTTTAGGGTAAGTAAATCTGCTTTCAAAGTAGTTTTCTTTGTCACTTTTCAGTTTGAATTTGAATAAGACTAAACGTCTTGGAAATATAGCAATAGTTTTGTAAATAGTTAGTTTGTACATAGTTTGCTAATAGTTTTGACAATAATAATGTAAACACTGGCCTGTCACCTGAGTGAAAGTTCCTACTTACAGTTTGGTGACCCAAAACAGAATGGTGACTCCTACTGGAACAATTTGGTTGAGTGTTTATGCCTGTGTTGCTGTCTGTTGTAGTGTAAAACGACTAAAGGGAGAGCAGGTGGTTACATGAAAGTGAGTGAGAAAAGGAGAATGACATCACAACAGTATAATCCTAATGTTAATTTAAAATTAAATATTCTTGGATGAAAGTCCAAAAAACGTCAAATTTTCTTCGGCACTGCCCTTACAGGCAGCACCGAGAGTCCATTCCTACCTAAAAGTACTTCCAGCGCCACTGAATATAATGCAATTTAATCCCCATCCCCGAACCCACAACCTCTGGCAACCTACCGCCAAAATTGCCCCCTACCAGCCCACCCTAGTGTGGCAGGCTAGATACGGGCCTGCTCCCCGGTTTCTGGAGTCCCGCTGCCGTTCGCCTGGGTCTCTCCATAATCGGCTCTACTCTACTGCTCTCTGTGCGCGCTGGCCGGTGCGCACCTGCTTTTATACAGCTCAGTGGCTGAGGAGCGCGAGGTATATATTGGGTCTAATTATATCACCAAACGGACAGTGCTATTGGTTGGCTGCTAAATGTGGGCTGTCGTACTATCCCTTTTGATCTCTTCCGATGGGATAAGAGTTATTGATTCAATTTAATTAGATCCACTGGCAGTTTATTGGGCTTTTCCGGTACATTTGTGTGGCCATATATATATTTTTGATGGGGTAATAACTGTCTGGCAAATTCTATAGGCTGTGGTCAGTCGTATTATTGCACTTTTCTTTTTCTCTCTTTCTGCCCTGTTTAATGTTTTTGTCTCAGTAGGCTATATTTCAACTGGGAGATGTGTTGAATGATTATCATTTTTTTATTAATGTGTTTTGCAGATATAACTCTTTCTGGGTATTCAGGTCTGCTCTAGGTGATCACTGTGTGATTATTGTGGTATACTGTGGGTGTCTACAGAATTTTATTTGAGATTGTTTATTTCTTTCTTTTTTTTCCTGAGTAATTAACTTTCATTTTATTTCCATGGTTACACACTGACTAGAATGATGTCTGGTGGGGGTACTTTCAGCCTGAATGACATGTCTTCTCCAGTTGGGAGCACTCTGAATTACAGTGCTGGGAGGGGTCGGGGTATCTTATTTTGTTATGGGAGGGGGAGACCTGTGGGTCCTGTGTTAAGTGAATATGAGAACACAGTTAACCAGTCAGTGTTGGGTTCACCTGTGGGTCCTACAGCCAGTTCTACACCCATTACACATGCTAACCCTCCACCTGTTCAAGTCATTACTACTGAAGCATTTACTGGTATTATTGCTGATTTGGCCAAGCAGATTGGTGAGACAGTCACTGCTAGTTTGCACACCATGCACCAACCCAGTGGCACTAGCCAGTACCAGTCTGTCCAGTCTCCAGGGGGCGCTGACGCTTCACAGCTGAGAGTGGTGGTGCAGCCAGACACAAAGCCCCCTCCATTCTTCAGAGGTGATCAGTCGGACAAGTTCTCCATACACGAGTGGGAGGACATGATGAGGAGCTATGTGTCCAGGATGAACTGTAATTCGCACAGTGAGATGTTTGGGCTTCTCATGAGTCGGCTGACCGGTAAAGCGAGGGATATCGTCAAAGTGTCACTCCGCAGTCATTCTGAGTTGAGCCCGAGTGAGCGCCCCACAGCTGTCTTTGATATCTTGAAACATAACTTCAGCGAGATCACATATTCCAACATGCCAATGAGAGACTTTTATAGCACAGTCCCGAGGGCTGGTGAAACTGTGATGGATTACTGGATCCGTCTCAATAAAGCAGTTGATGCAGCTGATGAGTGCCTCCGTAGGCGGGGCAGGAGTGTTGAGGACCCCAGTGCTGAACTTGTGATGATGTTTATCTCTCACTGCCCTGACCCCAACCTCGCCATGTCGTTCCAGCTTAAGCCTGCTGAGAAGTGGACTGTGGCTGAGGTCCAAGAAAGGCTGGATAGCCACATGCGTAGTGTGAGGAGTGCCACTCATGTCCCGCACAATGTCAGTGTCTCAGCCTACAGTCAGGGCATGAATGTTTTCGCCCGACCATTTCATGGCAGTGAACCTCAGCATCCCCTGTCATCTTCTGAGGTGAATCACCTCCTGCCTCCCACTATGTCCGCCGCTGCTCTGGGTGGTCAGCTATATCCCAACCCGCCTCCAGTTAACCAGCCTCCTCCTTCGGTAATGCCAGGTTCTCAGACAACCCCTGCCACCACCACTCCTGCTGCTGAGCCCGGCCTTCAACAAGTAGTCACTATGTTTGAGAAGGTCCTCACACTGTGCACTGCGACCCTTGCCACAGCTGGTCAGACACAGCCTCATCAGCCCCGGCACTCAGTCATCCAAACCAGTCCTCCATGCAGAGTGTGTGGCACTAAGGAACATTCCACCTATACTCACTGTAGGCTTGACAGGCTGTGCCGCCACTGCCTCCGCCCTGGTCACTTTAAGGGTGAGTGTCCATCATCCTCCCAGCCCCCAGCCATGTTAGCACCTTCTCCCTCTGCTGCTCAGTTAAACTAACGAGCCCATGTGATGAGAGGGGTAACATGGGCAACTCTGGATTAACCCTCGCTGGAGAACCTGATGATTTACAGTCTGTATATGTTAATTGTTGCAGTATGCTCCCAGATGAAAAGACAGTTATCTTTGTGGGGTCACAGAGGGTGGGGGTGGCGAGTGAGTTGTTCTATGCTCCTGTGTCAGTTAGTGGCCAGTCTTCTTTGAAGGGAATGCTTGATTCTGGGAGTATGTCATGCACACTTAGCGAAGAGGCAGAGTCAAAGCTGAAAGCTGCTGGTGTTCTCCCGGGTCCTCAGCCTGGTCCTGACAGAGTGGTGCTCGTTGGTTGTGGTGGCCTTGTTGCACAGCCTAAGTGCATTTGCGACTTAGATATTGAGGTCTATGGATTCAAATTTATTGTGCCAACCTTCATTGTTCCTGGTCAGAGGGATGAGCTTATCATCGGGAGCAATGTGATTAGACCCATCATACAGATGTTGAAGTCTACAGAGAAATACTGGGAGCTTATCTCCACCAGTACCAATGACCCCAACTGTGAGCAGTTCCTCCAGCTACTCAGCTGCATTTCGCGTTGGTCAGGCCCTGAGCAGCCTAGTAAGATTGGGACTGTAAGACTGAGGCAGGCTGTTACACTCCTTCCCCGCCAGGAGTATGTGGTGTGGGGGAAGCTGCCAGGTTCTGCTCATGTGTCACCAGGGAGTACCGTCATAGTGGAGCCAACTTCGGCCCGCTCAGCACCTAAGAACATCCTTGTGGGGCGGGTTGTGACTCCTATGTGGGGGGATCGCTGGATCCCCATGAAAGTTCTTAACCCCACACAGGCTCCTGTGACACTGCGCCGCAACACTAAACTTGTTGATGTCTCTCCTTGTCTCGCTCTTGAAGACCTGCCAATCAACCAGGGTCTCTGCAAACCTCAGAAATGGTCTGCATTTATATATATAAATGGTCTGCTATAGCGCTTTTATCCAAAGCGCTTTACAATCAGTAGATAGACTACATGATGTTGCTCCAACCCCCCCTCCTCTGCAAAATCTGTCTGATCCCATACAGCTGCTGAAAGACTGTGGATTGGGAGATGTCAACATTGAGGGCTGTGAGGTGTCGGGCAGTTGGAGAGAGAGGATGGCTGAGCTGGTATTGACATATCAAGACGTGTTCTCCAAAAACAAGCTGGACTGCGGAGAGGCAAGAGATTTCGTCCACCGCATCCGCCTTTCTGATGAGCAACCCTTCCGGTTGCCCTACCGCCGAGTCCCTCCTGCACATTATCACAAGTTGAGGGAGGTGCTGTCTGAGATGGAGATGAAGGGCATCATTCGAAAATCAATCAGTGAATATGCCTCACCGCTGGTAATGGTCTGGAAGAAATCTGGTGACCTGAGGATATGCAATGACTTTCGCCTGCTCAATGCCAAGACCATCAAAGATGCTCACCCACTGCCCCATCAAGGTGACTGTCTTGCCGCCTTGGGTGGAAATGCCCTATTCAGTACCATGGATCTTACATCGGGGTACTACAACATTCCCCTCCATGAGTCTGATAAGCGGTACACGGCCTTCACAACACCATTGGGCCTATATGAGTATAACAGGCTCCCCCAAGGCCTGTGCAACAGTCCAGCATCCTTCATGCGCATGATGTTCAGCATTTTCGGTGACTTGAACTTCTCCAGTCTCCTTTGCTACCTGGATGACCTTCTTGTTTTTGCGCCATCTGAAGAGGAAGCTCTGAAACGCCTGGAGCTGGTGTTCTCTCGCCTGAGGGCCAACAACCTTAAGCTGGCACAGAAGAAATGCCACTTTCTTCGCAAGTCCGTGAGGTTCCTGGGGCACGTGGTGGACAGTAGCGGTGTCTCAGTAGACCAGGAAAAAGTGGAAGTGATTGCAAGCTTCAAAAAGGAGGACCTTATGAATGATGACTGTTGCACTCCATCTCAGCGGAAGGTCAGATCTTTCCTTGGAATGGTTCTATACTACCAGCATTTTATCCCTTCATGCTCCTCCATTGCTAAGCCCCTCTTTTCCCTGACAGTGGGTCAGAAGCGGAAGTGTGGTGCTAGCCCACCCGGAAGTGTGGTGCTAGCCCACCCGGACTTTGACAGACCTTTCATTCTTGCCACTGATGCCTCTCTTGATGGTCTGGGAGCAGTTCTATCCCAAGTCGCTGCTGGTGAGGAGAAGGCTAGGCCCATTGCTTTCTCGAGCAAGTCTCTCAGTCGCAGCCAGTCTAACTACCCTGCTCATAGGCTGGAGTTTCTGGCTTTGAAATGGTCCGTGTGTGATAAGTTCAGTCATTGGCTTAAAGGCCATAAGTTCACTGTCTGGACTGATAACAATCCTCTCACATACATTTTGACCAAGCCGAAGCTAGACGCATGTGAACAGCGCTGGGTCTCAAAACTTGCTCCATACTCCTTCGAGATTAAACATGTCCCGGGGAGGTTGAATGTCATGGCAGATGCCCTCAGTAGGGAACCCTTTGTGAAACCCCTAAGCCAACGGCTCTTGTCAGAGCCATTTTCCAAGCTGCTCGAGCAGGTGTGTGACATAGGGGATGGATGTGTGCAAGATGTCTTCCGTCTGACGTGCCAGCCTCAGTCATTGGAGGGTTCCTCGCCGCCTGCAGCCACTCATGTGTCCATGTCTGAGGGAGAGGTCTCTTCCCTTCTTTCTGCTCATGATGACTGGGACTCAGCCCCGATGCAGCGCGCCGCTTCACTGGCCGGCCATCTGAGCGGTCTGACTCCTCCTGGTCAAGACTTGTTCCCCTCAATGTCTTTGGCTGATCTGCAAACTCGTCAGCATCAAGATCCTGTCATCTCGAGGGTGCTGTTTTATGTTGTCAGGAAGCGCAGGCCCTCCAGACGTGAACGGTGTAATGAGTGCCAACACACCCTGAGAGTTCTGAAACAGTGGGAGAAGCTCACACTCTTGAATGATGTGCTATACAGAGTTATGAGAGACCCGTTGACCAAGCACAAGAGGTTTCAGTTTGTTCTGCCTGAGTCGTCTGGTATTCATGATCATGCAGGCCACCAGAGTCAGCCCTGCACACTCTCTCTCTCGCCGTCAGCGCTTCTTCTGGTTTGATATGGAGAAGGATGTGCGCGACCACGTCAGGAACTGTCACAGGTGTATCCTCAGCAAGACGCCGGAGCCTGCCGCGAAAGCCCCACTGGAGAGCATTAAGACCTCTGCCCCACTGGAGCTTGTGTGCATTGATTTCTGGTCAGCTGAGGACAACAACAACAAGTCAGTGGATGTGCTCGTAGTCACTGACCATTTCACCAAGTTGGCACATGCTTTCCCCTGTCAAGACCAGACTGCCAAGAAAGTAGCAAAGAAGCTCTGGGACAATTGCTTTTGTGTATATGGCTTTCCTCAGCGCCTCCACTCTGATCAAGGGGCTAATTTTGAGAGTGAGCTGATTGCAGAGCTTTTGGTGCTGGCGGTTGTTGAGAAGTCCAGAACCTCTCCCTATCACCCCATGGGGAATGGGGGGACGGAGAGATTCAACCGGACCCTGGGCAACATGCTTAGATCTCTGCCTCCCAGATCAAAGTTAAAATGGCCGTAAATGGTCCAAACCATGACCTTTGTGTACAATTGCACAGTACACGAGACCACTGGATTTGCAACATTTTACTTGATGTTTGGGAGGGTCCCTAGGCTGCCAGTTGACCTCATGTTCAGAAATGTTCTCCATGATGAGGCTGTCTGTGACTATGACGCATATGTGAAATCCCTGGTTAGTGACCTCCGCATTGCCATGCTACAGGCCCAGAAGAACTCTTCAGTTGAGCAGAAACACCAGTCTGACCAGTATAACAAAAAGGTCAAGGGCCTCCCTCTCTCTGTTGGCGACCAAGTTCTTGTGGCGAACAAGGGTCTCAGAGGAAAGCGTAAGCTCGCGGATAAATGGGAGCCTGTTGTTCATTCGGTGGTGGCCTCCAAGCCAGCCCTCCACATACAGGATCAGAGACCGAGACGGAAATGAGAGAGTGCTGCACCGGAACCTGCTGCTTCAGGTCAACTTTCTCCCCCTGGATGGGCAGCTGGATAAGGGAGAGGCTCGCGTCCCCCGGAGCACTGGCTGTGTCGCTTCTCTGTCCGACATGCATGATGATGATGGGACTTCTGTGATGCAGACAGACATTCCAGCCGTTGTGCTGTCCCGGGCTGGTTCGCTGTCCAGCATGAGTGACTCTGTCAGTGACCGCACTGCTTCATGGGTCCGCGAACAGTCCATCGTTGATGATGATGATGGGAGCACTGCTGGCCCGTCTCCTCCAACTATGGCCATTCCTGCTACTGGTGCTGTTTCTCCCTCTGGTCCATCCCTTACATCCCACCTCTCCCCTGTGTCACACTCTGTTTCTCCCTCTGTTCCATCCCCTACATCCCACCTCTCCCCTGTGTCACACTCTCCCCATGTTGATGTTAGTCCCATCCCAGCCTCTGGCGGGGGTGAGGGCCGTGCTTCACGTTTTGGCAGAGCTATTAAGCCTGTTAGGAGGCTGATAGAGTCTATGGTCTCGAAGCACCACACAGTGTTGATTTGATTTTGTTTGTTTTTCAAGAAGCTTTGTGAAACAGCTACAGTATAACCGTGGTGTTTTCCTGTTTTCTTGTGTGTTTTGAGCGTCTGGTTTGGAATTTGCTGTTGATATGTGTCCAAGTGACAGGTGGCGTAGATTGTGTGGTGTAAATGGCACCTCATTTAGTCCATAGAGTGTCCTGAGATTCCGCTAGGCGCCGAGTGGGTCTCTGTCTCTCTTGACCTTTTTTTTGGGTAGCAGTTATTGCTGATTATTGCTAATCCACTGTATACTGTATGTGGTGGTATTCTTATGCCGGTTTATTGTCACAAGGTCACAATTCCAGTAATTCAGATGTGTTTTCTTTGTGTTTTTGTGGTTGCTATACATGCACAGGTACGTGTTGGTACAATGCTGATGTTAGTGTAATTCTAGGGGGGTGAGTGTAACAAAATTGTTATGGCATATATAATTACACTAAATCTATTGTTTATCTCTGTTAATTGTTATTTTAATGTATATACCTGGCAGTTTCTTTCTGCTTCCAACCCCACCCCTGCTGGCTAGTAATGGAATTCCTCCTTCCCAGTGCCTCTTTAATTTCCTGTTTACGCCCCACCTCTACCTCTTTAATCTGTTTCCTGTTGGGAGAGGTGGGTGATATTTTTGCTCTATAATATATCACATTCCATCCTATAATCTCTGATAAGTTTCATTCATATTTTTGTTAGTCTCACCTTTATGATGTGTGGATGCGTCTGTTACATGGTAGATTTCATTGTATGGATCCTTGTATAAGTGTATTTTGACGAGTGAAATCTGACGGCTGAATTTCCGCATTTTCCTTTGGTTTAATTTGTGCAGGATTGTGGTGGGGAGACATGGAGTGGAGATTTATTTTGTAAATTTTTCTGTCTTGTCAGGTATGTTTAATGTGTTGTTTCACACATATTGATACGTTTTCACAATTGTTTAACGTCATACCGTCAATCAATGAGTCAATGTGGTGACTCCTCTTTAATCTGTTTCCTGTTGGGAGAGGATTGTGGTGGGGAGACGTGGAGTGGAGATTTATTTTGTAAATTTTTCTGTCTTGTCAGTCAGCAATACACGGATGACAAAGATACTCCGGTTGTCTGGGTCCTTCCTTCAATCACAAACACAACGCAGAAGTTCACCGGGTACACCTGCTCAGCAAAAATGGAAAGTATCAAATTGCTTATTTAAACCAGTGAGATAGTAGGCTACTTAGTACACACAAGAGGGTAGGTACAGGCAGTTTAAACCAGTGAGATAGTACTTACAGTAGTAGTACACACAAGAGGGTAGGTACAGGCACTTTTGAACATGCCTATTGTACAACGGACTGGAATGAACGAAAACAACTGATAGCCTTCATCTTCATCGTCATCATCATCATCATCCAACTACCTTATGGTATCAGTTCATTGCTCTCCTCTTCTCCCTCTGCCAAACAGCCATACCATATTTTAAACAAGTAACATTAGCCTACCGCTCACACATTCAGTTGTTTGTGTTTCATTGGAAAGAAGTCATAGCAACGTTATTAGTCTTGCTTGCCAGACACTCCCAGCAAAGCAACATAGAAAGCACGCTAACGTAGCTACCAAGCTAACGCCAACCAAACAACCAGCACTGCAGCACTATACAAAACAAGCAGACTTACCAAATACCGGTAGCTAGACGCCAAGTTTCCAATACATGTCCAGTGTAATGGGTATAATCCATACTGCATTTATGATCGCTGTTCCGCTGAGAGAAATGCACTTTTACAAGGCACAACTGTAACATTACGCTACGTTAGCGTAAGTTGCCCACCGCTCCTGCTTAGACAGCGTCTCCAGCACGTTGCCTACAGGAATCCGTAGCATTAAACAATGCGCTACGCATACTTGAAACATGTCCGTTACGGCATATATAAATAAAATATATAACTGTCTGACAGGAGGAGAAACTTCCGCCTGACTTCCTCCAAAACAACGTCATTACCGTAAGTGACTGAATTTAGTCAACACAAAAACATACAGTACAAACAAACCGTATTTATTCTAATAAACGCCCCGGCGGCAAAATGAGTCAGTTGCTTATTATGCTAAATCAACTTGGACCCGGCTGGAAATGGAAGACCCGGCGGCAATTAAAGTACAGGCGCTTATTGGAAGAATTATGGTATACACACACACACACACACACACACACACAAACACACACACACACACACACACACACACACACATGGGGGGAAGATCTGATTGACAGGTGCTTGTCCGGCACGGCAGTAGCCCAAATGGAGGGGGGCGGGGGCGGGGGCTCTCTGTCGCACCCCGTGGGCGAGCCGGTGTTTCGGTCACCTGAATGGGAGGTGTGTGTGTGTGTGTGGGGCGGGGGGGGGCCCGGGTCCCTCCCTGTCCTGAGGGAACATAGGGCTGGGGGGAATGTAGGGCACAGTTTTGATGGGAGGAAAATTTCTTAGAAATGGGGGAACATAGGGCTGTGGGAACATAGGGCTTAATTTGGGGGAAAATCCTTGGGGGAACATAGGGCTGTGGGAACATAGGCTAGGGCCTAATTTTGATGGGGAGAAAATTTCTTAGACATGGGGGAACATAGGGCTGTGGGAACATAGGGCTGTGGGAACATCGGGATGATTTAATTGTCAAAAATCTATAAATAAATATACAATATTTACCCTAATGAGAAAAGGAGAAAATATTGGTGGTTAAAACTGAATAATACTGCTGTCTATTGTTTATTGTTGGTCCTTCCTATGAAGAGAGAAGCCAGCACTCCAACGCTGAGGAAGGTCTTTGACTGAAACGTTCATTGCTGCTGCCCAGGTTTGAGGAACTAATTAAATCCTATGAAAGGACATTTGGAGTGCTGGCTTCTCTCTTCACTGAACTATTTGCTTGCCCTGCACCCAATGAGTTTTTAATCCATTTTGAGTGTGCTCACTAGTAGTGGGTCACGACCCGTGTTTTTCTCCTGTGCTGCTCACCTTATTGTTAGTTCCTCCCTGTAGTGAGAGTTTAGTGGATTTGATTCCTATACATGTCTTATGGTCATCCATCCTTAAATATAGAGGTGCCTCTCTAGACCATTTTCAAGGTATGATGGCCTTTTGGCCTGATCTTGTTTCCCTATGTATCTTAAGAGTCTGATTTATATGTATTTTTACCTTGTATTTATACTTGATGGTTATGTAACATTTGAATGAATGAATGAATGATTTTTATTTCGAGTGTTTAACAAAAAAACAACCGAAAAGGATAGGTGAGAAGCCATAGGCTTATGGTAACCTACACACTTACAACTCATTAATGCTCAATCAATCAAGATAGAAGCCAAGTAACAGTGCCATTCTATTACAATTAATGCTAAGTGACAAATCAAAGATAACAAATGGTAACCGATTGTTGCTAAGAAATGAACAATGACTTAATGTAAATAAAGCAATTTGTGATAAAGAATATAAGATAAGTAATAAATGCGAGATGGTCAATAACTTAGGCAATATAATCTAAGTAAACAGTTCATATAGAAGAACAATACCGTGATATGCACATACATGCATGCTTGTACACACATATACATACGTTCATAAACAGACTTTCTGCCTGTACAACTCATCCCACCGGATGCTAGCCCTATGTAATGAGGTCATACATGTCAAGTTTATTTTTTTTTAAAGTTATTTTTGAATTGATATATATTCCTGCTTTTCTTTAATCCCTCCGGAAGTTTATTCCATAATTTCACACCATTGACTGAAACACACATGCGCTTTAGAGTAGTACGTGCCCTGGGCTGTTGGAAATTTGGTTCCCCCCTGTATTCATACCTCCCTTCTCTATCCCTAAACATTTTCTGTAAATTACTGGGGAGAAAATTATTTCTTGCTTTATAAACTATCTGTGCTGTTTTAAGTTCAACTAAGTCCGGGAATTTTAATGCTCTTAAATAGAAAAACAATTTATTAGTGTGATGAGTGTAGCCAACATTATTTACAATTCTTATAGCCTTTTTTTGCATGACAGAAATGGGTTTTAGGTTATCTACTACTATGTGTCTGTTGTTGTGCATCTGTGGCTTGTTTGTAACTTTGATATATCCTGTTTGGAGTCATGTGACTATCAAATGAGATATTCCTCTAAATCTGACCTCAAACATTTTAGAAAAACAGACAAATCTTTCCAATGTTGCCCCCTCGGAATTTTGACTTGCCACACACAGAAACAGACTATAATGTTAGGGGCACCAGTGCAACCAATGAAAATGTTTACTTGTAGTGGGCAGATTTTCGGGTGAGAAAATGCGACCAATTGGTCGCACTTTGGAGCCCTGCGAGTGTACTGTCATCCAGTTCCATTGTATTGGAGAGAAGGCAGACATCTCTTCGGCCGACATCCCCAAAACTCGGCAACTCACACCAAAACAATCTAGATGGATAAATAGCACTACATGTGAGAGGGAAAATTTATTTTGCATTTTGGGGTGAACGGTTCCTTTAAACTTGTGGCATTTTGAATTCAATGTAGGCTACAGCTAGCTAGAACATCAGTGACAATCTGCAGCAAATGAAATGATGAGAAATTATAATAATATTTACATCCATATTGTACTGAGCGTCACACATGCATTGGAGTTACAAATGAGGGTTCATCTGGAGAGAAAAATAAAATAAATGGTTTAAATAAAAAATTAAATGAAATAACTAAACTACCAATGTCTCATTGTGACTTTTACTTAAAAAATCCTGATAAAGTGCACAAACACTGAGGGCAAATTCATGGACCAGTTGGAATTCAAGACTCTCTCTCTCCCCCTCTCTCTCCCTCTCTCGGCCCCCCTCTCTCAGCTGATGATGAAGACTCTAGGTCCCTCATCCCTCATGGGAGGCAAACTCTCGATCACCATGTTGTCCATCAGTCCATGTTTGTCCTCTTTTTTACTTCCTCTCATTCCTCCTCTGGCTGAAGCCTCCTCTGGAAGTCCCTCCCTCTCCACCGGCTGAGACAGCTGATTCGCTAGTTGCTCCATAGTCACCTGCAGTGAGAGAAATGACAGCAACTATTATTCTTATTCTTTTAACGAGGGAAACACTTTTAAACATGAACTTTTAAACATCATCTCTCCAGCATATATCAATCAGTGGGATGACGGCCCGCAGGACACGCCCCGTCAGCCATCCCGCCGTCGGAAACGGAGGTTTCAGAGTGGCTGTCACAGCTGTCAATCATGACATACCCACTTTTTATATTGTCAAATAACTAATTAAAAACAAACTTGTGAGAAAAATGAGCACTTGAACATACATCGGTGTGATAAGAACTACCTAAAATGATAGAAACCATTGTCAGGAAAAAATTTGACGTGCACGTGGAGGGGGCGGAATTTATGACCTATAGAGCTGAACAGTCACATGACTCTTACATGAGTTCCCCATTCATTTTCTCCATAGATTTAGAAATATCCTTATATAATGAGTTTTAAGGCTGGAACCAAGCCAACCAGCGACCTACTGAATCATGAAAAAACATTTCACTTGGAGCAAAAACTTTTCTCTCTTTTTTTTTGCTCGCTAGCCAACATTGTTTTACAGCTGATTTGTGAATGACAGCATTTTGAGATATTTCCACATATTTTGGACATATTTTCATGGCAACAAACTCATCGTGTCTGTTTACATAAAGGCCATCGATGACTACTGATGACCTATAAGGGTCTCGAAGGGTTGTCCCATTTCATAGAAGAAGATTTCAACCACTACCCCTGGAAACTCTATTCTGAGGGGCATGTTGAAAAGCGGGCACTCAAAAACGAGGGATAGAGGTAAAAATAGAAAATGGCATTGTGCCTAATTCTGCATTCATGTGCTCCTCAGAAACTCCCACGTCCCATTTGTGACGTTGTAATTTCAACATATATATATATTTTTTTACAGTCAATTGGCGACACGGACTCCATACTGGTACCATTTTGTAGTCCCGAAACGTCATGCAACGTCACAACTGGGAAACCCCGATATCATCAAAATTTCCCAGTTTCCCACTCCTAAATATGACTTTGGAGAGGGCCATTCATGTGCCCCGTAATTCATAGATATGTTAAATACGTTAAATACGATATATCTGAGGAGCACATGAAAGCAGCATAAGTCCATATTTGGGCATGCTGACATCAATGATGAGGTCATGTGAGGAAGGGTTGACGGACCTGCAGGTCTCTGAAGAGGTGCAGCATGGCCACACCCACCACGATGACCAGGAAGGCGCCCAGCGTGGCGACCATGTCCACGGCCGACATGCGCCTCCACTCCTGGAACAGCAAGATGGAGGTGGAGAGCACCACGCAGCTGAACAGCACATAGTAGATGGGGTACACCAGCAATGTGTTGAAGGTGTCCAGAGACTTGTTCAGGTAGTTCACCTGGAGCGAGAACGAGAGAGAGAGAGAGAGAGAGAGAGAGAGAGAGAGAGAGAGAGAGAGAGAGAGATCAAGGGCTCTATCTTCCGACAGGCGCTATCTGTGACGGCATTATCTGTTTAAAGGAATGATCCGCCGACATTCCCGTGGACATTGTGTTAAAGGAAATTAATTCCTGAGTTCATAGCAGCAATTTGTTTTCAAATCGACCAAGCATTGGCGGAAAAAAAACACATTTTTGTTGTTGTGGGGTGTTCAGGGATCTCATCCAATACCCAGAGTTCATTGCGCTGATGCGCGCTCCCGACCCCAAGTGGAGGCTCTTTTGTTCTTCTCACTTGTTGCGCAGTCAGACCACAGAGACACAGAGACAAACATAATATATAACTAACAGCTACATCGAGAGAGGAGGAGAGAGGAGTGAGCAGAAGAGATGAGGACAGTTTTATTTGTGTAGCTATAGCTGACGCTAGTTAGCTTTTAGCAGTGTCACCTAACATGGAGCAGGGGAGAGGGAGGCTTCAGTGGGTCAGTGAGTGGCTAACGTTAGCTAACGTAGCTTATAGTTTGTTTAGTTAGCGTTAGTTGAAAGAGAGAGGGCGAAAATTGAATAACACTAGTTTTATCGACAACAAACATGCCTTATTGTACGGTGCCTGCCTGGATGCAACAACTGACGTTACAGAAAGCAGAGAACGTAAAGCGCAAGCTAACGATAGCCGGATAGCACCAGGCCAGCAGTTGAACAGAGAGCTAACAGGGTGCAAGGAATGGCTCTGATTGGTGAAAACAACAACAGGGACAGAGATGCTTTGCTGAAGACAAGACAACGTTACTGTGCCCATAGCCGATGAGTAGAGCGACCACCGCAGACGCTGGGTGTGATAGATAGAGGTAAGCTGTTTTAGGTTTTGTCAGCTAATGTTACTGCATTGAATGCATCATGGAATATTATCTAACTATAGGCCTATATTATAACCTATATATCATTCCAAAATATGTAACGCCAGGTTACTTGAAAACGCTTTTTCATCTGTAGCCTAACCATTGTTATTGTGTCTGCTCAACTGATATTGTTTACAAGTAATTTTGCGATTGCTAGCTAATCATTGTTATTTTTACTCTGCCATGGCAGACTGCTGTACTTGGACTGTCAGTCTGCAGCTGTGGGACAGAAACACGGACCTGCTCCTAGTCCTGCTTATTCCAGAGGTAAGAATTTGCTAAACTGTTAGAAACTAACACAAATAGAAACTTTGCCTTGAGCTCAGATTAAAATGTGATGTGATATAACCAGGGTTGTAGTGGTAAATAGAGAGATGGGTAAACTATCCAATGTGAGTAGTTGACCCACATTGTTTCCCCTCATTGATTGATACAGGACAGGTGATCTAAAAATAGGCGAATCAACTCTCCACTATGCCCCTGGATATAACACACTTGTGCTGCTTTTTTCCTTTGGTAAACATGATTAGCATTGATGGTTGGTTCCAATAGTGGCTAGCCTGATGTTCCTTGCTGCTTCATCTATGAATAGATTCATGCTTATCCGTGCAAATTTCCATGCAACATTTGTTCCCCTGCATATTACCTGTTGTGTTGGATGGGCATGATTACAGCATTCCTAGTTTTACAGGCCTATATTTCAGCCATATTTTTAATCTGTCACTCCGCCAGCAGAGGGTGCCGTCCCTTTGGAAAAAATCGATTCTAGTTCCTGTTGCCAAGTGCACCAATCCAAAATCACTTAATGACTTCCGGCCAGTGGCCCTAACCTCCCTGGTCATGAAACAGTTTGAGAGGCTAGTGAAGGATGAGCTAGTAACAAAAACTGACTCTTTGCTCGATCCACTTCAGTTTGCCTATCGTGCTAATAGATCGCGTGCAGGATGCTACAGCCACCTTACTGAACCTCATATTCAAGCATCTAGAGGGCAGTAAGAATCACGTTAGACTGCTCTTTGCTGATTTCTCATCAGCATTTAACACCATCCAGCCGCACATTCTGGTCGAGAAATTAACCAGCTTTTTCGGTCTGGATAAATGCCTCGTTGGTTGGATTCTAGACTTTCTAACGAATAGATCTCAGCAGGTGAGGGTCAATGGGATACTGTCCAGTATCTTATTGTCCTCTACCGGCTCGCCCCAAGGCTGTGTTTTATCTGCTTTCTTATATATTCTATACACCAACGACTGTCGCAGCCGTTTCGCCAACAGATTCATCGTCAAGTGCGCTGACGATTCTGTCATCGTCAGTCTGCTTGACGATGATGATGTAGGACACGGCCAAGTCATTGACGACTTCGTTTCTTGGTGCGAAAACGCTTCCTTACAACTCAACGTTTCCAAAACGAAAGAGGTTTGTATTGATTTTCGACGTTCCCCCCCTGTTCCCCAGAGCAGTTTTGTCAACGGTCAGCCTGTCGATATAGTGACAGACTACAAATATCTGGGTACGGTAATTGACAGCAAGCTGAAGTTTGATCTGAATACCGACATGCTGTGTAAGAAAGGTCAGCAGCGCCTTTACTGCCTTAGGAAGCTGGCCAAATTTCAGGTTGATAAAACTCTGATGAAAATGTTCTATAGTGCTTTTGTGGAGTCTGTCATATCATTTTCCATAATCTGCTGGTATGGTAATCTTTGTACTAAAGACAAGAACTCCCTGGGGACAATAGTGAAGGTGGCTTCGAAAATAGCCGGAACCCAGTTCAGAAGCCTGGACCAGATCTGTAATAACCAGGTGCTGAAAAAAGCTGTGTCCATCCGATCAGATGATGCCCACCCTCTGAGGTTCGAATATGAGCTGCTTCCTTCCGGGCTCCGCCTTCGTGCCCCCATAGTTAAAAAGAACAGATACAGAAATTCCTTTGTGCCTGTCTCTATCAGAGCGTTGAACGCTGCTGGGGTACAAATGTAATGTCTCCCCATCTGCCGTTGCTGTTATTTTGTTATTTATTTATTTTATCCTTTTATTCTTTTATTCTTTTATCTTTATTTATTCTTAGGGGTACAGTACAGTATATCTGTATTATATACTTTGTCTGCCCTTTGGTCTGGACTGAGGTTTTTCTTTTGTGCTTTAATACAATGATACATTGTAGCTCTTTCTTGTGATATAAATGTGCTGCTGTGAGCGAACTGCACTTTGCTACTATGCACTATGGCCCCTATCGTTGCATCGGCGCTGTTTCTAGGCCGAGCGCCTGGCGCAGCGCAAATCAGTGGGCGTGGACCAGCGCACTTGATATCTTGGTCTTGGCGCTAGATGCAGCCTCAACCATTACAACCACGCCTTTTAAGCGTAAAATTATGCACCGTCAGTTCATTGGATAAGTGCAATAAACGAATCGCATGCTTGCCTTTTAAGCTCCATTCCAGTGGTCCAACAAAACCAGACGAAAGCCAAGCGCTCTGCCCCCCCCCTCCCTTCATCCAGTCTGTCTGTCTCCATATTATAGGATATTATTCCATATTATTATGCTTCTCAAACCAATCTAACTGCAGTTTAAATACTGCAAGCATGTAAATACGCTACACTATAGCAAGATCAAAGTGAAAAGAATGTTCTAAATGTATCAGCTAGAAAAATATAGCCTATCCCTATATGATGAGATTCATTTTATATTGGTGAAAGTTTGTCCAGAAAGATATCGTTTTCTCTCCCCTGCTGCAGGTAGAATGATGCACATAAATATACCCTACATTATGTAAAGTCATTGCATAAATGTGTTTTTATTGTAAAACTAAATGTGAAGTAGGGCCAAGTTATTGGAGCGGACATCACAGTATAGCACATGACAGAAGCGCATTCCGCTGTCACTTATCTAAATCACGTTAAATCCACAAAGGGTATATATAGGCTCAAGAGGACATATATGTTTAACATAGGGTGGTGTTTCATTTCGATGTTTTATTTGGTCCAATATTGAAATGTTCTACAATTGCAGCTTGTCTTACCATTACACATTATTTTAGATCTACCTTTTATATCTATTTCGGCTCATTTGGTTGCTATTTAGTAGCGAAATGGAGGACCCAATTGCATGCTGGGACATTCACAGGCAGTAAACTTACAACTGCTATTTCCTATGGGAAGCTGGGTGCTGCTATGTGTTGTGTCTGTCTGAGCGAGGGAGTCAGAGAGAGAGAGAGAAGGGTGACAGAGAAGAGGCAGAAGAGCACTGGCACACTGAATAGGCCTGGTTTCAGAGAGAGACAGAGAAGGGTGAAAGGGGAGAGGCAGAAGAGCACTCCTTGACACTGGCGCACTGAATAGGCCTGCTTTTCAAAGGCGCAAATCGCTAAATGTACGCCAGGTCGGAAGATATCAGTAGGCCGGTATTTAGCGCCGACACGCCCACTTTGGCCCATTCTGAGACTGCGCCACGCCCATTCGGCCTAAAGCGCATTTGGCAGCGTAAAGCCATATTGATATCGTCCCAAAACAGGCGCAAGGCACGTTTTTTTGCGTTTAAGGCCCGTTTTAGCGCCGAAGGCCTGTGGGAGAGTAGGGGCCTATATCTCTACTGTGCACTTTAGATCGTTGCTACGGTTGTCATTTGCACTTTAACTATTGTGTTGCACTTTAAACTGCTGCTCTAGACTGTTTTTACAATGTTTTTTTTTGTCTTATTTGTTTTTATGTATGTACTTCGTACTACGCTTTCTGCAATCCAATTTGCCCTTTTGGGACACTTAATAAATCTTGAATCTTGAATCTTGAATCTATAGACTATCCTTGGACTAAATTTTCACATTGTGCTTTTCTTGCTGTGAGCTCTGATTAAAATGTGTCCACAAATAAATAAATATGCTATGTTGTTGTTAACTAATAGCTAATCATTTCTTTCTCACTCTGCCAGAGTGCCTTTCTGGGACAGAAACTGCATCAGCCTACTCCTCTACCCCATCCACCTCCAGAAGCCTGCTGCTCTTCATCCATAGATCTCAAGATTCAAGATTCAAGATTTTTATTGTCACTCCGTAGTACAAGTATCACGTGTGAAATTCTTGTGCTGTGAACTCCGTTTACAACATAGTACAAATATAACAGGGCATATGAGTGCAAAAACAACAAGAGACACAACAAGCAATAAGGCAGTAGAGTGATAAGACAAGTCAGAGACAGTGGCATATTCACTGCACATAGGTGCACATGTCATGTGCATACTTGGACGTACTTAAACATTTTGAATTCAACGTATTTGACGTACAGGTGCAAATAGCATATACCTAATTAAACATACAATTAAACATTACACATAATGGTAGCATCTACAGTGCGGTACAGTACGGCTACTACACTATTTGTGTATGTTAAGGAGTCTCGTGGCCTGCGGGAAGAAACTGTCCCTCAAGCGATTTGTGCGTGCTTTTGGGACCCTGTATCTTCTCCCTGAGGGTAACAGGGAGAACAGGCTGTTGTGGGGATGGTTTGTGTCTTTGATGATCTTCAGGGACCTCCTGAGGCACCGCTGGTTACATTATATAGTTCCTGCAGTTCTGGCAGCTCACATCCTGTTACGTGCTGGGCCGCGCGTCTCACTCTCCGTAGCGCCCTGCGGTCCATGGTGGTACAGTTCCCGTACCAGGTGGTGAAGCAGGCAGTCAGCAGGCTTTCAATGGTGCCTCTTTAGAAGTCCCTAAGGATTTCTGGCCTTAGCCCAAATTTCTTTAGGCGCCTGAGTCCGTGTAGTCGCTGTTGGGCCTTTTTGACAACAGTGGCGGTGTGACCGGCCCATGTCAGGTCCTGGTGGATTTTGACTCCCAGAACTCAGCGTTCTCTTCAACCATCACCAGTGTCTACACCAGGCATTCCCAACCTTTTTTGGCTTGTGACCTCACTTTGACATCACAAAACTATAGTGACCCCAGACATTCAACATTTTTCATTAAAATTAACTTGTTTTTGATCATCATGACAGTGATCGATACCTGTCAGTCATTTGGACAATGTTCTTCAACTCAACTGTCATTTAAGCTTGTAATTTTGAAATGATTGCGTTTACTTGGAAAGAGTATGTTTTCCCTTTTGGTGTGTAAATTATATCGCAAGTTTGGTGTTAAATTTAATTTAAAGGTCCCAATTCGTGCAGCTGTAACCTCTTAAAAACATGTTACCTGTGTTACTATGGAGACGATGTGACACTACAAAACACTCATTATAACCTGTAATACCTGTGTTACTATGGAGACGATGAGAGAGAGCAGCAGGATCCAGGTGAGGGGATGAGCGAGCACTGAAGCATCAGAGAAGACTGGAGAGAGAGAGAGAGAGAGAGAGAGAGAGAGAGAGAGAGAGAGAGAGAGAGAGAGAGAGATATTAGATGACTGTACGACATCTCACAGGGTCACTAATTTCTTTCTTTCTTTCTTTCTTTCTTTCTTTCTTTCTTTATTCCTTTCTTTCTTGTCTTCCTTACTTTGCATCTTTTCTTACTTCCTTTTCTTGTTTGGTAAAGCCCCCTCCAGTGTATTTTGTCATTTTTAAGATACTAGTGGCCCCGTGGGAGTTGGGGAAGTTAGCCCGTGATGTGACACATCCAATCACCTGCCAGGTATTTTTTGAAAGTATCTGCCCTTTTCCAAATACTTTCCAAGGACGACTTCCCAGATGGTTGTGTGTATCCATCTGGCCGTGTCAGGTTAACTTGTTCCTTGCTTATTTATCTATCTAACCCATCCGGTCTGTCAGTCTGTCTATCTGTCTGTCTGTCTGTCTGTCTGTCTGTCTGTCTGTCTGTCTGTCTGTCTGTCTGTCTGTCTGCCTGTCTGTCTGTCTGTCTGTCTGTCTGTCTGTCTGTCTGTCTGTCTGTCTGTCTCAGGCACGTGCACACATACTATAGACATCAAAGGGGGCTTGAGCCCCTGTCTTTTTTTCAGTCTGTAAAAAGTGCCCTTTCCTGACCATGAATGCAGCATTTCTAATTGTGCTTTGTATGGAAATTGCCCTTTCCATGCCGTCACTGAAGGCAGCATTCAAAGGGAAATGCCTTTTCCGAGCTTGCTTGGCCTTGAATGCACCATTTCTAATAGGCCTCTGCATGGACCAGTGTTTTTCTAAGCCGCCCCTGAAGGCAGCAGCCCAAAAACCGCACGTGGCTTGCCCATTGACTGTTGAGAGCGAGACGGCCCGTCCCCGCCCACTCCAGCAGTGCACTCGGCCACATGCAGACTGAATGACAGCAGCACAGGCGCACACTGACAGATATATCAGTCAGTCAATGTGAATCAGGTATGTATGGTTGTCAAAACAAAGAATTATACAGAGATCCACCCCCCCATTTCAGTTTCATGTTGAAATTTCGGCGGTGCAGACAGGCATGCAGCAGCCTGTAATGCCGTTTTACACGCGGGGTGTAAAACTGGTTAAAATCTGAATATTTCAAATGAGTTATACCCCTAAATTGGCCTTCAAATTGCCTGAAATTTATGCCACGGTCCGGAGGGCGGCGGCAAAAATTTCTGCGTCGAATAAATTTCGCAGTAGAAATTTCTGCGCCGAAGTGCCCTTTTAAGAATTTGAGCCCCTGCCCCTCTAATGTTTTCTGCACGTCCCTGCTCTGGTACCTGTCTGTATGGCAATGGCGAGTCCCTTCACAGAGGATACGGTGAAGGCTCCCAGCAGGGAGCATATGCTGATGTAGACCAGGATGTTGGAGCGTCCAATCCGTGGAGAGCAGTACACAATAAGCACCACAGTCAGCAGCAGCACCACACACACATACACCAGGAAGCCTGCACAGACACACACACACACACACACACACACACACAGACACACACACACACACAAACGCACACACTCACGCATATACACACACACAAACGCAAACACGTACGCACACACACACACACACACACACACACACACACACACACACAAACACACACAAACACAGACACACACACACACACACAGACACACACACACAATAATAATTACTGTAGCCTATATTACAGTTAATCCAAGTAACTTCAAGTTACAGCATTACTTTCTGCAGTTTGGCTGATAGGTGACTCCTGTAAGGTTAATTATTGTTCCAATAAAGACACTGGGCCCTATCGTTGCAATCGGCGTAGAAACTGCGTTTAAGGCCTGGCCTAGCGCAGTTAGTGGGTGTGGACCAACGCACTCGCTATCTTGGTATCGGCGCTACACGCAGCCTCAACCATTATAACCACGCCTTTTCAGCGTAAAATTATGCATAGTCCGCTCATTGGAGAATTGCAGTAAAGAGTCACACGCTTGCCTTTTAAGCTCCAATTCCTGGACAAATCCGGTAAAACCAGACAAAGCCAAGCGCTCTGCCCCCCCCCCCCTCCCTTCATCCAGTCTGTCTGTCTCCATATATAGGCTATTATTCCATATTATTATGCTTCTCAAACCAATCTAACTGCAGTTTAAATACTGCAAGCATGTAAATACCCTACACTATAGCAAGATCAAAGTGAAAAGAATGTTCTAAATGCATCAGCTAGAAAAATATAGCCTATTAGATTGGTGAAAGTTTGTCCAGAAAGATATCATTTTCTCTCGCCTGCTGCAGGAAGGATGATGCACATAAATATACCCTACATTATGTAAAGTCATTGCATAAATGTGTTTTTATTGTAAAACTAAATGTGAAGTAGGGCCAAGTTATTGGAGCGGACATCACAGTATAGCAGATGACAGTAGAAGCGCGTTCCGCTGTCACTTATCTAAATCACGTTAAATCGACAAGGGATATATATAGGCCCAGGAGGACATATATGTTTCACATAGGGTGGTGTTTTCATTTCGATGTTTTATTTGGTCCAATATTGAAATGTTCTACAATTGCAGGTTGTGTTACCATTACACATTATTTAGATCTACCTTTATATAGGTTTTCGGCTCATTTGGTTGCTATTTAGTAGCGAAATGGAGTACCACAATGCATGCTGGGACATGCCAGGCAGTGAACTTACAACTTATTTTTCCTATGGGAAGTGTGTTGTGTCTGTCTGAGCGAGGGAGTCAGAGAGAGGGAGTCGTATTGTGCCTGTCAGACTGAGGAGAGAGGGAGAGAGTGACACAGAGAAGGGTGACAGAGGGGAGCCAGAGGGGAGCGCTCCACGCAACCAGCGCACTGAATAGGCCTGGTTTTCAAAAGCGCAAAGCGCTAAATTTACGCCAGGTGGGAAGATATAATTAGGCCGATATTTAACGCCGAAACGCCCATTCTCGCCCATTCAGGGAGTGCGCCACGCCCATTCGGCCTAAAGCGCATTTGGCAGCGTAAAGCCATGTTGATATCTTCCCGAGGCAGGTGCAAGGCACGTTTTTTAGCGCCGAAGGCCCGTTTTAGCGCCGAAGGCCTGTGGGAGAATAGGGGCCACTGCATGAAATCGGCCACACCCATTATTAGAGAAAGCTTTCCATTCACTTCCAACTGTGACGTGCTCCGCAGTGTCTCTATAGAGTGGATTCAGTTCTAAAAGGAGCTGCCTAAACAGGTTGTACCTCACTTTTTTGGAAGGGGGGTAGCAAAAGTAATCTAGTCATGTGATGGGTGAAGTAACTAATTACTTTTGATACCAAGTAATAAGTAAAGCAATTGTATTACTTTTTAAAGGAGTAATAAGTAAATCATTACTGAGTAACTTGCCCAACACTGATGCCTATGAAAATAAGTCACTTCCAAATCGTTTAATCATAGGTGTTGTATTCAATACAACACTAATGTATTGGGTCTTCCTATTGCATTTAGGCCTACATGCATTTGACCAGCAGATGACGCTGTCACGCGTCTTTTTCGAGCATTTTGAAACAGTGAATCATTTCCTGAAGTAGTTGGTTGGATTGTTTTGAGCTTCAGAAAGCCTCTGGTTTTGCCCTTCACTTCCTCTCACCAGGTTCCAGCAGCTTGTCAGTCATGTCCTGCAGCGATGTCACTTCCTGTTCCTGCGGGGCGTGGATGACCAATAAGATGCTCCCCAGCACACACAGCAGGCAGCCCAGCTTCCCCATGGCGTTCAGCGTCTCCCCCAGCAGGTAAGAGGACAGAACTGCACTGCAGCACACAGAGCACAGTGAATACATTAGCCTGATCGCTCGCCACGTACCAGCGAAGAACAAGGCCTACCAAAAAAAAGTTTTTTATATTTTATTTGTGATTTTTCTACCATTTTCTCCCCAATTGTACTTGGCCAATTTCCCCCCGCGGTCCCGGTCGTTGCTTCACCCCCTCTGCCGATCTGGGGAGAGCCATAGACTAGCACCATGCATCCTCCAGTACATGTGATCTGGGGAGAGCCATAGACTAGCACCATGCATCCTCCAGTACATGTGATCTGGGGAGAGCCATAGACTAGCACCATGCATCCTCCAGTACATGTGATCTGGGGAGAGCCATAGACTAGCACCATTCATCCTCCAGTACATGTGATCTGGGGAGAGCCATAGACTAGCACCATGCCTCCTCCAGTACATGTGCAGTCGCCAGCTGCTTCTTTTCACAGCCAAGAGTTTCACTGGCAGGATGTAACATGCCCAGCTCCCCTCCCCTCCCGAACAGGCACCCCAACCGACCAGAGGAGGTGCTAGTGCAGCGACCAGGACTCACACCCCACCGGCTTCCCACCCACAGACACGGCCAATTGTGTCTGTAGGAACGTCTGACCAAGCCGGAAGTACCTACCGGGAATTAAACCAGAGTCTTTTACCGCTACACTACCCAGTAGTGATGCACGGGTCAGGGTTTTTTAAGGCCCGCCCCAACCCAACCCGTCATTGGAGCCAGCCCGCCCCGCCCAGCCCGTTAAAATATCTGAAAATTCCGAACCCAACCCAACCCAGCAGCCCGCAACGGCCAATTTAATGTAATATGTCTCCGGACTCAGGAGGAGCACAGCAGAGCTTCCAAGGTGTGCAAAGTAGCTAATAACTCTGTCTCTCTCCCCCCTTTCTCTCACACTCACACACACACACACACACACACACACACACAGACACACACACAGACACTCACATACTGCCGTGCGCGACAACAGTTGTATTGCTCTGGATGAGTGGCGGCTGCTTTCATGTCGGTCTTTCTTCAATTAATCCAAGGTCTTCAAATGGAGGTAGCAGGTAGAGGTAGGCTACAGAAACAGCTCTTATTCTTCCCCATTTCTTTTAATTACCTCATGCGCTCTCAATTGGTCACGTTGCAGTAGTACTAAACATAGTAGTGCACAAGGTGCGCAGACGGCTTGCAGATACGGCTTCAGACTCGCTGTCTGATTTCTTTTAATTACCTCATGCGCTCTCAATTGGTCACAGCCTACTCACGTTGCAGTAAAGTTGACAAATAGATCACAGTCGAGTCTGTTGTGTGCCTATCTTAATACTTAATTAGATAGTGCAACCTGAATTGAATCATTAGACAGCTTATTCATTTACTTGCTTTATTGTCTGTCACGGACCTGTTGACACCATGCCTTCTGGCTGTCCCGTCTAGTGTGTTCTTAACACTTCCGGTATCATTGTACATGTGACCTTTATGGTCCAATCGGAATCCAGTACATGACATCCCCCCTTTTCTTGGAAATAAACATCCACTTTACAAACAATGTATAGTCTCATACATAAGTGGTTAATGTTTTTCTTTTTTCATAACAGCTGTTTTCTTTAGCTTAGAAACCATCATTTAACTTGTGTTTTCAACATTACACTTTTTTTTTTTTTTTTTTTTTTTTTTTTTTCTCCAGTTTACTCCAACATGTAATCAGAATACTTGTCAGGGGCCTTTTTAATCCTCTGTGATCTGGCCCTTGATATATCAGTCATTTGAGTGTCCTGGTACTGTGTCTGAGTGACGTTCATCTGTGCGTGTGTGTCCGCGTCCAGTATACTGTCCTCAGCTCCCAGTGTTTCCTCCTGTGTATTGTGTGTTTCCTTGGCCTTGTTTGTCTCATATCTTTTCACATGTGTGGTATTCCTCTTATAGCATGCTCCAGTTGGAGATTCAACCACAACTTGATTTCCTGTCTTGCTCACAACTTTGTGTGGTGTTGCGTTGAACGGTGTTGTGAACTTGTCCACTTTATCCTGTTGTATGAGTACTGTATCTCCAATGTCCACATTTGAATACTGAGCTCCTCTTCGTTCATCAGCATATAACTTTGCTTTTCCTTTCTGCTCAGCGTCTCTGTCACGTACATCCAGTGCTGTTGAGTGTGAATCACAGAAGTCTGGTAACTTTCCCCTTATTTTTCGATTAAAGAGAAGTTCAGCTGGACTTTTCCCTGTGGTAGCATGTTCAATGCTCCGGTACACAGTCACATATCTTCTTAGTTCACGTTTCCAGTCCAGTCCTTCTGATTGTGCAATTTTGATCCTCTTCATCAGTGATGAGTTCTGGCGCTCAACTTCTCCATTCGCTTGAGCCCATTTTGGCGTTGTCTTCAAGTGTTTGATTCCATTTGTTTCACAGTATTCCCTGAATGTGTCAGATTTGAACTGCGGTCCATTATCTGATTTGCAGGTGACGGGTAATCCATGTCTGCTGAAGATTGACTCGAGACTGTCGATGACTTTCTCTGCAGTTGTGGAAGTCAAAACGTCATACTCATAGTAGCGACTGTAGTAATCCACTACCACAAGTATGGAATGATTGGTCGGCAGTGGTCCTAGCAGATCTATGGCGACATCCTGCCAGGGTCGGTCCGATAAGGTTGTGTTTCTCAGTGGTTCTGGTGGGTCGGGTCTGGCTACAATCTGACATCCATGACATGCTTTGCAATGTCTTTCAGCTGCTTTGTCCATGCCAGGCCACCAAACTTTGGTCCTGAGATGTTGCTTGGTTCCCACTATTCCCAAGTGTCCTTCATGAGCAAGCATAAGTGCTCTCGCTTGTAGCTTTTGTGGCAGCACTATGCGATTTCCTCGTAATACTATGTATCCCACTACACACAGTTCGTTTGCAATTGGTGCGTATGGTTTACAGTTTTCAAAGTGTCCGTTTTCAATTGCTTTGCGTACTTCCACTAGTTCTGGGTCAGTAGCAGAAGCTTCTTCTACCTCTCGGGTAGTAAGGGCTTTGGGTGTGGCACTTATCGCTACAAATCTCACATACTCATCAGATTCATGTTTGTGTATCTGAGTTTGTGTTGTATCCCCTAGCAACCTTGATAGCGGGTCTGCTATGTTCTGTTTTCCAGGTATGTACACCACCTTGAAGTTATATGGCTGCAGTCTAAGGACCCATCGCTCTATGCGTGCACATGGTTTAGATCGGGGACTGTATATGACTTCTTTTTTTCTTTTTTTGTGATCAAATTTTTATTCAATTTTGTCAAATGAAGATCATTACAGTGGTACTATAAATAGTACAAGGAGTCATATGCATACATACAACAATTGACAGGCTATATTTATATCACCAATGCCTTGCAAAGAGAAAATTAAAAATACATGTTAGGAGTAAGGAGAGAAAAAAAAAAAAACTTAAGGGAAACGGACAAACAAAACAATAATAATAAAAAAATTAAAAAAAGTACAAGTACAATAAAAATATGGACACTAGAAATGTGTATATGTGTAGATCTTATATCCTATCAGAGTGACACCTTAGATCTGAACAAGAGGCTCTGGGTTTGAGAGAGAACCAATAAGGATGTCCCAGGCCTCTACAGTTGATGCCCGCGCTTTATGAGTTACAGCTAACGATCTTTCTATGAGGGCAATGTCCCTTAAATGATTCAACCATTCTTTTGCTGATGGGGGGTCGGGGGTGAACCATGAGTGAATTATGGTCTTTTTGGCGGCAGTTAAGCCTGCGAAAATAATTTTCCTAAAGGCTAACGTGGTATTATCACTAAGAGTAGAATCATCATTGAAAAGAAATAACATAGGTTGTTTAGGAATTGGGAATTTCAGAATATTCTCAAGGCTCTCCGCCACCTTGGACCAAAGGTTACAAACAGAAGGACATTCCCAGAAAACATGAAGATATGTTCCAACCGTGTTCTGGTTACATTTAGTGCAGTTTGGGCTATCTATAAGCTTCATCCTGAAGCGCCTGTATGGTGTAGCATAAAATTTATGAACAAATTTGTAATGAATGAGCTGATGTGCCGGGTTTTTTGATGAGATGAAGATGTTTGTCCAAATATTGTCCGAGTCAAGCGGAGGGTCCTGTCCCTCGAGGTCCCGATTCCAGGAGGTAATCACCCCCAGAGTTATGCAGTTTTTAGAGATTAAATCATTATAGATCTTGGACACCAGTCCAATGGAGGATGTTTGAGGGCTAATCCAGGTGTTCAATGGATGAGAGGGTAAAGGTGCATTCCACGGCACTCCATGTGCACGAATTGCTGATTTCAATTGCAGGTACAGGAACCAGGAAAATCCAGGAAGGGAATAAGTCTCTTTGAGTTTTTGGAATGAGAGTAGTCCATTCTCATCATACAGATCCTGAAGGCTGTGAATCCCCTTAGAGGCCCAGCTATCTTTGAAGTATGGACCAAAATTCTGAAGTAGATTATAGTTGTACCAAATTGGGGAACGAACACAGAGTTTGACATTACAACCCATATATTTCTGTACATCAAACCAAGTTTGTAAAGAGCTACCTATAATTGGACCAAACAGTCTGCTTGCTGATCTAGGTTTTACTCCACAGAGCAGTACATCCACCAATCTGTGTGGTTTTACCAGTTCCTGCTCTATCTGGCGCCAAGGTGTAACCGCTTCCTCGTCACACCAAGTTGTCAGTGACTTTATCTGGAATGACCAATAATATAATTTGAAATCAGGTAACCCCAAACCTCCAGAGGCTTTTGAGCGTTGAAGTGTAGACAACCGAATACGAGGTCTTTTGCCATCCCAAATGAATTTAGAAGTCAGAGAATGTAAGTCATCAAAATATTTAGCTGGTGGAGGTATAGGGATCATAGAAAATAAAAAATTTAATCTACCAAGAACATTCATCTTCATTATTGCAATCCTGCCTTGTAGGGACATTTTAAGTTTAGACCATCTCTGAATATCAGATGAAATTTCCAGTTTGAGTTTGTCATAATTTATTCGTGATATATCAGAAAAGCTGGTTATCTTCAAACCTAAGTATGTAAAAGCAGTGTTATGCCACTCAATGTGTGGAATGACTGGTAATGCCAAGTCTTTTGCTGAGGTGTTCAGAGGAACCAGAAGAGACTTATCCCAGTTAATCTTATAACCAGAGAATTGACTGAACTGTGTAAAAACTTGTAGTATTTGAGGCAAAGAATGGGAGATATTGGTAAAGTAAAGTAACACGTCATCAGCATAAAGATAAATTTTATGTTGTGTACCTTGTATACTGATAGGTGAAATGTGGGGATTTAGTCTAATTGCTTGAGCTAATGCTTCCAGTGATAGCGCAAAGAGCGAGCTGGATAGCGGGCAGCCTTGACGAGAACCACGTTGTAGGGGGAGTGTTTTAGACAGGATATTGCCTGTTTGCACAACTGCACAAGGGTTAGTATAAAGTGTTTTAATCATGGATATAAAATTTCTGCCAAATCCAAATTCCTCTAGAGCCACCCACAGATATTCCCAACTCACCCTATCAAAGGCTTTTTGCGCATCCAGGCTGAATACAGCTGCAGGATGGGCATCTGATTCAGATGCGTGTATGATGTGGAAAAGCCGTCTGATGTTGTCTGACGCAAGTCTCCCCTTTACGAACCCTGTTTGGTCATGGTGAATTAGCTTGCCCACATATGGCTCTATTCTTTCAACTAAAACTTTGGCAAATAGCTTCAGCTCTGTTGTAATAAGTGATATTGGTCTGTAACTGTCACATCTCAAAGGTGGTTTGCCTTTTTTAAGTAATACTGATATAAGTGACGTATTTTGGTCACGATGAAATGACCCAGTATGCAGAGCATAGTTGATGGAATCTAAGAGGAGTGGTCCAACAATATCCCACAATTCTAGGTACAGCTCCGGAGGTAGACCATCGAGGCCTGGTGATTTTGCCTTTTGCATCGAATTCAAAGCCTTTTTAAGTTCAGATAGAGTGAGTGGTGCATCAAGGCAATCTGCATCCTCAGCAGTCAATGAAGGTAAATTGAGCTCTGACAGATATAATTTAAGGGCAGTCAAATCAGGGGCAGGTTCAGCTGTGTAGAGATGAGCGTAGAACAGCCTAAAAGTGTCATTTATTTCACCTGGATCATAGGTAATTGGGCCTGATGAAGTTTGGATTGCATTAATGGTGGAAAATGATTCATTTTGTCTTAGCTTAGCAGCTAGAAGCTTACTTGCCCTCTCGCTCTGATCGTAATATGTAACTCTAGTGCGGTGAATTATGAATTCAGCTTTAGTCTTGAGTAAATTATTTAATTCAAATTTCAGTGCTGAGAGAGTTGCATGAGTCTGATCAGAAAACTGATGCTTCCGATCAGATTCTAGCGTCTGTATTTCACTTTCCAATTGTGTGACTCTACGTTTTCTGGATGCCTTTAAATGAGAAGCAAATGAAGACGATTCTCCCCTTATAAAGCATTTAGTCGTTTCCCAAAGTATTTGGGGTGAGGATGCTGTCTCTGAATTAATTTCTAAAAATACTTTAAGATTATCTTTCAGTTGCTTCAAAAAATTCGAATTTTGGAGTAATGTTGTATTAAAGCGCCATCTATGTGCATGTTTTTGGCTGCCCTGCATGATCAGAAAGTTATATATCACTGGGGCGTGGTCTGATATTATAATAGGAAGTATATCAGTAGAGTTAATGCACTGGTTCAAATGAGGAGACACAAATATATAGTCAATTCTCGAGTATGTCTTATGTCTAGCAGAGAAGAAAGTGTAATTCCTAGTCGTTGGGTTACGTGAGCGCCACGGATCAATAACATTCAAATCAGAAATAAATGCGTTAATCCCACAGGGTGTTTCTTGAGTTGGACGTATGTTCATTGATTTATCTAGGTTTGTATCACAAACCTGATTGAAATCACCCCCGACTATAAATTGATGTTCAGGCATGTCTAAAAGAGTGTTAGAAACCATGCTAAGAAAGTTTGGGTCATGGACGTTGGGGCCATAAATTGAAGCAAGACATATCTTCGTATTATTAATTGTAATACAAACATATGTCATTCTTCCCTCATCGTCTTTACCAAAATTATCAATATTCACACCCAAATTCCTCCTGAATAGAATAGCGACTCCTTTTGACCTATTTGCAGCAGAGGAGTAAGCAACACACTTGTAGAATTTGTTCTGGAATCTATTAATGTCATTTATTTTCAGGTGTGTTTCTTGGATCAAGGCAATCGAAACCTCTTTTCGTTTGAGGAATTCTAAGCATTTAGTGCGTTTAACGGGTGAGTTTAGGCCCCTGACATTCCATGACATTACATTGAGTGGGCTATTCATAACTAGGTGCGTGCCATTGTGTGGTCTTAAGGATACAATATTGAAGTCTACACAAAAATATACCTTTCAAACATGAAACAAAAAATATGATACATAAAAGGCAAGGCTTTGGGGATACACACATAAAAACAAAACATTCCATCCGCAAGAGATTAGGTGTGTGCTCTTAGGCTGGGAAAATAAAAATCTACTAGCTACCAGTGGCTTTCAACAGTGACTCACGTCCCTAGTCCGAGCCCATATAGGGATCAGAAACATTGCTAGTTCAAATTTTCTAAAACAAAGTAAGTCTCTAACCATGTTGATTTCTAGGCCAGATATTTGGTGTGACTTATGTCATTAATACAAAAAGAAAAGAAAGAAAAGTAGAGAGAAAAGAAAAAAAGTCACTAGTACTTTAATTCAAAACAAAATAGGCCTGTTGTGCACGATTGTGAGTTATTTTTTTCTTTCTTTTTTCTCAATATATATACATACATGTATACACACACACACATGTATACACATATATGCACCTACACGCATACCCACATACACATAGCATACCGCGACAACAACAACAACACTCTACTCTCTATGCAGTTATAGTTTAATATGAGATGGCCTTTGCTTCATCATGCACGTTTCTGGCATGGGGTTGCTGCGCTTACCATCCCGAAACGCTTCACTGTCCGGATCAGATGTTTGCCTTGAAAATGTCCCGAGTGTCTATTGTGATGTCATCGTCAGCTGGTGTGTTAGGGGGAAGCCGTCGCGTCATTAGGGTCTCCCTCAGTGGATGTGTGGGGAACGCTGGCAGTGGCACTGTGGGATGTCGAGTGTGAAGGCTGGTCGAGTGTAGACATGAACTCCTCCGCATCAGCTACGTTTTCGAAGAAATATTGCTTCTCATTATACTTGACTTTCAGGGTTGCTGGATATCTCAGAAACGGGCGTAGCCCTTTGTTGGCAAACTGCTTCCTCACTGTGTCGAAGGCTCTTCTCTTCTGCGCGGTGTCGTTGCTGTAGTCTGGGAAGAAGAGTAGCCTAGATGTCACCGTCTGACCCTCATTTGATGATTTGTGTGTGGGCACCGCCGAGCGGGCCCTGACTCCATTGAGGATCTTTTCTCTGTCCTGATACCGAAGTAATTGGAAAATGAGCGTGCGGGGGCGGTTGCTGTTTCCCCGGGAGGTGTAGATGCGATGAGCCCGCTGAATTTCAATGTTTTCTCCTACCAGTGATGGGATCCACACTGGTAGATTTATTTGCAGAAACTGAATGGAGTTTTCACCCTCTGCTGATTCAGCCAGACCAACTAGTCGGACGTTGCATCTCCGTGATCTATCTTCCATCTCAGCGAGTTTTAGACGAAGATCCAGCACGTCTTTCTGAAGACCACCCACATCGTGTTTGACCGCTCTCATGGAAGCCGATGTAGTATCAAGTCTCCCTTGCAGCGTTTTACTAACTTCGGCTTGGTGAATGATATCCTGGCCGAGTTTGGCGACCGCTGCGTTTGAGGATTCAATCATAGTTTTTAAGACTCGCATTTCATCGGTGACTGCTTCTTTCACGGCCAGCTTAATTTTGTTTGTCATGCGGTCCTCTTGTTCCTGCAACGCCAACAATATGGCTGCATTTGTTGGTTCCTCAAACTCGCCTTTTCCGTCTTTCCCCTGCCTTCTCGCCGGCATTCTTGAACACCAGAAGCACCGATTACACTTAGATGCAGATTTGAACTAGGTTAGTCTCTGAATTGAAGGATATTCTGAAGATATTCAGACTTTTGAGACGGAGCTCAGAACTACGCGTGCATCACGCTTGGGCAGCCACCGGAAGTCATCAACAATAGCCTGTATATGACTTCTAATGGCTTATGGTCTGTGACTAGATCAAACTTCCTGCCATACACATATGGATGTAGCCTTTCACATGCCCACACTAGAGCTAAGGCTTCACGCTCTGTTTGAGAGTACCTTCTCTCACAGCTTGTCAAACTGCGGCTCACATAGCATACAGGTACCATCTCCCCCTGTTGGTCCTGCACCAGTACTGCTCCTAAACCTACAGGACTTGCATCTGCAATTACTTTAGTTGGTGCTTTCTTATCAAAGTAGGCTAGGGTAATGGCTTTGGCTAGCTCATTCTTTAAAATTTGGAAAGCTTGTTTCTGTTCTGTTCCAAAATTGAATGTAGTGTCTTTTCGGGTCAGACGTCGTAGCGGCTCTGACAGTGTTGCAAACTGTGATATGAACCTACTACTGTATCTGACGAGTCCCAGGAAGCTCCTCACCTCTGTGGCGTTCTCTGGTTCTCTGGCTTCCATTACAGCTCTCACTCTTTCTTCTGTTGGTCCGATGCCTTTCTGTGACAGAAGTATCCCCATGAACACTAGTCTGTCCATGTTGAACTGGCACTTGTCTGAATTCAGTGTTAGTCCACATTCAGAGAGTCTCTTCATGACAGCATGCAGGCGCTTGTCATGCGTTTCCTGGTTTGGCGCATGCACTATTACATCATCTGAGATGTTTTCTACACCTTCTATGCCAGCTAGTGCATTGGCTATTTCGTGTTGGTATTGCTCACTGGCTGATGACACACCGAATATCAGTCTCTTGTATCTGTATACTCCGTTGTGTAGCCTACTGCAAATGTAGTTATCTCCCTTGATTCTGGGGTCAGTTCTAACTGATGATATCCCCATTTTAGGTCTAGCTTGCTGAATATAGCGGAGCCACTCATGCCTTGGAGTAGTTCATCTACTGTAGGAATAGGGTATCGTTCCCTCACGATCGCCTCATTGGCCCTTCTCATATCCAGGCACATCCTGATATCTTTCTATACCTTTCTCTATCTTTGGGAGTATAACCACTTGGTTCACCCATGGGGTGGGACCTTCAACACGTTCGATAATGTCCATGTCCATCAATTCTTTTATCTTTTTCTCCACAGGCTCCCGGAGGCTGTATGGTATGCGTCTGAGTGGCTGAGCCACTGGTTTCACCTTTGGATCTATGTATAAGCTAATCTGCTTTGTGTTTAACTTTCCCACTCCCTTGAACACATCTGGGTATTGTTGTTTGAGTTTGTCTTTAACGTCTGTAACAACTAAGACATTTTCACCTATTTTCAACACCCCTAGCTTTATAGCTGTGTTTCTCCCCAAGAGTGGTTCACCATTGCCTCTAATCACAATGAACTCTGCATGTTCAGTTCTATTACCAATTGTGATTTCACATTTAAATGCCCCCTTTACTTGCAGTGACTGATTGGATGAATATGGGTACAGATTTCTCTGTTCTTTTGGCACATATGATTTACATTTTATCTTTTCTGCCTTCAGTCTCTCCCATACATTTTCTCCCATAATATTACTTTTAGCACCTGAGTCGACTAACATTTCTAAGTCTACTCCCCCTACACAAAAAGTAAGTTTCTCAGACATTTTGTCATCATTTACAATAAATGCAAACTCTTTCTGTTCTTCTTCAACAGTGTTCACATTTTGTTTCCTTGTTCCTTTTGTTTTGCACATTTTGGAGAAATGGTCTTTTCCATTGCACTTGCGACATGTTTGTCCACGTGCAGGGCATTTGGGATCCTTTCCCATATGATCAGTGTATCCACATCTGTAACACTTTCTCTCCGTTCTGCCCTCTTCTCTTTCCATTCTCCTTCCTCTTGGTTTCATGTATTTCCCTCCTTCTTGTGTGACATGATGCACAGATTCTGTTTCCCTCTTTTCTCCATTGAGAGACATACAGTCATCTGCTCCTCAATCCTCTCACACTGTGAGGCCAACTCTAACGTGCGTGCGAGCGTCAGTCTATTCCCCTCTTCCAGCAATTTTCTGCGCACATATTCTGAAGTACTCTTGCACAGAATTGCATCTCTTATCTGGTTATCTGTGTCTGCACGAAAATCACAGTCCCTTGCAGTCTGTCTCAGACGTGTAGAAAATTGTTGCACAGTCTCACCTTGTTTCTGGTACAACTTGTGAAACGTCTGTCGGGCAAACGCTGCATTTACTTGGGGAACGAAGTATGCATCTAGTGCATTTACTGCGGCCGTGTAGTCCGTCACGTCTCCCGTCCTCTCCAACGTTGAAAATATATCCTGGACATCCGGTCCGGCGAGATGCAAAAGTAGAGCTCTTCTCCTCTGTTTAGTAACATCCGTTGCATCGTCATTAATGATCAGTCCTTTTCCATCCGCAAATAACTCAAATGATGTCAGCCAACGCGCCCATCCTGGTCCAAGCGTAGCTGGGTCTGTGTAACATGCGAACGGCTGAAGTCCTGACTTCTCCATGCTAACTGTAGCTCACGCTGAGTTAGCTTACTTAACGAGCTGTTCTTGCACGTTTCCTTCTTACTGCTTGCAAAGGTCCGACGTCCTCGTCGCCATTGTTGTGTGCCTATCTTAATACTTAATTAGATAGTGCAACCTGAATTGAATCATTAGACAGCTTATTCATTTACTTGCTTTATTGTCTGTCACGGACCTGTTGACACCATGCCTTCTGGCTGTCCCGTCTAGTGTGTTCTTAACACTTCCGGTATCATTGTACATGTGACCTTTATGGTCCAATCGGAATCCAGTACATGACAGAGTCCACAACAGAAAATCTGCGGTGGCATTCGTTTTATGGAGACTTCAAATAATAGTTACAGCGAATACTCCTTCCGAAATGTTTGTTTTGAGAACACATAGGCTACCTCATTGAAGCGTTTCTTTACTCCATGTAGGCTATAGAGAGTGCAGCAGGAGTCTGTCTGATTAGGCCTACGTGTGTGAGAGAGAGTTCACGTCTTAAGGTCCTTACACATCAAGAGCGATGCAAATATACGGCACGAAATTGCGATGCGAGTTTTGACCCACCTGTCAATCACAGCCACAGATGTGTACACGTCGGAAGCGAATTTCTGAAAAATCGACCGTGGTTCGAAAAAATAAACACCGCAATAACGCTCAGCGAAACTTCGCCGTTGGTATGCATGGTTGCATTGACTGATATAGGCTCGTAAAATATTATTGACGTGCAAATTAATTGCACGAACAAAATGCTGCCGATGTGTAAGGACCTTTAAGGTTTATTACTCTGCGTGTTTCACTGCTCTAAGGGACCGTTCGTTATTTAGGGAAGGGGCCACTGGAGGAAAATAGGGGAGGGTAATCTTGTTTTAAATTTAGTTTGAGGGAGGGTACACTCTCTTTAATTTGAGTCCAGGGGAGGGGTATACAATTTTGATTAGATAAAAATATATAAACTTTTTGTTTGTGTGTAATGTTTGCTTTTCGGACTTCAACAACTACTGAGTTGCTTCATTTACACCCCTCCTGTCCAAACTGTTTGGTATGTCCCGGTGTATTGTTTCTCTTTGGCCGTCTGATCTGTCGATCTTTGTGCTTGGCCTATCTAGACAGTAGGCGTGTACAGTATCTGGCGAATCAGTGGCGCTTTTCTGGTGATTCCACTGCTGCTGGGCTCTGTTTGCCTCGACGGAGGGCTGGGGTCTTGTACGCACCGCTGGGGTAACCTATACGTTCATACCAGCGAGGCTGCGACAGGCTGGTGTGCTGTTGCTGCTTTCTTTCGGGAGCGCGAGCCCCAGAGGTGTCTTTCGTAACGAGTGGCTGACTCATTGTGATACATTAGTTTGATTTGATTGTATAACTTAGTGTAAGACCACCATCCTGCGGGAGCCCTTACACGTAATTATTGTTGCTGCGTGCTATCATGACGTGGTGATATGTAACAAGTGTCAACCAACCTGTGCTGTGATGCTATGAGCTGTTTTAATTAAAACATATATATATATTTTTGTCGATAATAAAGATTCCTATTTTAATATTGTAGCGAATCGGGTATTCGCCCAAGGAACCGGAGACTTGAAGTTGGTACAAGGCTTTTATTCTTGGCTTCACAACAGCTCCTAGCCACTAGCTTCGCTGCTAGCTCTTCATGCAACCACCCGGTCAGCTCCCTCACATAGCCTGACTGCCTTCCGCCACGCGGCCGCTGGTCCCATATATCCCCCTTCCCCCTAGGAACACACCCACACACATTAGTTCCTAGTTAACACAGAGACCCCACAATACACGTCATTACCTGATTCGCTACATATCCCCCACTCAACTTTAATTGTCACTCCCACGCGACACCCACAACCCACACATATCCCCCCTGTACCAAAACACACCCAACACAACATTTCAATTAACATTTCCAACAGCAGTCTTTTCTTTTCCCGCACCCCCGTCATAATGTCTAGCTTTCATCAGGTACTCCGTAATGTCTAGTTTTCATTATTTCCTTCTTTTTCACACATTCATTTAAATTCAACACAATAGCCCGTTACGTTTTCCCTCTTTTCTTTACACACATTTCAACCCACCAATAACCCCCACATTTACATTATTTTCTTTTTTCTTCCCCCTTCATTACCTTCCTTTCGACCACCACCATTTCCATCCCCCCTTTTACAGCTTCTGTCCCACCCGAAGCACATTACAGTCAACACACGCCCTTTTTCGGTGCTCTACAGTCCTCACACGCACTGCAGTATCCCCGCACGTCCTCCTTTTGTTTGCCCCAGTAGTAATGTTCACGAACACGGCGGAGTGTCTCTTCAGGCCCGAAATGACCGGATCCAGGGCCCTTGTGTGCCCACCGCAGCACCAACTCTCGCAGGCAACGGCGTACAACCCACTGGAACCCCTTTTTTCCGTGCCCTGTCTTCGCCAACATCCCCTCATCTAGACACAGGTTTGAAAACCTGGCCCACAGTCCCTTCGTGGCACCGGAAAACATGCAAATGTCCTCCACAGGGGGCCGGCGTCCGGCCAACACCCACCCGATCCCCGGGCAGACATCCGCGTCCTCCGCTGGTCCCATATATCCCCCTTCCCCCTAGGAACACACCCACACACATTAGTTCCTAGTTAACACAGAGACCCCACAATACACGTCATTACCTGAGTCGCTACAATATTAAGCTGCTTCTTGGTGTGTGTGCCTTAACGGCGTTGGAGCCTGTGGCTGTGGTCTCTAGGTGCCACAATATGGAAGTAGGCTACATTTCCAGCACGAAAAGTCTAGCAAACAAACAGACATGGCATCACAAAATATATATGGGCTCTATCGTTGTGCCAGATAAGTCTAGGAAGTCACAGTAGAACCGAGTTACGGCTCACTCATCTCCTAAATTACGTTAAGTCTACAAGGGATATTTATACCACCAGGATGACATATATGTTTCACATAGGGTTGTGTTTTGATTTCGAGATTTTATTTTGTCCAATATTGAAATGTTCGACAATTGCATGTTGTGTTAACATTATTTCTATCTACCTTTCTATCTATTTAGGCTAATTTGGATGCTATTTGTTATCGAAATGTAGCTCAATGGATGCTGGGAGATTTTACATGTGTGGCTTTGTGCCTGTCTGCTGAGGGAGTGAGAGAGAGAGAGGGGGGACAGAGAGTGGAGAGTCCGCCACATAGAACCGGCTAACTTTTTTCCATCAGTCATTGACTGCTATTTAAACACAAATATTGATATACACAGACTGAAGATTGTTTCACAAGCGAAAATAGCATTATGTAGCGACCAGAGGAGGCGGTCGCTCTGATTGGTGACCGTTCTGCTCTAAGAAGCGCAAAGGATTATGGGAGTTCATGTTCTTGTGGGAAGCTTATTACTGTTACAGTTAAAAACGTGGTTTAGTGATGTTGTGCTCATGTTTTGATTGCATTATGTGGTAATGGCAATGTTTGTGTGGCCAGGATGTTTAGTTTTACTATCAATGTAGCCACCACGACTGAGACTGTTAGTGTGTTTGATCACCTCTGGCCGGAAGTTTCTGCATATGTTTGGTTAAAAGTAAGATATCGGTGTCAGTCCGCATTCTTCCATGCTCGCCACAATATTGTTTGGGGAGGGTTAATCATATTTTTCAAATCACTTGGGGAGGGTCAAGGAAAAATATATTTTGATCGGGGAAGGGGCACAGCTTTTTATTTCAGAGCACACCAAATCCCTCCAGTGACCCCCCTTCTAAATAACGAACGGTCCCTAAATGATTTAACTCATTCATGGCCAAAGACGTCTTTAACGTCTTATCAGGAATGTGCCTCCACGCCAAAGACGTGTTTGACGTGTTTTTGTTTTTATTAGTGCAGCGCGTAGTTCAAAGACTTCCCCAGCCTGTGACATGGTATCAGGTCCCTGGCCTCAAAGAAAAAGCCGACAACACGTGAACAAACAACTACCGCAGCTGTTGTTTTGAAATTGAGCAGGAGGAAAGAACAGAAAACGGAGAAACGCTTCCTTGTGCAGAGAGGAGAAACGCCATTGAAACGCCCCTCGGCGCGCTGCACGAGCTGGTCGCCTTGCTGCAGGGCAGCGGACATGGATCAGTTGTTTGCGGTAGTCAAACCCGTGACCAACATGATCGATCCTGGTCCCGGACCCCGTTCCTGTGTGCCAGCCCGAAAGAGACGAGACGGAGTCACACGCAGAGGAATGAGGAAATGATCGATCAGTTTGACGGGTAATCCAGAGGGTGGTGAGGACGTGTTGAATAGCCGAGGGGAAAACGGGAACGATCAAACAGCAGGGAGGATAGGACAGGGAGACATGGACGAGGACGGGTGGACCAGAACAAAACAAAATAAACACACGAACAGCTAACAATAACGAAAAGTAAGGACGCGGGCAGAAGCGGCAGTCACAGCAGCAGACGCCAGCAGTACTCAGACCCGGAAACAACGTAACGAAGATAAAAGGGGGATCGTGTGTGTGTGTGTGTGTGTGTGTGTGTGTGTCTGTCTGTCTGTCTGTCTGTGTGTCTGTCTGTCTGTCTGTCTGTCTGTCTGTCTGTGTGTCTGTCTGCACACTCACTCACAATGAGTAAACTGTATTGTTGAATGTAAAAAAAGCACTTCATGTATATATATATATATATATATATATATATATATATATATATATATATATTGTCATTTGTGTCATAACGAATAATATTTACATGTCTGATGTCAATACAGTTCAAAATAAAAGAATTGAGAGCGAGTTCTGCCTGAGATTGTGTCCTTTACAAAAATGGCCTTTTCTCCTGTTTCTCTTCTCAGAGAGACCTTTTTGGTGAAAACAGGGTGTATATAAATGGCTATAAGTAGAGTACAGAACATGCTAAAAGCTCACTTTTTTTTCCTGGTGAACCCAGAGACGTACATCTTCATTTTGAGGTATTGCAAATCACTTTGGTGCTAATAGATAATTTACTGTGGGTCTTGAAAGATGACCAACAATTATGAAAATCTTTGGCCTGAGCTAAATATTGGCAGTCCTAAACTGGCCATGAATGAGTTAATAATGTTGCTTTGTCACGTTCTGAGCCTGCCCCGCCCGCACCCGCGATATTTTCATAATTTGCCAACCCAGCTCGCCTGCGGGGCGGGCCAGCCCGCGGGACCCGGCGGGTTCTGGGTGACCCGCGCATCACTAGGCCTACTACCCAGAAGCGCCCCAGAACACATTTTTCAGCTTGGATTGTGCCAAAACAAACAGAAACAAAAAACAGCTGTGGTTATTTGATTATCAGGTCACCAATCTCTCTTTAAAAGAAAAGTATTGTTAGTAGGCTACAGTAGTAGGCTTGTGGTAGTACTGTATAGTAATAATAGTAGTAGCCTACTGTAGTATGCATTGTATTATAAAACGGCTCTCTCAAATCGAGCAATCTGATTGGTTCACTGCTGTGGTATAATGAGCATATCCACCTTATTTTTGGCGGCCATTTTGCCTTACGTTAACTATGGGTTCTATTTCCGGTGTAACCAATTTAGATAACCCCCCAGCCCCCGTCTATGAGGATTTTACCCTTTTACAACAGAGCCATTCTGCTCTACAGCCGTGTCGTTCGGGTGCTGGGATAACGTAATGCATTGTGGGTAGTCGGCTACTAACTGTGGCTAATGTTAGCGGCTAGCTAGCTATGTTACATGGCAGTAAAACGCCACCAAATTGATTTAACTTTTAACCATTTCGAGTAACACACATTTCGAGTTTCCATACGGACCTCCAGCGTTGGTTAGTTGTCCATAACGTGACTATATTTATAACTTTTATAACGGACTCCAGCTTCCGGTTTATAATTCGGGTCTGCAGCCAGAGTATAACAAAGGAAATGGCAAGCGGCAACAATGAGTCACGTTAAACCGGACCTTGTACCCACAATTATTTTTTACAGTGGGGCATTCAAAAATAAGGTGGATACCACAGTCAATATACCACAGTTACACCTTGGTCCCACCAGGCCCGTCTGCACAGCGTTCCGGCTGCGCCACGGCAGGGCCGATTTTACCAACGGGCTTAAAAAAAAATATATATATATTTTTTTTTTGAAAATTAACTCTCCCTGTAACAAATGCCTCTGGAGAGTGCTCCTTTTCAAAACTTGGGCTTGTCAAGAACAGGATACGGTCTACAATGGGACAAGAAAGGCTCACCCACTTAGAAAGTGACATTGTTAGAACATTGGACTTCACCACTCTAGTCAAACGCTTTGCCACGGCAAAAGTCAGGAAGAAGACATTTCAGGTACGAACAGACTTGAATACTGCTTGATTGATTTGTGCAATAATTGAATAACCATGTGTGTGTGCACTGTAATAATAACAGCAATAATAAATACAAAATAATAATAATAAAAGTGCTTGTTGTGACATCTCAGTGGCAATGTTTTCTTTCCAATCAGGCTGTTTATGAAAGAACATGATGGCTAAACCTACAGTTTGTGTTTGTAAGTTAGAATGCTGACAGGAGAGCAGGTGGTGACATGAAGTTAGTGAGAAAAGGAGAAGATACTGAATAATGACATCACAACAGTATAATCCTAATGTTGATTTAAAATGAGATATTCCTTTAAATACGGCTAAAAAAGGTTAAAAAAAAACACTCAGAAGCGGAGCGCTTCTGAGCGCTGCCCGTCAGCTAGATGCAAGATCGCGCGGGATTTACGAGATCGCGCGATACTGTGTGTCCAACGGGGTGGATGTAAAGAGCACAACACACAAACAACACAGTATGTCGTTGACTTGCTTTTGATTTGGTCATTTTTCCCTTGATTGTTGTGCTTCTACCATGGTTAAGTAGGCTGAAATTATTTCTTTATTTGTCATACAGTGCCTGTTAGCAGGAGGAGAACTCTTGCATTTCTTCGTCTACTTGAAAGACTACAGGGGGAGGGGGGAGAAGGAGAAGGAGTCGGTATTGGGTCTGCACACGGTGTTTTATTATGAAAATCGTCCGGATTCTCGTGCAGTTGCTGTGTCTGACTTCCGGGCTGAACGATCTGCTCTGTGCAACTTGACGCAGCTTCCAGGCGTCATCCGTGAAAAATAGAACTGCCGGGGGAGCCACTAGGGGCGCAGAGGAAGATGGCTGCTTAGTTAGTGAGCTCCGGCACCGTCATCACCTTTTTCGTTTGTAACCTCATTACTGGTGATAATTGTGGCAGAGTTTTTGACCCACTAACTTGCTTATGCCATGACTGGTCAGTCAAAACTCATGGATAGTAAAGCTTCCTCGACACAGCAGCCGCCAAAGACCAGAGCCATGTCTAGCCGGACCGCTCAAAATGGCGACGCGGCTAGCAATGCTAGCAACACAGCTACTGAGGATCAGCGTCATGCTTTTCTGGAATGCAAGCGGCTACTGCATGCAGCTAAGATCCAGTTTGGCCTCGGATATCCAGCCGTGCTGTCCTTCACTTCGACCGGGGGGACCAGACATCGGTTGGACGATCCGAAGAAGGCTCTACAATGTATCCGAGCGCTAGTTTGAGCTGATATTGTTACAAGAGCGGTCGGTCTATTATTTTCTTTACATGCTTATTCCCGGAGGACATTTGCGCTGGTAAGACTGGATTTCGTTAATAGCATAATGGAGTGTTCCAGAACGCTTTCTTTTCTTTTTTTCTTTTCTTTTTCTGATGCTCTAAATTGTTTAATGTGTGATTTGGGCTTGCAATGCCTAGCTGATTTGCTAGATGCCAGACTCAACTACATGATACTCGCAACTTTGTTATGATTATAATAATTTTCTAATAGCTAATTGGTACTATTACTACTACTGGCTATACAGTGCCAATATGGTCGTTTAAGTCATACAGACTAATGAGTGAATCAATGAATATCTGGAGCAGTTTTTGTTTCTGTTTTTATTTTGTTTTTGTTTGGATTGGTCATCATCCAATTGCCAGCTACTAGTTTGTGGACAGTTTGCTGGATCAACGGGAAACAAACGGAACGCTTTCTATTTGGTTTTGGGAACTACAGAGGACCAGCCGGCTGGTCACAATTGCGACCCGCCCCAGCAGAGGCGGAGCTACGGGTTTATGGCGATAAGGAGAGGGGTTGTAATATGCCTTATACAATCTGTTCATCAGGTGTTATACGATATTACTGCCAGTTAATTGTTAGTTCTTATTTTAGATATGGCTCTTAAGGCCTACATTGTTGTTATGGAGATAGGGTTATCTTTGTGTACTTTTTCACAGCTGTTGGGGGACTTACACATCTTTTTGTTTGTATGTTTGTTTTTCTCTCTTTTTTTGGATATGTTTAATTCACGCACTGTTTAAAGATGGGGATGGTATGTCAGCTCTTGAGAAGTAAAACCAGTTGATCTAGTCTACCATCTGGTGGATAGCCTTGATACTGGGGGGGGATTTTGCCAAATTAGAATCTAAGCAGAGAATATATCTGTGGTGTGTTGGGCAGCTATTAAAGGGATACGTTCTAAGATGTTCCTTTTTTGGGGGATCTGCTTTGGAGTTGGCGTTTTGACTATATAAGGGTGGCTGTTTGACATACCGCGGACGGCGCGGAGCCATATAGCCCCCCCCCCCCTCGTTTTTATTATTATTATTATTATTCTTATTATTATTATTATCATTATTGCTGTGAGCGGGTGTGTGTATGTCTGTATGCATTTGTAGATGTGTTTGTATACGTTGGCTTACATGGTGATGGGAGCTAATGAGGCAGATGGGGCTAAGTATGTAGGGTGTGTATGCACCTATGCATGCATACGGGTGTGTGAGAGCTCCCTTTGCTTTGTTTATTACGGTGTTTGTTTTTAATTTATCTGCTTAATCTGTTGGTCTCTCTTATCCTACTTTAGTCTATTCTTGCCTTATTGAACTAGAGTGCACAACATGGTACCCTTTAATATCCATTCTTTGATCATTGGGTTACAGACATTAATGCTGTTATAAAATTTATTTTTATATTTGGTGGGGGCGCTGCCTCCTTGTGGGCAGCCATAGGGCTCTCAAGAGTTGAGTTAGTTGTCCGAGTAGGACTTATCAGGAACGATGAGGAGTACGGTTTCTCCTCACTTTTCTTTGTTCAGTTTTGTATTATGTGTCTATGTCTATGTTATGGGATTTCTTTGTTTTTGGAAGGATTGCTATGGGGATGTGAAGGTCGACATTACTTTTTTGAAGCGCTATTGTATTGTACTACTACGCTATTGTATATTGTATTGTACTTTTTATGGGACTAGACATGAATAACCTCACATTGTTTCTGTTAATGCCAGGGGTCTTAACATTCCACATAAAAGAGCTACTATTTTAGAATTTCTCTGTAAAAATAAGGTTGATTTTGCGCTAGTCCAGGAATCGCATTTATTACACAAAGACTCATTCCATAGCTTCTTCTGCAGCCGCTATGAAGACTAAAGGAGTGATGGTGGTTTGCAAACGCAGTTTGAAATTTGATTTACTTGGCTCCTGGGCTGACTCGGAGGGACGAATTGCGATTGCCAAGATCCGCTTAGATGGAAATAATGTGGCACTGATTTCTGCTTATGCACCAAATAATTTTGATTCTGAATTCTATAACCTTCTGACTAAAACCCTAGTGGAACTAACAGGTTTTCGTTTGATTTTGGGCGCAGACTTTAATGCAGTGTGGGACAGTCACATCGGTAGGTCGGGAGCGGCGGCGAGCAGGGACCAGCATCTCACGACTAATGCATTGCGACAGTGGGCTACACAGATGGGGGTGATTGATCTCTGGCGTCTAATGAATCCGTCCGTTAAGGATTACTCGTTTTTTTCGGCACGACACAAATCTTTCTCTAGAATAGATTTTCTTTTTGCGTCCAAAAACCTATTTCAAAATGTACATGACACTGTTTACATCCCAGTTGCCTGGTCTGACCACAAACCTGTTTGTTGTTCTGCCTCCATAAAGCCGGCACCGTCTAGAGCCCCTAGGTGGCGTTTCAATTCCTCGCTGCTCGAAGACGAATCATTTAAAACACAATTTGAAACTAATTTCGGCGAGTTTCTGGAGTTCAATCAGGGTTCAGTTACCGACCCGAGGATCTATGGAATGCTGTGAAAGGTTTTGTGAGAAGCAATACCACCCTGTTTGCCTCAAACCGAAATAAAGCACGAGCGGCTAAACTGGAGGCGTTAGAGTCGGAATATTCTGCCTTAGATGCCACTCTCCAACATAATTACAGTGACTCCGTTTTCCTTCTGAAGGAGAATGTTGGAAAAGAGATCAATGTCCTCCTCAAACGCCGTTCAGAATTCCTCATGCACAGAACCAGGCAGAAATATTATTTCCATGCTGCAAGAAGTTGGCCCTGAGACTACGAACCAGCGAGCATTTTACTGACATTTTTGGCATTAAATCTAAACAGGGTGCTGTCTTGACGGATCCTAAGGATGTAAACTCAACCTTTAGATCTTTTTACGAGGAATTGTACAGTTCTGAGACGGTCCATGACAAAGCTCTGTATGATAGATATTTAACTAACATCCAAATGGAGCATCTTCCTGAGAGCGGGGGTGAGTCATTAGATGCACCTATTACAATGAGGGAGATTGAGGAGGCTTTAAGGGACATGAGCAAGGGTAAATCACCGGGTCTGGATGGAATTCCGCCTGAATTTTATCTCACCTTTTGGTCCTTGTTCGGTCCCCTGATCTATGATATGATTCAGTTCTCAGTGAAGGAGGGCTCATTCTCTAGAGACGTTAACATCGCTTTGATCTCTTTGCTGTTGAAGAAGGGAAAGGACCCATTAGAATGCTCCAGTTATAGACCTTTGTCGTTATTGAATGCCGATGTAAAGATCTATGCTAAAGTGCTGGCTCGGTGTCTTCAGGGCCATATGACAAGGCTTGTGCATTGTGACCAGACGGGTTTCATAAGATCCAGACTGGCATCTGATAATGTAAGGAGGCTACTACATGTTATAGATGGCTCTTGTAGGCTGAATTCCCCTGCTGCAGTGCTCTCACTGGACGCGATGAAGGCCTTCGATAGGCTTGAATGGCCTTTTCTGTGGTCTGTGCTTGAGAGAATGGGTTTTGGCGCTTCCTTTATTGATATGGTCAGAGTGCTGTGTGCTAATCCTACGGCTATGGTGCTAAAACCTGCTCCCCCCTCTTTGCCATCGCCAGAGGGTCTAGATGGGGCTGTCCTTTGAGCCCGCTGTTGTTTGCTCTCTCCCTCGAGCCTCTTGCGCAAACTATTCGCCAGTCTCCACTGCTGTCTCCGATATCAATCAATGAAACCCATCATCATATTTCGCTATATGCTGATGACCTGTTAGTTTTTCTTGGTAATGCAACGCAAGACTTACCCCGGATACTCGCCATCTTTGATAAATTTGGCGACTTATCAGGATTCAAAATTAACTGGCAGAAGCCTTATACATCCATACTCGCTCCAAGATCTGCTGTTTTCCATTGTTCCATTAGCGCAGGTCAGGAGGTCGTTTGGCCCTATAGTCACACAGTTACTTTACATTACATTACATTACATTACGTCATTTGGCAGACGCTTTTATCCAAAGCGACTTGCAATAACAATTTTTTTTGTCCGCAATAGAGCAATCAACTATAGAGCACGGTCTATGACAACTACAACTTGTGAAGGAACAGTGGTACAAGTTTAGGTTAGTGGTACAAGTTTAGGTTAGTATATATATATATATATATATTATTTTTTTTTAATAAAGAAAGAGAGAGAACGAAGTTAGATCAAGAAGGGCCCAGATGGAGCCTGAAAAGGTGAGTCTTTAGTCTTTTCAGAAAGATCGGCAGTGATTCAGCCGTCCTGACCGAAGGTGGAAGCTCGTTCCACCATTGAGGTGCCAGGGACGAGAAGAGTCGAGATCGGGATGAGCGACTTTTGAGCCCCCGTAGCGAAGGAGGGGCGAGGCGACCTGCACTGGTGGAGGAGCGAAGGGAGCGCTGGGAGGTTTGGAACCTGACCATAGATTGCAGGTACAGGTACCAGGTACAGGGGAGCTGACTGGTGTACTGCCCTGTAGTCCAGTACCAGTGTCTTGAATTTGATGCGGGCTGAGATGGGAAGCCAGTGGAGCTCCTGGAAGAGGAGAGTGACGTGAGAGAATTTGGGTTGGTTGAATACCAGACGGGCTGCAGCGTTCTGAATGAGCTGAAGCGGTCGGATGTCGGTGGCAGGTAGGCCGGCCAGGAGCACGTTGCAGTAGTCCAGGCGGGAGGAGACAAGAGACTGGACCAGGAGTTGAGTCGCTTCTCTTGTGAGAAAGGGACGGATTTTGCGGATGTTGTAGAGAGAGAACCTACAGGAGCGTGCTGTAGCAGCTATGTTGGCTGAGCAAGACAGCTGGTTGTCAAGGAGCACCCCAAGGTTCTTAGCTGTTTGGGAGGGAAGTACAGTGGTGTTGTCAATGGAGATGGAGAGATCTGCGAGAGGGCAGTCTTTTCCTGGGAGGAAGAGTAGCTCTGTTTTACCAAGGTTGAGCTTGAGGTGGTGGGCAGACATCCAGTCGCCAATGTCTTTGAGGCATGCAGAGATGCGAGCCTCGATTTGAGTGTCGGAGGGGAGGAAGGAAAGGAAAAGCTGGGTGTCATCAGCATAGCAGTGATAAGAAAAGCCATGAGAAGAGATCACATAGGCAAGAGATCTGATATAGAGAAGGAAAAGTAAGGGGCCCAGGACTGAGCCCTGGGGGACACCGGTGGTAAGAGGACAGGATCTGGAGAGGGACCCTCTCCATGAGACCTGGTATGAGCGGTTCGAGAGGTAGGAAGCAAACCAGGAGAGTGCAGAACCTGAAATGCCGAGGTCAGACAGAGTGGAATACTTACGGTTTGGACGGCGGCGGAGAAGATCTGTGGGATTTCCTTTGCGTGGCACCCATGCACACCGATTTTTAACAACCTTAAGTTGCTGATAGGTGGCCGGCCTATACATTATTCTAGCTGGAAGGAGAGAGGAATTAGTACCTTGGAGGATATTTATGGAGACGAGGGGCTGCACTGTTTTGAAGACCTATGTAAGTTTTTTAATTTGCCTCGCTCTTCCTTTTTTTATCTACAACTTTTTGAAGACCTGCGGAGTAACATTTCCTCTTACACCTCATTCATTACAGACACTTCTGGGTAGCACTTCTGGTACCAGGGGGCTGGTATCTAAACTTTATTGGTTTATTTCACAACATGCTTATAGGCCCCTGGCATTAGATACTCTGTGGAGAGCTGATATTCCTGACCTCAATGTTGATTTTGATTGGAAAAAAGTTTGGTTTAATATTCTGTTAGCCTCGGATCATCCTCAGATCCACTACAACTTTGTACACATAACGTATATGACGCCAAGGAAGCTCTGCTTAATGAAAATTATTCCTGACAATTGTAAACTATGCTCCACAGATACTGTAGGCACTTTCTTCCGTATGATTTGGGACTGTCCCCCAGTGTTTGAGTTCTGGGAGTTGTACCTTCATCACCTGTAATGTTCTTACTTAATGATCTATCTACCCTTGGCTTGTCTCCACTTAGAAACCGTGCCTTATTAGCTGGGTTCACGGCAGGGAAAAAATTGGTGGCCACGTGGTGGAAACCCCCTCACACCCTTTCTTTTAGAGTATGGGTTCTTCTTACGTATGTAGACATTGTATACCTGGAACTGTCTACGGCCCGGGTTCATGGGGCAAAAGAGCTCACATTAGAAATGTGGGGTAGTTTCTCACAAAACCTTAAAGGTCTGAAGTAAGTCACTTCTCTACCATGCGCAGCGTCTACAGATTCCCAAGGGGTGGGTGGGTATTTTATTTAGTTTTGTTTTATTTTAATTTATCTTAATTTATTTCTGTATTGTTGTTTGTCTTGGCTAAACAGCCAAGACAAACAACAATACAGAAATAAATTTAAAAAAAATTGTTTTTTGTCTTTTGTTCTTTGGTGTATGTTTTTGTTTTATTGTGCATTATTTTTCTTTAAATATTTTGTTATTGAATGTATGTAGCATTATGTCTTTGTTAGGCATAAAAAACTAATTTTGATCACAAAAAAATAAATAGAACTGCCACGTATCTTTAGCGGAGCGGGGGTGCCGAGCCGCTTCTGGGACGCTTCTGGGACGCTTCTGGGACGCTTCTGGGACGCTTCTGATACGCGCCATTGCGTGCCTGGTGGGATCACACGCGTTGATTAAAATGCCCGCGAGCAGCTTCGACGACCGTGTACGTGACGTGCCAGGTGGGATCCAGCCATTAGAGCCACTCACTGTGTGAAGCAAAAGGGCAAGGCTGAGAAATAATGAGGGGAGCAGGCAAGAGGGGCTCAGTGTCAAACAGCTCACCTCATTTTTTAAACAGTTATTTAAGACATTTAAATAATAATAATAATTGTCATATTGCCATACTTGGCAACCGTGTTATAAAAGCAATAGATCACTTCAGACCATGATATTATGCTTATTACAGTATACCACACCTAAGGGTGTTTTTCGCCCAACGCCGGAAGCACGACCCGGCCTTAGGTGTGGTATAATAAGCATATACCACGGCCTGTCGTGATCTATTGCTTCATTATAAAAAGGGTCCCTCAAATCAAGCAATCTGATTGGTTCCCAGTCGTGGTATACCACAGCCAGAGCCGCACAACTCAGTATCACTCCGCGTCAAGCATCGCTGCAGACCGGTTCATAGTTACCAACTAGCTAGTATTTAGCTTCTACTCTCAAACTACTCTCAAAACCCCACTGAGTGACTGAAACATGCCCTTGTTAACATGTACAAGTCAAATTTTTTGCAACAGTAAAAAATCGTTTTGAAATCTTGTTGTTCTGTTGTTTCAGATATAAGCTGCTAGCTAGCTGCTGTAACTCAGCTGTAACTTATCTAACATCAATATTATGTTGCACAGCAACTGCCTCGCTCTATTATGTGCAGGCAGCCAGGAGGGACTATTTTATTTCGACTAGAACTAAAACTAGAATGACCGCACCGCGGTTAACAAGCTTGAAAATGGTGTTCGAGAGGTCACAGTGACCTTGACCTTTGACCACCAAAATCTAATCAGTTCATCCTTGAGGCCAATTCGATGTTTAAGGCAAATTTGATGAAATTCCGCCAAGGCGTTCCTCAGATATCGCGTTAACGAACATCGGACATACGGACGGGTGGACAAACTGGATCCATAATGCCTCCGGCCTGGCTATCGCCGGCAGAGGCATAAAAACTAAAAACTATTTAAATTGGAGTGTGTCAATTACTTTCATATTGCCATACTTGGTAATAACCGTTTTATGAAAGCAATTGCTCACTTCAAGCTGTGATATATGGTCAGTATATCACTTTTCGCCCTTTCGCCTTCAGTGTAGGGCGAAGCACGACCCTTAGCTGTGATATGAGTTGTGTTGTGGACCAGTGATGTCATTTGTGCATGAATGACATCACTGGTCCACAACTGAACACAAATCAACTTTCAATAACTGACAAATTAAATTAATGACTGCAAAACTGTTTACACTTTCCTGATAATACTGATTTTGTAATGGTATTGATACTGGTTGAAAATCGGTGGAGTGTTGCTTTAAGTCTATGGTAGAGGTGGTGGTAGTAAGTAGTAGTAATTGTAGGCCTACATGTCGACCTTTCCACTTGATGATTTGCTAAAACTATTCTGTACTTTAGTGTGGATAAAGTTGAGCGGAGCTACGGCTACCTGATGAGGACACTCAGAGCACCCAGCGGAGTCACCAGCGTGGCCGGGGCGAACATGTAGGCCGCAAAGTTACAGCCCTCCCCCGCCCCCACTGAAGAGAGAGAGAGAGAGGGGAGAGGGGGAGAGACAGAGAGAAAGAGAGGGGGGGAGAGGGAGAGAGACAGACAGACAGACAGAGAGAGAGACAGAGCGCAAGAGAGAGAAACAGACAGATGAGTGTATTCAAAATGAGAAACAAAAACTTTGGACTTGACTGATATACCTAGTGTAATGTTAATTTTAAACCAATACATATAATTCCATTAAACTACTGTATATTAAAAACTAACAGAGCTGTGGACTGTTTAAAAATTCAGGTATAGATGTTAAAATCTTACTGGTTAGCAGGCCTCCCCACCACAGCCAGTCTTTTAGGTAGCCATGACCTCCATCACCTACACACACACACACACACACACACACACACACACACACACACACACACACACACACACACACACTCACACTCACACTCACACTCACACACACACACACACACACACACACACACACACACACACACACACACAGAGTGGCATGTGTTACATACAAAACTAATGCTACACTAGGCTGGATGATATGTTTGAAATCAACATCACAATAATCATAAGGATCTTTTTCAATATCGATATATACGACGATATGCCTCACAAAAGGGAAATCACGTTATAGTCAAATGAATGTTCATCATTGAGTTAAATGGTAATGGTTGGTGTGATGTCAAAGTAAACTTACATTTTCACATAATATTCGGATCCTACCATTCATTTTGTCTGAGTTGCTAAATAAAATTAGCCTGTTCTCTCTCATCAGTTCAGACAGCAGAATTGTGCATTTCGATATTTCAAAATCACCATATCATCACAATATAATCCCAATGGAAGACCATAAAGCTATGGAAGCGTATGGGCCCAACAATTATATATGAAATACCACAATGATATAAATAAATAACTCAATGATATAAATATAACATGCAATGAAATAAATCAAAAACCCAATGAAATAAATAAAAACCCAATTAAATAAATAAAAACACGATTAAATAAATAGAAATCCCAATTAAATAAATAAAAACACAATTAAATAAATAAATGCATTTATTTATTTCATTGGGTTTTGTATTTCATTGCATTTTTATTTATTTCATTGCGACTTTTCATTGCCTCTTTTATTGATTTCTTGATGACTTTTCATGACCACTTTTATCTATTTCATGATGACTTTTAAAGTACATTGGTCCAAAAATTAAATCATAAATAAATAATTAAATAAATAAAAACGCCAATGAAATAAATAAAAACGCCATGAAATAAATGAAGAACACAATGAAATAACACAGTTTTAAGTGAACATTATTACTAGCTACAGTTATTGTATTGTCATAACGTTGAAGGCAGAATATGCAGCATAGTCTTAAAAACACAATAACAAAGTAGGCTATGTTGCTCATAGAAACGATAATTCTCAATAATCACATAGCCACTAGAAGTGTGGCAGCTTATTTATCTACAAAGACCCTGCCTGGCTCTGCCTGTATTTTCAATTGTGTTGGTTGTCTTGATTCATGTAACTTTTCAGTTCAAAATGACTGACACATTTCTCTCCCTCTTGTTTACAGCTTAATGACACAATGATGGAGTCAGCATTTCATCAATTGTGACCACAGCCATGGAGGAAGTTGCTGTCAGACCTCAATCACACAGCCAGGGAGAAGATGGACTGGACCTAGCCTAGGTAAACCCAGCCCCCACGTGACCTGCTCTCTCAGTTCCCAGTCACTAGCGTCTAGACGGGCCATTCAAATCGATTTCTGGGGCGATTGAAAGACCCGCGCAGACCCGCAGCCAATGAGTGACGGCGTGACTGCCAACATCAGTCCTGCCGTGATCGGCCAATCAGAGAGTGCGTCTTTGTCAATGACGTGTAACAGCTGCTGCGGCTTAAGCACTGGTAGCCATTAGCATTTGGCCTCTCTAAAGCATAGCTCCCGAGCTAGCTACTAGCTATATGGCTAGCTATATGGCTATGCAACTACGTTGAGGAAATTAAAACAGCTGTTAATGTTAATGTGGGAATCATGGTGGAACCGAATAAAAATGTTTTTGTTTGATACTCTATTCTGTTGTATTGTCATGTGAGAATGAAAACAGCTATAGTAATAGTACTTCAAAACAGTGGTTCTCAAAATGTTTCCACATAAGGATCCTTAAACTGAATAATGTGATGCTAGGTCTGTTGATCAAAATAACACCTATATCGAAATCGGAATTTAGCGGACCATACAAGCCGGGGCTTCAGAGCTGATCACCTGGACACATTTTACGGCGAAATTATCTGATAAACTTGTCTGTGCAGCTCTGTGGTGATCAGCTAATGTCTTCATAGCATTGTGATTATGATTTAATGCATTATGGAAGATAAACGCTGGAAGGCTGGGTAGCATTAGCTAACGTCATCCAGGCTACAGTAACATTAGGCTATTATAGTTATGAAACGCTGATTCAAACGTTACAATAATAAGACACAATAGGAGGCAGATATTGTAGCTAGATACTCTGACACAGAAAGGCAGACAAGCTAGCAGCAGGGATCTTGTCACACTGATTCCAGATAAACTCGTCTGTCTAGCCAGCTATACAATATTACTGTAGCCTACATAATACCACAAGCTAAATGCAGCATATGCCAATGTAAGGCTGGGTAGCATTAGCTAACGTCATCCAGGCTATACAGTAATAGGCTATTATAAAGTGTTCTCTCTCCTGCTGCAGGTAGGATGATGCACATAAATATAGCCTACATTATGTAAAGTCATTGCATAAATGTGTTTTTATTGTAAAACTAAAATGTGAAGTAGAGCCAAGTTATTGGAGCGGACAGTAGGAGATGCCAGTAGAAGCGCGTTACGCTGTCACTTACCTAAATCATGTTAAATCGACGAGGGGTATATATAGACCCAGGATTACATATATGTTTCACATAGCGTGGTGTTTTCATTTCGATGTTTTATTTGGTCCAATATTGAAATGTTATACAATTGCAGGTTGTGTTACCATTACACAAAATTGAGATCTACCTTCATATCTATTTCGGCTCATTTGGTTGCTATTTAGTAGCGAAATACAGTAGCACAATGCATGCTGGGAGGAAGTGAACAACAACAAACCATAACAAACGCATCACAGAATGAAGCCTAATCTCTCCTGAGATTATAACGTTAACCTGTTAGGACGCTGTGAGCTTGTGTATAAATCCAGAGAACTTGATGAAAACAAAGTGACAAAATATCCTGGCACGGGTACACCAAAATTAACGTTATTAAATGCTGTAACGTTAACTGTAATTATCATGTGTATTGTTTATTTAGCCTACTCCATCTCTCAGCCCATTTTGATGCTGAACCAAATGACCAGTCCGGCTGCAATGATTGATTTGTGAGGCAGCATATGCCAATGGAAGGCTGGGTAGCATTAGCTAACGTCATCCAGGCTACAGTAACATTAGGCTATTATAGTTATGAAACGCTGATTCAAACGTTACAATAATAAGACACAATAGGAGCCAGTTACCCTACTGCAGCTAGAGAGATTAATTTCAGACCACCAGATATCACCATATTTATGTTATTAAATGCTGTAACGTTAACGGTAATTTTCATGTGTATGGTTTATTTATAAGCATTCATTGATTGAAGCAGAGTGCTGGTCGGTTAAGTTTCTCTGTAGTCATGTCCTCTGCTCCAATCTTCAGTTCAGTTTCTTCTGTCTCTCGTCCAGCAGCTGCAGATGTCATCATTATCCACGTTATTGATGATTATTTATAAAAAAAATCTCATTGTGTAAATATTTTGTGAACGCACCAATAGTTAGAGAAGGAAACCTCTCTTTGCATTTTATTTTGATGTGAACAGCTAGGTTTAATGACAAATATGGAATATCACCCAAGGAAATACCACGGTTTAATGCCAACAGATAAACCATACAGATTTGTTGTAATTGTGAACACAAATAAGGGAGCAAATACATGGTTTTCAAGTATAACACAATGTACAACTATTATTCAAAGACAGGATTGAAAAATATAGGTCACTTGTATTCACTTCAGTAATGTCAGGTCTCAGTCGCATTCACGCTAACCTCTTAACGTCTAGCTATAGCTAGGTTACATCTGGATTATGTATAATATACAGTATAATCCTACACTCACTAGGTCATGACATTCACATTAACGCCTCCAAAAATCTACTGTAGCTAGCTAGCGTTAAATAGGTTTATCTGTAACCACGCTGAAATGTGAGGGCATTAACGTTAATATTTCAATTAGGTCAAACACACCTTACCGTTATGACTGCGGCCGTTTTTGATTAACATTAGCGTTAAGTCCATGATCAAATCTAGCATTTCGGTATATTCAGTGTGTGTGTGTGAAAAGGATGTTAGCATGCTAGCATTATTAGCACAGAATGTATACAGTCCATGGTACAACGTTAGGCCTTCAAGTCCTGAGGCGAACAGCGCCGGAGGATGAAGTCTGCAGACTGGCATTCAGTGTCCAGCATAACAAGCACGCCTGTTTCCTCATCAGGTTGGCAGCAGCTGACCAGTTGCCCTTCTCCACAATACCTGCGGCTGATGTGGGGCATGGCACCCTGGTCTGTTTGGAAGGGTATCGAATTAATACCTGAAAGAATAAACAGAGAGGACGTCAGTACTTACATTGCAAGTTGTGATAAAATAAACAGATCATGACAGGAGTCTATCCAGAGAGAGAAGGAGAGACAGCTGTTGAGGTTGAGGTCTGTTGATCAAAATAACACCTAGCGTTATCGAAATCGGATTTTAGGACCATACAAGCCGGGGCTTCAGAGCTGATCACCTGGACACTAGATACTCTGACACAGAAAGGCAGACAAGCTAGCAGCAGGGATCTTGTCACACTGATCCCAGATAAACTCGTCTGTCTAGCCAGCTATACAATATTACTGTAGCCTACACAATACCACAAGCTAAATGCAGCATATGCCAATGTAAGGCTGGGTAGCATTAGCTAACGTCATCCAGGCTATAGTGACTAGACAGAGAGAGATGTAGTGTGTGTGTGTTGTTTTGCCAAGGCAGGCAGGCTAGCTAGCTAGCAACGTAGCCTTAGATTAAAACTAAAGTACCAGGAACAGCGTTACATTTATGATCTTTTAATGATGTTAGTAGACACATGTAACAGTATAGATCACATATTCTTACCTGGAAATCACACATCGATCCGTAGGCCAGCTCTGAGTCTGTTTACATTTCGGGCGGAGGGGCTGCATGGTTGTAGCCATTGCGTGCTAGCAGTACTGAAATGAAAAGTGTTAGCTCCCGTGCTAACAACAAAGGTCGCAGAGTGATGACGCCATCTGTTGCACTGCGCATGTGCTCTGTGTGCTAAGCTGGTTGGCTGATGGAGTGGTCTATCAAAGGAGGTACACCCGTCCCTCCCCGACGGCAGAAACCGGTTTGAATGGCTCATTCTCCAGACCATAGTGACTGAGAACAGGTCTGAGAGCAGGTCACGTGGGGGATGGGTTTACCCAGGCTAGACTGGACCTAGGCTGCACAGATACTGTAGGTCAGCGGTCACTTCCCTAACCTCTTAATCCTCCCATCACCTCTCATCTATGGCCACTTTGTCTACTCTAGAATAATTTCACAATAACCAGTTACCATTATATCCTGATATGATTATGTCAGTACTCTGTTTAACTGGGATTGTGGGTACATGTGTTCATTTTCCTTCAGGTGTGGACTTCACCAAGCAGAAATGGCCCAGCAGTCCCCAGTATCTGCATGACTTGTCTTCATCGCCATGGTCTCAGCCCTGCTGCATGCAACAACTGACATGGAGCAGCTCAAACAATGGCACAGTAGCAATGTGTGCAAGAGATGTTTTTTTTGCAGGGGGGGGGGGGTGACTTTCCCTCTCATCCACATACCAAGTCCCCTTTACACATTGTCCCATTTTGACATTGGAACCCTTTGTAAATGAAGGAATGACATTGAAAACAACGTGCTGAAATGGGAACTGTGCATAAACGTTAGTATGGCACACTCACACACTGATTAACCCAAACATAAAAAATGGCACATGGTATTTTGTCCTCCCGTCTTCTCCTCTCTGCCAACATAAAGCACACATGTACATCCAGTGCATTTCTAGGACTTCCCCTGTAGTTCCGTCATTCATATCTAGCACTCAAGCAGGTTAAATTAAACTGAACATTTACATCAAAATGACTGCTGAACACACTCGAGCTTGTGATGTTGTACTGGTACAGTTGAGTTTGGAAGTTACCTACCACCTAGGTTAAAAAAATGTAAACTCATTTAATAACAGTTTTAAAACTCATTTAATAAGTTTTGACAATATTTTTTTTTAACAATATAAAGTTTTAACAGGTGCTTCAAGTCAGAACCAACAAACAACAAAACAACAAGACATTTTCAAATGTAATGTTTTTGTTTGTAAAGTGCTTAAAGTAAAAATAAATAAAAGTACTAGTATAAAAATACTGTTCTGGGGCATGATTTTGTAGTTTGTTTTCCAGGCCATTTGAAGCTTGAGCATAGACCTTCAACCTACCGGCCACAAACAACATGTCACACTCAACCTGTTAAAGTAAATATAAAAGTACTTCTGGGGCATGAAGCCCTAGCCTAGGTCAAACAAGGTCATGAACACTTGGTTCAGCTCTCAATACCGTACTTAGGAGACGATGTTGAGAATAATCAAGCATCGGCAACTGATGTTTGTGATAGTGTAAAAATGCCTTCAGAGAGGGTGGAAGAACTTTCTGCCTTAACAGGTCTCGCCACCTCAATAATAGATGTTCACCTGACCTTGTTTTAGTTGGTTAATGCTATTGTATTATGTGCAGGCAACAAAGATGTTAAACTTTTCGATGGAGAGCCAGATCATTTGGAACCATCTACCTCTCAGATACAGGTTGAGTGTGACATGTTCTTTGTGGCTGGTAGGTTGATGATGGATTAGTTGAAGGTCGATGCTCAAGTTTCAAAAAGCCTGGAAAACAAACTACAAAATAAGCCTAGTCACTAGGCTTATTTTGTAGTTTGTAGGAAGAGTAGCTTAATGCTTTGCATAGGCCCTATGCAAAGCATTAAGCTACTCTTCCTGGGGTCCACATAGAACATTAACTCATTGAGTGCCATCCACTTTTGGAGAACGGACGCTCCCAGTGCCAGAGTTTCAGAGCGTTTTCAGTGATTTCTCGAGGCCCACAGAATATTGTGTGATATTACTATGTAAACACCGAACACGCACAAAGAACGAGGAGACTCTATTGTATCATCAGCAAAAAAAGTTTATTGATACCATTTTCCGTTCTTTAGTTATCAGCCGGAGAAGATAGGTTGTTTTCAGCAAAAACAGACGTTTCAAATTAGAAGCTGAGATATTCCGCCTTTTGCGAAATGAAGCATTTCAAGCACATTCACTGACTCTGAAGCTAATATTTTCTGATGTAGTGACGTGGTGTAGTTGTGTGGTGCCCTGCGTGCCCCGACCCCCCTCTCCCCCCCCTCAGCTGCAAAACTCCTCCCCACACTAACACACAGCCTAACACGCACCCAGCGTCTATTTTCGGAGCGCTCCGTTTTTGTGCGCCGGCTCCCAGCGCGACACCGAAAAGCCAAACCGGACTGCAGAGAATGGTTTGGCCCTTCGGCGTCGGGTGCTGCTTTTCTGGCGGCTAATCGTGTGGAGAAACTATGCAGCAGAGACAGAGGGGCTCAGTTGTGGGCGCGGATTGACTGCTGTTCGCAGCTAACGTTAGCTCCAGCCAGAGCAATCTATACGGCTCTGGCTCCAGCATCGGTTTCCGTTTCATCACGGGGCTTCTTCTGCTGTTTTTCCTCACCTTTCTCTAATCTAGAGAGCACTGTCGCCACCTAATGGGTCCGTAAAATAGGTTATACACCTTCAATAGCTACAATATTTTTACAGGAGATGCATGAGGCTTTGATCCACGTCCCACCGTCAAAAAACGCATTTGACGCCGATCGACGTCATTGGCACTCCACGTTACTATTTGATTTGACGCCGATCGACGTCATTGGCACTCAATGAGTTAAACATACATTTACAAACAAGACAATCAAATAAGCAAAAATAATACAACACAAAATAAAATAGAGACCAACACAAAAGAGGCTACTGTTCTTACATAAGTTACATAAATTACCAGCCAGAAAGAAGCTATCCACCTTATTTTTGAATGCCCCACTGTAAAAAATAATTGTGCGTACAAGGTCCGGTTTAACGTGACTATTGCTGCAGCTTGCCATTTCCTAATGTATTCTACTTGATTTGAAAAGATGGCTGCCTACACTCAGTCTCTTGTACCCTGGCTGAATTGAACATAACTTGGTCAATAAGTATGTAACATACAAAATAAAACAACCCGTAATATCTTAATTTTATGTAGAATGCAGAGGACATGTAACTGTTTAGTTAAACTTGCATTCCAGGAATACTGTGCTCTTAACACATTCACTGCCAGCCGTTTTTTTTTTTACTGTAGGTAGGTTCTGCCAGAGGGTTTTTTTGAGGATTCTGGCTCATCTTTCAAGACCCGAGGATTCTTTTCTGCTAAGATTTTGTGAACACACAATATCTCAAAAGAACTAATAGAATGTGTGCTTTCTCTGTCTAAAAGAGTTAGTTTGTAGAGTTAGTAGTTATGTAAGCATTAGCAGTTGAATACAGCATGGTTTCAGCGTCTGAAAAATTATTCAGAGATAAACGGCTTTTTGTGAAATTCGATAGAACAGTCACTTTAACCATTCATTTTTGGCATCAGTAAGACGTCAGACATCTAAACAATAGTTTTGAACAGTAATTTCCTCCATAACAGCAGGAAACCCCCCTCTGCTTCCAACTCCTCCCTCCGTGGGCGTTCTTCTTGGCTGCAGCGGCCGTGTCACAAGCTCGTTGCTGCTGCTGCTGCTGCTGTGCCTGTCTGCGCGGCCGCTCTTTGAGGAAGTCTGGATGGACTCGTTCGCTTCTTGGAGTTTTGGTTGAGAGCTTTGATGAAGCTTTTGCGATTCTGGTCATATTTATGCTGCGTGTTTCAAAGTGTGTTCCACCCGTAATCTATTATGCAAATTTGCAATCCCGCACTGCCAGCAATCAGCGCGAAAACGAAAGCGTTTTCGCCAATCCATTTTCATGAGAATGGCTTCGAGGAAGCCATTCTCATGAAAATGCTTGCCTTCCTCTAGTCAGGAGAGCACTGTCGCCACTTAGTGGGTCGGTGGAATGGGTTGTAAACGTTCGGTGGTTCCAATAATTATATAAGAGATGTAAAAGGGTTAGATGCACATCCCACGGTCAAAAAAAAAAAAATCATTTTTTTGACGGAGTAATACGTCATTGGCAGTGAACCGTTGGATTTTTTTTGACGGAGTAATACGTCGTTGGCAGTGAACGTGTTAAGATGACGTTAGTGGCTCGAGTCTGTTTCGTCCTGAAACCCACACGCTTTGCGGTGGTGGTTTTAGCGTAACCTATGTGCGATTCGAGGCGTAAAGTATGTGCGTTTTAGCGTAACTTATGTGGGATTCGAGGCGTAACCTATGTGGGGTTTGGCGTAACCTACGATTGCGATTCGAAATAACGTATCCGAGATAGAAAACGTTATGAATATAGACACGTTATAAACAACAAACAACATCCGTATGGAAACAGTGTTACTCGAAATGGTTAATATTGGCCACAGCAGGCGATTACCCATGAATGCACTGCGCTCTTAAAGGGATATTTATCGACGAGATTTTTGCCAAGCTACATTACATTACATTACATTACGTCATTTGGCAGACGCTTTTATCCAAAGCGACTTACAATAACACATTTTTTGTCAGCAATAGAACAATCAACTATGGAGCACAGTCTGTGACAACTACAACTTCTGAAGGAACAGTGGTACAAGTTTAGGTTAGTGGTACGAGGTTGGTTAGTTTTTTTTTTTTTTTTTTTTTTTAAAGAAAGAAAGAGAGAGAACGAAGTTAGATCAAGAAGGGCCCAGATGGAGCCTGAAAAGGTGTGTCTTTAGTCTTTTCCGAAAGATCGGCAGTGATTCAGCAGTCCTGACCGAAGGTGGAAGCTCGTTCTACCATTGAGGTGCCAGGGACGAGAAGAGTCGAGATCGGGATGAGCGACTTTTGAGCCCCCGTAGCGAAGGAGGGGCGAGGCGACCTGCACTGGTGGAGGAGCGAAGGGAGCGGTGAGAGGTTTGGAACCTGACCATGGATTGCAGGTACCGGGGAGCTGTCTGGTGTACTGCCCTGTAGGCCAGTACCAGTGTCTTGAATTTGATGCGGGCCGAGATGGGAAGCCAGTGGAGCTGCTGGAAGAGGGGAGTGACGTGAGAGAATTTGGGTTGGTTGAATATCAGACGGGCTGCAGCGTTCTGAATGAGCTGAAGCGGTCGGATGTCGGTGGCAGGTAGGCCGGCCAGAAGCACGTTGCAGTAGTCCAGGCGGGAGGAGACAAGAGACTGGACCAGGAGTTGAGTCGCTTCTCTTGTGAGAAAGGGACGGATTTTGCGGATGTTGTAGAGAGAGAACCTACAGGAGCGCGCTGTAGCAGCTATGTTGGCAGAGCAAGACAGCTGGTTGTCAAGGATCACCCCAAGGTTCTTGGCTGTTTGGGAGGGAAGTACAGTGGTGTTGTCAATGGAGATGGAGAGATCTGCAAGAGGGCAGTCTTTTCCTGGGAGGAAGAGTAGCTCGGTCTTACCAAGGTTGAGCTTGAGGTGGTGGGCAGACATCCAGTCGCCAATGTCTTTGAGGCATGCAGAGATGCGAGCCTCGATTTGAGTGTCAGAGGGGGGGAATGAAAGGAAAAGCTGGGTGTCATCAGCATAGCAGTGATAAGAAAAGCCATGAGAAGAGATCACATAGGCAAGAGATCTGATATAGAGAAGGAAAAGTAAGGGGCCCAGGACTGAGCCCTGGGGGACACCGGTGGTAAGAGGACAGGATCTGGAGAGGGACCCTCTCCATGAGACCTGGTATGAGCGGTTAGAGAGGTAGGAAGCAAACCAGGAGAGTGCAGAGCCTGAAATGCTGAGGTCAGACAGAGTGGAAAGAAGGATTTGGTGGTTGACTGTATCGAAGGCAGCAGACAGGTCAAGGAGGACAAGAACAGAAGAGAGGGATGAGGCCTTAGCAGTGTGAAGGGCCTCTGTGACAGCAAGAAGAGCTGTCTCAGTGGAGTGAGAGGCCTTGAAACCGGACTGCAGAGGGTCCAGGAGGTCATTTTGGGAGAGATAGAGAGAAAGTTGTTCGGACGCTGCTCGTTCGAGGGTTTTGGAAAGGAATGAGAGAAGAGAGACAGGTCTGTAGTTGTGAATAGCAGTAGGGTCAAGGGAGGGTTTCTTAAGCAGAGGCTTGACTCTTGCAGTCTTTAGAGCAGGCGGGACAAGACCAGAGGACAGAGAGGAGTTAATGAAGGTAGTGAGGAAGGGAGATATTTTAGGTGAGATGGTTTGGAGGAGAGAGGAAGGGATAGGATCGAGGGGGCAGTAAGTGGCTCGGTTTGAGCTGATGAGTTTAAGCACTTCATCAGGAGAGAGAGGAGAGAAGGAAGGGAATCCAGGGACAGGGGGCTGAGGAGCAGGATTGGAGTCGGGAGTGTTAGTGAGGGTGGCTGGAGGATGGAAGGAGGAGCTGATGTCATCCACCTTTTTTGTAAAGAAGGTTACAAAATCATCAGCAGAGAGGGAGGAGGGAGGGGGAGGGGAGGGAGGGTTGAGGAGCGTGGAGAAGGTGGCGAACAGTTTACTGGGATTGGATGCAGAGGACTGGATTTCAGAGATGAAGAAGGAGGTTTTTGCTTTAGAGACAGCATCAGTGAAGTTTGAGTGGATAAGGTGGTAGGAAGAGAGATCTTCAGGGAGATGTGATTTTCTCCATTTTCTCTCCGCTGCCCGAAGCTCAAGCTGGACCTGATTAGTGATTTGCTCCGTTCGCCCAGACGGGTGTCAAGCTGTCAGCAACAAGGCTGGGAGGATCACACCGGAAGAAGCACCCATCAGCAGATCAGGCAAAAATGGCCGCCAAAAATAAGGTGGATTGGTTTGCATTTAAGAAGTAGCATCTCAGTCTAATTTACATGAATGACCAACCTGACAAGAATACTGGGATTTATGACATGTCAGTGGGATTTATGACATCACAGTGGGAGAGACAGAGAAACGGCAGTGATGGGCAAGCTACTTGGAGAATGTAGTAAGCTAAGCTATCAGTTACTCTCGATTAAATATAGCTAAACTACATTGAAGCTATCCCCAGAGAAATGTAGCAAGCTAAGCTACGAGCAACATGGCAAAAGCAGCTTGCTACATCAAAGCTACTTTTTTTCTCACATTGAATCAACGTCATGTCAAAGAACAACTTTCCACCAAACAAAGGCAGGCAAAAAAAAATCTCATTTTGATTGTTTATTATATTATAAAACTCTCACTGGCACAATATTCAAAAACAGACAATAAAACCTGAACGTCTTCTTCACTGCCAGTGGCTCCCTCTGGCTCTGCCATCTTTCAAAGTTCATTGCTGATGTGACTTCGCCAGTACAATGACATATTTTGCCCTACCCTTAACCAATCGTCAGTCTTCATTGCCTAAACCCAACCCAATCAGAGGCAGAGTAGTGCCGGGTCTTGCTGCAAGAGAGGCAAGGATGCTAAAAGGCAAGGATGAGACAACAACACTTGTTGTCCGTCATAATGGAACTGGAAGTGGTTTATTGGCTACACAGGCACACTTGACATATGCATATGTTGGTGCCAGACAATGAAATCCATGTGTATGCTCTACACTGGGTGTTTCTGCCTTTGCTTCAGAGTCACCTTGGCAGGTTCCAAGAAGCCTGGGACTTCCATAGTCTGAGAACTGAAAATAACCAGTCACCCTACCAGCTGTGGCTACGGGTCGGAGATTCTGCTGGAGATCCCCAGGCAGTAAGTAGGATCAAACTAAAGCTAGCCCCAGATGTAGTGGTTGCCTACATTATTTTGGATGTAAACAGGCTGATGATGCTAAAGTGTGTCATGGTGGCTACATGGCTCCAGTGTGTTTGTTAACAGGAAGCAACTACATGCATTCAGTTGTAGGGTAATATGCAATAATTAATTCTGACATTTTGTTAGGTTGATGCACTTTATGGTGCAACCATGGATGGTCCAGAGCTGGTAGACAGGGATGATGGAGTCCAAATCCCCGAAATCCAGTTACCCCATGACCTGACCCCAGAGGAGCTTGCAAGACTGCCCACCCGAGACGTTCCCCTGAGCGAAGCAGTTACTGTTTACAGTTCAACAGTAGAGGAGCTGGAAAACATGTTTTCTTAAGATGTAATAAACACTTGAAACCTAAATAATTCTTAATCCTTTTATTGCTTAAATATAAGTTCAGCAGTCATTTTGATGTAAATGTTCAGTTTCATTTAACCTGCTTGAGTGAAAGATATGAATGACGGAACTACAGGGGAAGTCCTAGAAATGCACTGGATGTACATGTGTGCTTTATGTTGGCAGTGAGGAGAGGACGGGAGGACAAAATACCATGTGCCATGTTTTATGTTTGGGTTAATCAGTGTGTGAGTGTGCCATAGTAACGTTTATGCACAGTTCCCATTTCAGCACATTGTTTTCAATGTCATTCCTTCATTTACAAAGGGTTCCAATGTCAAAATGGGACAATGTGTAACAAAGGGGACTTGGTATGTGGATGAGAGGGAAAGTCCCCTCCCCCCCCTGCAAAAAAACATCTCTTGCACACATTGCTACTGTGCCATTGTTTGAGCTGCTCCATGTCAGTTGTTGCATGCAGCAGGGCTGAGACCATGGCGATGAAGACAAGTCATGCAGATACTGGGGACTGCTGGGCCATTTCTGCTTGGTGAAGTCCACACCTGAAGGAAAATGAACACATGTACCCACAATCCCAGTTAAACAGAGTACTGACATAATCATATCAGGATATAATGGTAACTGGTTATTGTGAAATTATTCTAGAGTAGACAAAGTGGCCATAGATGAGAGGTGATGGGAGGATTAAGAGGTTAGGGAAGTGACGGCTGACCTACAGTATCTGTGCAGCCTAGGTCCAGTCCATCTTCTCCCTGGCTGTGTGATTGAGGTCTGACAGCAACATCCTCCATGGCTGTGGTCACAATTGATGAAATGCTGACTCCATCATTGTGTCATTAAGCAGTAAACATGAGGGAGAGAAATGTGTCAGTCATTTTGAACTGAAAAGTTACATGAATCAAGCCAACCAACACAATAATTGAAAATACAGGCAGAGCCAAGCAGGGTCTTTGTAGATAAATAAGCTGCCACACACTTCTAGTGGCTATGTGATTATTGAGAATTATCGTTTTTATGAGCAACATAGCCTACTTTGTTATTGTGTTTTTAAGACTATGCTGCATATTCTGCCTTCAACGTTATGACAATGCACGTATTATTAGTTTTAATAAACCTTATTTAACCAGTCTTGTTGAGATGAATAGGCTATGTCTTTTTCAAGGGAGCCATGCAGGGAAATGTGTGCAACAGGGGCTTTCAATAACGTTTTTGTCAAGATAACGTGTTTTGGTAGACTATGTCGATCTGTCTGTGTAAGAGAGGGATCTACTGGACACTGACAGCTAAATAGCTGTAACCACAGATTGTAACCCCTTCTCTCTAGTTTATCATAGGACTTGTTCAACGCTCATTAACGTTACTTATCATGGCCTGGATTAGCTGGTTAACGTTAAATGTTGTAATTTGCAAATGACACCAAACATCAGCTAAAAGTTACCGGTAACGTTAGCCAGTTATCAGCCAGTTAGGGAGACTAGCCTTCAGGTGTAACTAGCTAGTTCACTTACTAGCTTACTAGCACCCATGTCCTGCAGACCAAGATTGCTTTATGACACTTATATTCTTCTCTCCTGACTAGATCCTTGTTTGTGTTGTCTCGTTATAGCTTGGTTAATGCCGTTTACAATCTGGTTAAACAAGGCTAGTTTAACGGTAATGCTGGCTGTAGCTGGATGTCTCAGTAATGTTAAAAACAGCAACTTAACGTTACCTGTTAGTGTTCGTTGATGTCAGCTGACTCCCGCTGACGATCCCTCCAACATTGCATCCCTTATCTCATTCAAGTCTACATTCACTTCATTAATCGACGATAAAACTTTTATCAGCCACTAAAAACTTGTGATAATTCGCTGGCATTTAAACATGGTGGAGTGGGTCAGGGTCTTGCAGACAGACCAAAGTAGCCGAGAGCAGCCGAGAGCAGAAGAGTACCCAATCAGCGAATAGGTCCGACCCTATGGTCCCGCCCCGTTTGGGTTGATTGACAGATGGCGCTGTATTGGTCCAATAATTAAATACACAATGAAATAAATAAAAACGCCAATGAAATGAATAAAAAACGCAATGAAATAAATAAAGGCTCAATTAAATAAATAAAAACCCTAATGAAATAAATAAACACACAATTAAATAAATAAAAACCCTAATGAAATAAATAAATACACAATTAAATAAATAAATACATTTATTTATTTCATTTCATTTTTTAATTTCATTGCGTTTATTATTTATTTCATTGTGTTTTTTATTTATTTAATTATGTATTTATGATTTAATTTTTGGACCAATGTACTTCAAAATGTAAGTCATCATGAAATAGATAAAAGTGGTCATGAAAAGTCATCAATAAATAAATAAAAGAGGCAATGAAAAGTCACAATGAAATCAAAAACACAATGAAATAAATAAATGTATATATTTATTTAATTGGGTTTTTATTTATTTCATTGTGTTTTTTATTTATTTCATTGCCTGTTTTATTTATATCATTGAGTTATTTATTTATATCATTGTGGTATTTCATATATCATTGTGGTATTTCATATATAATTGTTGGGCCCATACGCTTCCATATAAACCATTGAATTATGTAGCCTATGTTCCACTAACTATGTGAATGTCTTCTTCAAAGCAGTGTGCACATTACCTGACGCTGCCAGATGGGGACAGTGTTAGTGTGCACAAGAGGAATCAGACAAAACAAGAAAGCTTCATTCGACATGAGGACCACTTTTATATGAGTTTTGAAACTTGTATGTGCCGTTAAAAGGGCGGCTAGCTAGCAAATGGCTAAATGAGACTACACTGTTGAGTCGACAGGGATATTATACGTCAATAATGTCATCACTTCAAAGGACGAACACGGAAATTACCCGGGGTTATCAGTGCACTGCAGCGCACACATCAACCACACTCCAGGTTGAATTTGGCTGTGGTGATGTGATGTGGAAGCCTACGCGACACTGTGTGTAGTTCTGGAATAGCTTAGCATGAGCTTTTTACTTCTAGGGCTCGCATTTACGCTTCAAAACTCATGAAAGTGGTCCTCATGTGTGAAGATTATCTCGCTGAACACAGGTTCGCGTTTAAATAAGCTTGTGTTGCCCACAGACCTTATTGAAGCATCGCGCCAAAAACCCATTCAGAAATCCCATAGGCAGAAACAGTGAAGAACGCGGAAGTCGGGGACTTATTTCTTTGGTAATTTATCTAATGCAAATATATGATTGGTGGAAAAACACTTGCAATTCACAGGGAACAGTGAAATTATGTGTTTTTCAACCAATCATATTTAGCTGAAGCCTAAACTGCCCTTACCAATCAATACCAATCAATTAATTGATTCAACCAAATTGGTTGTTGATTGGATAGATCGGTAAGATTGACATTGTATTGTCCAATGATGAATGAGTCAGACACTCAATGCTGAATCCAGCTCCACTATAGGAAGTGAATGATGATGACATCAAAATTCCACTTTGCTGTGATGACCTGACAGTAATAGATATATTTACACGACAGTAACAGCATATAATATGCCCCTTCTTATTTTTATTTTTATTTTATCAAGCAGTAAGTTAGCTCACAAGCTAGGCAGTCGTTGCATTGTATTACGCGAGCCACAGGCCCGGTTCTATGGGGGTGCAAAAGCATGCATTGCACCCTTATTTTAATTGTCTGCATGCTCAGTTGAAAAGTAAAAAAAAAATATATATATATATATATATATATATATTTTTTTTTAATAAATGCTACAGCTGCACACTTACTGTTTAACACATTCACTGCCAGCCATTTTTTTTTTACTGTAGGTAGCTTCTGCCAGAGTTTTTTTTTGAGGATTCTGGCTCATCTTTCAAGACCCGAGGATTCTTTTCTGTTAAGATTTTGTGAACACAAAATATCTCAAAAGAACTAATAGAATGTGTGCTTTCTCTGTCTAAAATAGTTAGTTTGTAGAGTTAGTAGTTATGTAGGCATTAGCACTTGAATACAGCATGGTTTCAGCGTCTGAAAATTTAAGCTGAGATAAATAGCTTTTTGTGAAATTCGATAGAACAGTCACTTTAACCATTAATTTTTGGCATCAGTAAGACGTCAGACATCTAAACAATAGTTTTGAACAGTAATTTCCTCCATAACAGCAGGAAACCCCCCTCTACTTCAAACTCCTCCCTCCGTGTGTGTTCTTCTTGGCTGCAGCGGGCGTGTCACAAGCTCGCTTCTGCTGCTGCTGCTGCTGCTGCTCCTGTCTGCTGGCGGCCGCTGGGCGAGGATGGGCTCGCTCGTTTCTTTTGCGATTCTGGTCTTATTTATGCTGCGTGTTTCAAAGTGTGTTGCACCCATAATCTATTATGCAAATTTGCAATCCCCCACCGCCAGCAATCAGCGCGAAAGCGAAAGCGTTTTCGCCAATCCATTTTACAGTATGAGAATGGTTTCATCGCGCGTTCCCCTGCAGTTTTGGCTCGGCTTTTTCTAGTCTGGAGAGCACTGTCGCCACTTAGTGGGTCGGTGGAATGGGTTGTACACGTTCGGTGGCTGTTTTTTTTTTGACGTATCAACACGTCATTGGCAGTCAACCGTTGGATTTTTTTTGACGTATCAACACGTCATTGGCAGTGAACGTGTTAAACTTGAATTATAGTTGTTGTTTTTCTTTGTTCTTTGATGTGATTTTATGGCTTTTTGGCACCTATATGTAACCTTTTAAGGTTGAGATAATTGTATTATCATTATATGGTCCAAATATTTCAGTAAAGCACTTGAAACACTTTAAATATTCTTGCTTGGGTGGTATCATTCTACTTGAAATGATGGTCAAATGCATTATTTTTAGTAAAATAACATGTCAAATTTTTTGGGCGGCCGGCCTTTGGCCGGCCACCCGAATTGGCCCGGCCTTTGGCCGGGCATCTGCACCCCTTCCTATCTGGGATGCACCCCTAGTCATCTTGTTCTGGAACCGGCCCTGGCGAGCCAACACGAGTTAGATCGGGCGGCCGCGGTATGTAGCAGCCCTTAGATTTCAGTCTCCGCAAACACTGGGATAGGCTACTGCAACGTCTCGGCTGCATGCGGTTACAGACGGCATGGATGTATTGTGCAAGTAAGTCAATTAAGTTCAAGTGATCCGGGCCTTCTAGTAAATTCGGCGTGAAAATGGTCCAGCAAGCAGCGCTATTTTTTTCGTATTAATATGTTTCATGCTGCATAGCCTGCCATTTTGTTAATAAAAACGGCGACCTTAAACTCCCACATTTTTAAACTGAATTTGGCCGGTGCTATGGCTGACAGCGAGCTCATTTTTAAAGCTAGAGTGATGATCTTTATAACATATGAAAGAAACAAGGAATTGATTGGGACCAAGCATGTCAACCTAGCCTGTTGGGAAGGGGGGGGGGGGGGTAAATAACGCTTCAAAGTTGATGAATTTGTCGTAACTTTCCCCTCCATGCAATTGAATGTAACTAAACTAGTATGTTGGTATTAAGTTGATGACAGTAGCTGATAGTCACTCCCCCTGTCTATACGGCAGCTACTGGCACCAGTACAGTAGTGGAGTGGTTTTGATTTATTTATTCATCAAACCTTACTGACAAACTAACTGTAAAATAAAATAAAATAAAAACTGTAAATGGCTTACTTTATTTTGAGGTGCATTGCATTGCTCAACCAGAAATTATTCCCAGATCAACTCTGTTTCGCCTAAAATGCACCAGATGACAGCTGTTTAATCCATTTTATTTGTTTGTTTAAATAATGGAGATTGTTTGATCAATCTGCATTGAAAATGTGCAAAAATTCACCAACCAACAGTTGTAGCCTATAAGCCAGTGGTTTTCAAAGGGGGTCGCAAAAAGAGGGGATAATGGCCCCTATCGTTGCATCGGCGTTGTTTCTAGGCCGAGCGCCTGGCGCAGCGCAAATCAGTGGGCGTGGACCAGCGAACTTGATATCGTCATGCTGGCGCTAAATGCAGCCTAAAGAATTACAACCACGCCTTTTAAGCATAAAATTATGCACCGTCATGCTCATTGGATAAGTGCAATAAACGAATCGCACGCTTGCCTTTTTAGCTCCAATTCCAGTGGTCCCGCAAAACCTGACGAAAGCCAAGCGCTCTGCCCCCCCCCCCCCCCCCTCCCTTCATCCAGTCTGTCTGTCTCCATTATAGGCTATTATTCCATATTATTATGCTTCTCAAACCAATCTAACTGCAGTTTAAATACTGCAAGCATGTAAATACGCTACACTATAGCAAGATCAAAGGGAAAAGAATGTTCTAAAGGCATCAGCTAGAAAAATATAGCCTATCCCTATATGATGAGATTAATTTTATATTGGTGAAAGTTTGTCCAGAACGATATCGTTTTCTCTCCCCTGCTGCAGGTAGAATGATGCACATAAATATACCCTACATTATGTAAAGTCATTGCATAAATGTGTTTTTATTCTAAAACTAAATGTGAAGTAGGGCCAAGTTATTGGAGCGGACATCACAGTATAGCACATGACAGTAGAAAGCGTTCCGCAGCGCGTTCCGCTGTCACTTATCTAAATCACGTTAAATCGACAAGAGATATATATAGGCCCAGGAGGACATATATGTTTCACATAGGGTGGTGTATTCATTTCGATGTTTCATTTGGTCCAATATTGAAATGTGTACAATTGCAGGTTGTGTTACCATTACACATTAATTTAGATCGACCTTTTATATCTATTTCGCCTCATTTGGTTGCTATTTAGTAGCGAAATGGAGAAGCACAATGCATGTTGGGACAGGCCAGACAACTTACAACTTATTTTTCCTATATGGGAAGTGTGTTGTGCCTGTCTAAGCGAGGGAGTCAGAGAGAGAGAGAGAAGGGTGACAGAGAAGAGGCAGAAGAGCACTGGCGCACTGAATAGGCCTGGTTTCAGAGAGAGACAGAGAAGGGTGACAGGGGAGAGGCAGAAGAGCACTGGCGCACTGAATAGGCCTGGTTTTCAAAGGCGCAAAGCGCTAAATTTACATCAGGTGCGAAGATATCAGTACGCCGAGATTTAAGGCCGACACGCCCACTTTGGCCCATTCTGGGACTGCGCCACGCCCATTCGGCCTAAAGCGCATTTGGCAGCGTAAAGCCATATTGATATCGTCCCAAAACAGGCGCAAGGCACGTTTTTTTGCGGTTAAGGCCCGTTTTAGCGCCGAAGGCCTGTGGGAGAATAGGGCCCAATCTATTTTCACTATAATTCCATCCATAAGTAACACAATCTAAGCTAGTGTAGAAGTGAGTAACTAAGCTAATAATAACCATAACAGCACAAATAATTGACAAAAATCTCGAAATAAATATACAGTATTTACTCTGAGAAATGAAATAATGAGAAAAGGAACAATTATTGATGGTTAAAACTGAATAATGACATCACAACAGTCTAATCCTAATGCTAAATTAAACTGAGATATTCCTCTAAACGCCAATTTTTTGGGGGGCTGGCGAGTAACCTCCCTTGCTTTCAAGCTTAAGAGCCGCCACTGACATGACAGAACACACAGAGGCTGAAATCAATAAGGAGTCCAAACCAGCTCTATTTGTAACTATGTTGCATTCATTTATGGTCGGAGGTGGGAAGTGGGAAACGCGTAATCTCCGACCTCCGTGTGTTTGCGCTTCAAGTTGCAAAACCATGAATGCTAAAAGCATCAGCTAGACAGTTAACAGTTAACATTTAATTGTACAGGTTTAACCATTACTGAATTGGTATGCTGATTGGTCTAAAAGCATACTGAGTTGAAAATGACAAAAAAGTGTTTTTTTTGTGTTTTTTTCATACAATCAATTTTTTTTCCAAAGTGAGTGGGCATGTTGAAATGGGAGCAACTATGGGTTGAGAAATCATACCAAAGTTTCTGACTAGGAACTCGGAGTTGACACAATGTTTTATTTTATTTTTCCTAGTAGGAATTGGCAATTTCTGCCCTCCGAGTTATAATCGAATGGAGCATGCATCTGTCTTTGATGTGCATTCCATCCTTGTCTTTTGTTTATCTATAGTCTTTGTGACTAATTGGTTTGTACTTCAGTGGCTCCACCCACCTGCTCTGGTGTGCCCGTTTCCGGCCAATCGGAGGAGGGCTTTCTTCTTGAGAATGACGCTCCCACCAATCAGGATGGCGGACAGCAGGGCCAGAGCCAGGCCCAGCCACAGGTTGTAGTCAGCGGTGTTGCTCTGCAGACCTGAGAGAGCAGGGACTTACTAGGGCATTCACCACTGCATGTTAGTAGTTATACAAGTATCTTGGGGTCCAAATCAATTTAAGTAATGTGATTATTAGGTCAACTTCATTTTGGTGACAGCACTTCCACCCTTTTTGTAGAATGACCCAAGATCGTTGTCTCAGCTACAGTGGTCAACAAAATGTTGGGGTTGTCCTACAACCCAGGTTTTACGAGTGAGAACGAGGAATCTCACACTATGCCAAGCTGCTTCCCAGCAGCGACCTACTGCACAATATACAATTTTCTCAAAATTGAGCCCTATAAAACCATCCATTGCGCCTTTAATGCATCATGGCTTTTGGCTAATACACGGCCTCCTGCTCCGCCCCGTGACCGCCACGTCACGTCCGCGCCATGAGCCAGAACCTTCACTCAAAAGCGTCCAACAATCTGCTATTCCGAAGAAAGCAGCAAGGCTAGATGTGTGAGATTCCTCATTCTCACTCGTAAAACCTGGGTTGTAGGACAACCCCAACGTTTTACTTCGTTTCGAACTTCGGAATCTCACACTATGCCAATTATCCAACCAATCTTGTTGCAAGGAAGCACCTCGTGTGACCCTGAGACCGAGTGTTGGAGAAAAATATAAGTTCCATGCCATTTCCTAATCAATAAGCTATAAGCTATAATTGCATACACATAATTAATGCTATGAGTTATTAGTCATAAGACATCTCACAAATGCATATTTGCACTATGCAGAGACACATAACTAGCTTATCAAGCAGGAGATTTCTCCCCTTTGCTCTGGCCTTCAGAAACTCAGCATGACAATGGCCATGAGACAGGAACACTTGCTGATAGACAGGCAGCCCTGTAGGCTCCAAGTCAAGTCATCACCCCTCCTCTCTGCCTTTCCTCTTCCTTTGCCTATAAAGCATATCTCAAATTGTGACATCGCTGCTGAATATTTGACTCTGTATAACGTATCAGAATGTGTACATTGAGATTCAGCCCTCTGACAATACATATTGCAGAGAATGTATGGTTTTAAATATACTTTCGTGAGACATGTATTTCGTAAGACATCTCACAAATGCATATTTGCACTATGCAGAGACACATAACTAGCTTATCAAGCAGGAGATTTCTCCCCTTTGCTCTGGCCTTCAGAAACTCAGCATGACAATGGCCATGAGACAGGAACACTTGCTGATAGACAGGCAGCCCTGTAGGCTCCAAGTCAAGTCATCACCCCTCCTCTCTGCCTTTCCTCTTCCTTTGCCTATAAAGCATATCTCAAATTGTGACATCGCCGCTGAATATTTGACTCTGTATAACGTATCAGAATGTGTACATTGAGATTCAGCCCTACGACAATACATATTGCAGAGAATGTATGGTTTTAAATATACTTTGTGAGACATCTTTCTGGCTCTTGGTGTCCACGGACACCTGAAAGAAGGCATATTTCATGGGGCCATCCTTCTTGGGCACGGCAATACCTGTGGTAAACCCCGTGCACTTCTCTGCCTCCGGTACCAGGCGTATTGCCCCCTTGGCTAGGAGGGTGGAGACCTCCTCCCAAAGGAAGAGTAAGCGAAACGATGCTCGCACGCTGTATGACCCGGGCTGTCACAGACACGGGACCTAGCGGGGCAAAGGCTTCCTGAGAGCTCCAAACCGGAGTCGGGCGTTGAGCACAGACTGTGGTGGGCGGCCGCCTTGCCGGGCGGCTTTTGCCGGCCGGGGGCATTCTAAGGTAAGTCCTCTTGAGAGCTCCAAACCGAAGTCGGGCACTAGGCACAGACAACGGTGGGATCGCTCCCCTGCCGAGCAGCATCCGCTGGCAGGGGGGGCTTACGTTGCTGCTGGCACGGGCCGTGCTGCTGCCTGGTGGCGCTGCTGTTGCGGCCAAAACGCGCTTCTGAAGCTGCCAGGCCATTTTTTTCCCGACCTGCAGTCCGAAGAGGCCAGAGGGAGAGACCGGCGCGTTGAGCAGTCAGCTGTGTCAGGCTAAGCTACATGGCAAATGGTAAATGGTAAATGGCCTGCATTTATATAGCGCTTTATAGTCAGTAGGTACATTCACCCATTCACACACCGATGGCAGCAGGTTACCACGCAGGGTGCTGGGACACCAACGGGAGCAATTTGGGGTTCAGTGTCTTGCCCAAGGACACTTCAACATGCAGACTGGAGGAGCCGGGAATCAAACCACCGACCTCTTATCCAAAGCGATTAGTTGACGACCCGCTCTACCTCCTGAGCTACAGCCAATTGCCTGGGACCCAGGCAGAGCAAGCAGGTGGCGTGGTAGCCATGGGCTGCTAACAAATAAATTAAGTCTATAAGTCTATAACGCGCACACTTGTTACACACGGCACACCTCCGGCTACCCGCCCAGCACCGATAGCTGTGGTCAACAGGTGATGGTTAGCGATGCTAGTGGCGTAACAGCGGGGAGGGGGCTAGTCTGTCACCCTCCAGCCAAGGCCAAGCCTTCCACCCCGACCATCTTTAGCTAACCCGAAGTCCAATATGCCAAGGGATAGCAAGCCAAGCCTAATCAAGACGCATTGGCAATCATAGCAACAAGCTAAGCGGGATGCGAGCAATGAGCTAGCAATACCCCGGTAACAAGCAGAACAGCTAGGCAACACTGTGGCGACGCAGGCGCCCAGCTCGATGCAGCCACCAGCGTGTTCCAGCATAATAACGACCTGCGAGGTGCCGTGCAGCTCGTGGTGTAAGCTATTAACAAGCAGGCCACTAACTAACTCTGTGGTGGCTAACGTAACCAGGCCGCCATGTTTCAGGTCGGCCGAGCCGTAACAAGCGGACCCCTAACAATTCCCTCTCCCCATCCTCACACGGGGAGGTAACGACTGCTCTCCAATTGCAGCTAAACGGGGTGCAGCAGCCCGGCTAAGCGGGGAGCGAAGCTAGCAATGTTATCACACTAGTGAACCCCACGAGCAAGTGGCTAGAACTAGTAGCACTAACAATAAGTCAGCAGAGCTAACTAACTCAATGGGGCGGCCGTCTTAGCAGCCCAGCCCGAATATAGCCGATGCAACAGCGGGGTTAGTACACAAGCTAGGAGAGGAGTGATGTCCGCCCTGCGCTAACTAACCGTTATAGCAGCATACACCAGTGGAGGTTCTAAATGTAGTACAAGGGAGGATGGTCCTCCCTTATTTTTTAGAAGAGATGGGGGATTTTATAGATATTTCTTTTTTTATAAAATATGAATCAAATGTGTTTTTTCTTAAATGCTTCGACAGTGACACCTGCAGGACACTGATGGAGCGGCATGCAGACAGAGTCTGTGCCAGTGGGTCTGTCTGTCGTGCCCACAGGGGTACACTACAATAACATTCCCTCTTGGGCTGTTCAATTCCTTGGTAATTTATCTCAGGCAAATCTATGATTGGTTGAAAAACACATGCAGCTCCACTATAGGAAGTGAATGATGATGACATCAAAATTCCACTTTGCTGTGATGACCTGACAGTAATAGAGATATTTACACGACAGTAACAGCATATTATATGTCCCTTTTTCTTTTTCTTTGATCAAGCAGTAAGTTAGCTCACAAGCCAGGCAGTCGTTGCATTGTATTACACGATCCAACACGAGGTTAGATCTGCGGGCGGCCACAGACCGCGGCCGCCCGCAGATTTCAGTCTCCGCAAACACTGGGATACTGCAACGTCTCTGCTGCACGTGGTTACAGACGGCATGGATCAAACACTGGGATACTGCAACGTCTCGGCTGCACGCGGTTACAGACTGCATGGATGTATTGTGCAAGTAAGTCAATTAAGTTCAAGTGATCCGGGCCTTCTAGTAAATTCGGCGTGCAAATGGTCCACCAAGCAGCGCTCTTTTTTTCATATTAATATGTTTCATGCTGCATAGCCTGTCAAAATGCAAATAAAAACGGCGACCTTAAACTCCCACATTTTTAAACTGAATTTGGCCGGTACATCTACAGCTGACAGCGAGCTCATTTTTAAAGCTAGAGTGATGATCTTTATACCATATGAAAGTAGAATAAATAAGGAATCGATTGGGACCAAGCATGTCAACCTAGCATGTTGAGAAGGGGGGGTAAATAATGCTTCAAAGTTGATTAATTTGTCATAACTTTCCCCTCCATGCAACAGCTACAGTACAGTAGTGGAGTGGTTTTGATTTATTTATTCATCAAACCTTTTACTGACAAACTAACTGTAAATGGCTTACTTTATTTTGAGGTGCATTGCATTGCTCAACCAGAAATTATTCCCAGATCAACTCTGTCTCCCCTGGGCCTAAAATGCAGCAGATGACAGCAGTTTAATACATCTTATTTGTTTGTTTAAATAATGCAGATTGTTTAATCAATCTGCATTGAAAATGTGCAAAAATTCACCAGCATCTCACAACAGTTGTAGCCTATAAGCCAGTGGTTTTCAAATGGGGGTCCACAGCAAAAAGGGGGGATAATCTATTTTCACTATAATTCCATCCATAAGTAACACAAACTAAGCTATAGAAGTGAGTAACTAAGCAAATAATAACCATAACAGCACAAATAATTGACAAAAATCTCGAAATAAATGTACAGTATTTACTCTGAGAAATGAAATAATGAAAAAAGGAACAATTATTGATGGTTAAAACTGAATAATGACATCACAACAGTCTAATCCTAATGCTAAATTAAACTGAGATATTCCTCTAAATCTGTCTTAAAACTGCAAAGGAAAGGAAAGAAAAAACGCCCAAGTAACCTCCCTCCACGTGACTACCTCCTCACGTGAAGGCGGTCTCACGTGACCATGGATATATTATATTATACAACGTAACAAAACATGTCGGTCAAAACAGTTAATTAATTTTAATCAGTTACATTTATAACGGCAGTTAATCGACTAATGCTTAATCATTTACACCCCAACCCAAACCTTATTGTTATTAACCCGACTGTTACTAGTGCTGCTCCGTCTCTGTATTGTATCACGATCTCTCAAATTAGCACCATTTCTCTTCGTCGCTCAGTCTCCCCACGTCGCTCTCGCCCACCCCTCAGAAACACCAACTTAATTGAGATTAAATCTACTCATGGTGTTGAATGCTCTAAAACTATTATCACTGATGATAAGCATTATTCAATTCTGATTCATTATTATTAGATCAATCACTAATATAGCCCTTCTGGTCAATGACTTAATTATAGAACATAATATTGACATAATGGGATTATGCGAAACCTGGATAAAGCCGAATGTTGTTCTTCCACTCATTGAAGCCTCCCCCCCTAACTTTACCAATTCGCATATTGCCAGAATGTCCAAAAATGGTGGGGGCATCAGCCAAATTTTTTACTCAAATCTAAGTATTTTGCAGGATCAAAAGTATAAGCTCTCATCGTGTGAGATACTTACCATGCGACCCTCTAATATAGCTGGCCTCGGAGCCTTCTAGCTAGTCATGCTCTACCGCCCACCTGGGCCCTATTCATCTTTTCTTGATGGATTTTCCAATTTTCTCTCTGACCTCGTAACCCGCACAAGTATAAATAAATATCATTATCATTGGTGACTTCAATATTTGGGTAAACTGTAAAACTGACCCACTCTGCAAAGCCTTTCTGTCATCATTATCTGATTAAATTTAAAATTGACCTGCCCCTCCTAGCTGATACCTACAGTATAGCGTCCGCCGTATCAATAGTTTTACTTCGTTTCGAACTCAAGCTCTCACTAGTGCCTAGTTCGCTGCGTATGCAGCACCATGGAAGACTGTCATTTTTGCTCCAAAAATTACTTTACATTAAAACCTGACCACGCCCCTTTAGGTGACGTGGTGCCCCCCTGGGGCTGACTGGGCCACCCACCTCACCCCCGTGACTACGTCACGGCCAGTCAGCCCAGGGTCCGTCACTCTTCGTTTCTTCCAGCCAGTGTGAGGACGTCGTTTTCTTAAGCTCCGCGGTTAGCTCTGAAATTAGCGCTCTTCATAGCTTGGATAAATAGACTCGCTCCGGTTGATTTGCCCACCTCAAGAGGTTCGCGTGGACGAGATAAATCAGGATTCGGGGACCCGTTCCTGTACTCTTCACCAGCGGCATCGGATCAAGCCATCCAAAGCTAAGAGTGTCTTTCATTGTTAACTGTTGTTTAGCTGCCGCCGTGCAGCTCATGTGAACGTTTTCCCCGGCTGGGGTAACGTTGTGTTAGGCTTGGGCGCTGACTCAGGTCTGCAATCAAAACTCTTAGCTAGGTTGCATACGTGCACAATAGCTTGTACCGTTAGCACTAGAACAACGGGCTAATTAGCACAGTTGTCACAGATAGCTAGCTTGCATCCGTGCGGTTGCTTCTGTTTGCTAGGTACTTTAGGCGCCAGCTACTAGCGTTAGAGCGCGTGCGTTTCTCCGGCTGGAGTAACGTTAGATAGATAGCTAGCTAGTTGTCTCGTGCAGCTAGCAGCTAGCTTGTAGCACTCCAGCATCTTCACCATTGCAAGCTACTGTAATTAGCCAGCTTACATGGTTAACTCCCACTAATTCTGGTACAGTCGGCGGGGCTTGTTGGCGGGTTAGCTTTGCTTACTCGCACAATGAACCGGGCGGCTGCCATGAGACAGGGGGAGACAGCCAAGAGCTGTGTTAGCTGTGAGGCTACATTGGCGATCCAGGACCGCCACAGGGAGTGTGTGTTTTGCCTCGGGCATAACCATGCTAGCGACGCCCTGCTTAAGCCAGATTTCTGCCGGGCCTGCGAAGGCTTTACCCTGGCCGTTTTACGGGAGAGAGCGATGCTCTTTGTCCAGGTGGGCCCGCGGCTTAGCCATGCACCTCCCGACGGAGGCGCATGCGGTGGGTCTGACCGCTCGGAGGAAGAGGAGCTACCTGACGAGCAGGGCTCCCCGGTCCTACCCGAGCAGCAGGTTTTAAACTGGGGGGACGAGCCCATCAACCCTGTGTTACAACAGGGGGCGCTCTTCCCCTACGACCCCATTATTCCCCCCCAGGACGCCCCCCAAGGGGAGTTGTCTGGCGGGGAGGAATGGGACCGCGCTACCACGGTCACCTCTCTGGTAGGGACCCGTTCGGAGGCTAGCCTCAACGAGCCCTATCAGAAGCAGTTTCTGGGGGTAATGTTTAGGGCTGCGGCGAAGCTCGGCATCGCTCGGGCCGAACCACCTCCGCCCCCCGAATCAGTGCTGCGGGGTTGCTATTACCAGCCACTCCAGGCACCACAGGCACCCCGCCCGAAAGCCCCGGCTGCCCGTCTGTATTGACGTGGTTCGCGCGGTGCAGTCAGGATGGGAAAGGCCTCAGGAGGCCAAGCCGCTCTGCGCGGGCATGGCTCCGTGGTCGGCCGTAGAGGGGGCGGATAAACTCGCGTTAACCGCGATGCCTCCCCTCGAGGATATGGTGGCCAGACACCTGGCCCCTAACCCCGCGAGGCCCGCTTTGCCCTCTAAGGCGTGCCAACTTACAGCCAAGTTGGCCGAAAAGGCGTACTTGACCAACAACCTGGCCATTTTGCAGGGCTACCAGGCGGTGCTCCTGCGGGAGATGCAAGGTGACCCTGCCCCCGAGCTGTTTACAGAGCTCAGGATGGCCACGGATTACGCCATGCGTATGGTAGACTGCCTGGCGCAGAACAGTGGGAAGGTCATGGCCTTCTCCGTTCTCACCCACCGCCACCTGTGGCTAAATCTTACCCATCTCCTTGAGCAGGATAAGAGGAAGCTGCTGGGGGCTCAGATCTCCCCGGAGGGCCTGTTCGGCTCCTCCGTGGAAGACATGGCCCAGCGGTTGGAGGCGCGTCAGAGGGACTCGGCGGCGGTCAGCACCCTCATGCCCAAGCGGGCGAAAGGGGAGGACCGCCGGTTCCAGGTCCAAGCGCGCGCGCAGAGTCGTCCTCCGGGGCCTCCGCCGCCGCGGACCGCCCCGTGCCAGCGGGTACGAGTCTCACCGGCTAGGGCGCCCCCAATGGATGCGCCCCACCCAGCCGCGGTGGGCCCATGATGGGTCCCATGGCAGGCCAGGGTACGCGGCCCCCGCCCCCCAAAACGAGGAGGTGCGCGGGAAGCGGGTAACCAGTCCCGTACTTAGTCACCTCCCTGGGGAAGGGGGGGGGGCTATGAGCCCACCGTCGTTGAAGCTCAGCGCTCAACTTCGGTCTGGGACTCAGCAGGGGCCTACCCAACCCAGCTCGCCGCGGCTTGGCTTCAGGGCCAGCCGTCGGCTTGTAGCTTTAGGGACAAGCCCACCGTCCTCGGTGCCCAGCGCCCGAGTTCGGTCGGGAGCTCTCCCAGGATCGCTTATCCGCCGTCAGGAGGCTGCCGGGACAAGCCCACCATCGATGGTGCCATGGGCCCATCGTTGGTCGGGAGCTCTCCTCGGGACTGCACGAGCGGACGAGTCCGCATCCGGCGGTCAAAAGAGAGTCTTGCCTCCTTACTCACCCCCAGCCGGTGAAAGCTGCACGGCTGGGGGGTTTCGCCGGTTGAAAGATGCGTTCTTCCATGTCCACGTGGTCAAGAGACACAGGAAATACCTGAGGTTCTCCTTCCTGGGGAAGGCTTACGAGTTCTGTGTCTTGCCTTTCGGCATGTCTTTGAGCCCGCGAACCTTCACGGCTTGCGTGGAGACGGCCTTGGCCCCCCTCCGCGCGAGAGGGGTTCGCATCTTCCTTTACCTCGACGACGCTCTTATTGTGGCCGGCTCGAGGATCGGTGCCATGAAACATACCAAGGTGGTGTTGTGATCGACACATTATGGACTGTACTGTATCATGAGAAATATGAATGAACATATCATGTGCTCCCCGTGGGGAGGCTACACATGCGTCCGTTCCATATCTGGTTCCTTGCGTTGCGCTTGGATCCAGCCAGGGACCGTCATCGCAGGGTGCCTATGACAGGTCAGGCCCGCCTGGCTTTGGCCATATGGGCAGACCCCCGTTACCTATCGAGGGGCACTCGATTGGGCCCGGTCCCGCTCAGGCTAGTGATTCACACCGACGCCTCCCTCTGGGGTTGGGGTGCGGTGTGCGGGCTTCTGTCGGCGAACGGCCGGTGGGAGGCTCAGGAGCATCGCCACATAAACGTCTTGGAGCTGGAGGCGATCCGCCTCGCTCTGCTTCATTTCCAGCGAGTCATACATGGACGCCATGTGCTGATTCGCTCGGACAATATGGCGGCGATCGCCCACCTGAACAAACAGGGCGGTGTGCGGTCGAAGACTTTGAACCGGTTAGCGGCGGAGATTCACCTGTGGGCGTATCCCCGTCTCCTGTCAGTGTCGGCGGTCTATCTGCCGGGACGGCTGAATTACGGCGCCGACCTGCTGTCTCGAGGCTACCCCCGTCATACGGAGTGGTGCCTCCACCCTCAGGTGGTGGAACAGATTTGGGCCAGGTTCGGTCGTGCCCGCGTCGATCTCTTCGCATCGCGGCGCGCGACCCACTGCCCATTGTGGTTCTCGATCCAGGAGGACAGCCCCCCGTTGGGACACGACGCGTTGGCGAACGCCCCTGATCCATCAGGTGTTGGACAGGGTGAAGGAACAGCGTCTCCGGCTCGTTCTAGTGGCTCCGGTCTGGCCCAGGCAGACGTGGTTTGCGGACCTGGTCTCCCTGGCGCAGGACCCGCCTTGGGCATTGCCGGTGCGGGCCGATCTCCTATCCCAGGCGGAGGGGGAGGTGTTCCACCCCTCCCCAGGCAGGTGGAAGTTAGCAGTCTGGCTCCTGAACGGGACCAGTTGCTAGCACGGGGCTTGTCCGACAATGTGGTGCGCACTATTCAGAGTGCTAGGGCTGCTTCGACCCGCACTCAGTACGCGTACAAGTGGCGGGTTTTTTCGCGATGGTGCACAAGTAAGGGTGTGGATCCAGTGAACTGCAGCGTGCGTCCAGTTCTCTGTTTCCTTCAAAGCTTGCTTGACGCGGGCCAGTCCCCGCAGTCGCTGAAGGTGTACGTAGCCGCGATTTCGGCTTGCCACATGGGGATTGAAGGGACCCCCGTGGGGGTGTGCCCTTTGGTCTCGCGCTTCATGAAGGGGGCGCATAAACTGTGCCCGCCGGTGCGGTGCGTTTTTCCCAAATGGGACCTGGTTACGGTGCTGGACGGGCTAACGGGTCATCCGTTTGAGCCCTTGGACTCCGCGGATTTGAAGTTTCTGTCCTTAAAGACCGCGCTGCTGCTGGCCTTATCGTCAGGAAAGAGAGTCGGTGACCTGATTGCCCTCTCAGTGCAGCAGGCCTGTATGGTTTTTGGGGACGATGGGCGCAGGGTTACGTTGCGACCTAACCCGGCGTACCAGCCCAAGAATATTAATGCCAGCTATAGGTCTATGGTTATAGACTTATCGGCATTCTGTCCCCCGCCGTTCAGTTCGGGTGAGGAGAGACGTTTGCACATGCTGTGCCCCGTAAGGGCGCTCTCGGCCTATGTGGCCAGGACGCGTTCATTACGCATTACAGATCAGCTGTTGGTCTGCTTTGGGCAAAGGGCCCAGGGCGGACCCCTTTCCAAGGATCGCTTATCACACTGGATAGTGGAGGCGATCGCGTTGGCATACTCTGCCGTGGGCAATGTTCCCCCGGAGGGTATCAAGGCGCATTCTACGCGAGGTGTTGCGACATCCTCTGCGTTGTTGCGTGGTGTGTCGGTGGAGGACATGTGTGCCGCGGCCTCATGGTCCTCTCATCACACTTTTGTCAGGTACTACAGTCTCGACGTGTCCGGTTCGCAGTTCGCGCACGCGGTGCTGTCGGTGGCAAGAAAGTAGTATCGTTGCCACTCTAATATGTCATTCGGTTAGGCATAAACGTTGCCATATAGCCGTGGTTCACCGGTGCCTTTCGGGTCGCCCTGTGGGTGCTCCCGGCAGCAAGGTCGGTTGAATTGAGGCACTAGTGAGAGCTTGAGTTCGAAACGAAGTAAGTTGTGCTACAACCCGGGTTTTACGAGTGAGAACGAGAGCTCTCACTACCCAGCCTTGCTGCGTCGATGCGTCTCTGGGTGCGTCGGATCTCAGCTGGCTGGAAGAAATGAGTGGCGGACCCTGGGCTGACTGGCCGTGACGTAGTCACGGGGGTGAGGTGGGTGGCCCAGTCAGCCCCAGGGGGGCACCACGTCACCTAAAGGGGCGTGGTCAGGTTTTAATGTAAAGTAATTTTTGGAGCAAAAATGACAGTCTTCCATGGTGCTGCGTACGCAGCGAACTAGGCACTAGTGAGAGCTCTCGTTCTCACTCGTAAAACCCGGGTTGTAGCACAACCCTAACGTTCCACCACTACTGAACTCGCTGATTTGTTATCAAAAACCCTTTCCTCTCTCCCAGAGCAAATCAACTAATGAATTCACAAATAAACTTAACTCAATCCTACTCACCTCGCTTGATTCTATTGCGTCTCTACGTACTAAAACCCGTTGCCCCAAAAAGAAATCGCCTCCTTGGTATACTGACGATACACACGCACAAAAACAGACATGCAGAAAATTAGAACGTAAATGGTGCTCATCCAAGCTCGAAGTCTATCGACTAGCTTGGAGTGATAGCCTATTGAAATACAAACTTATGCTCTCCGCTGCTAGAGCCTATCTATCAGATCTTATTTACACTAATAAAAATAATCCAACATTTCTATTTGACACGGTCGCAAATCTTACTCACAAACCCTCCCCCAATACAAACTCTCCATTTACAGCTAATTACTTCCTTGACTTCTTTAACCGCAAAATTATCTGTATTAGAGATGAAATTAGCAACTCTTTAGTACTCACAAAGGGTGTTAAGCCCTCTCCTAGCCCTGTTCTAAGAACCTTAGATGAGACTACCCTGCTCTCGCATTTTGAGACTATGGGCTCTATCTTCCCACTGGCCTTAGGCGCTAAACTGGCGTTAAACGCAAAAAATCTCATCTCATCATGACATCAAGGGATAGGCTATATTCTTCTAGCCGATGCGTTTAGAACATTCTTTTCACTTTGATCTTGCTATAGTGTAGCGTATTTACATGCTTGCTGTATTTAAACTGCAGTGAGATTGGTTTGAGAAGCATAATAATATGGAATAATATATATGGAGACAGACAGGGATAAAAGAGGGAGGGGGGACCTCAGAGCGCTTTGGTCGGGCTTTTCTGACAGGATTGGATCGCTATGTGGAATGGAACATGAAAGGGACATTGTGATTCGTTTTCTGCACTTCTCCAATGAGCATGTTGTGAATAATTATACGGTTAAAAGGCGTGGTTATAATGCTTAAGGCCGCATGTAACGCCGACACGAGAATAGGCACTGCGCCGGTCCACACCCACTAATATAGGCTGCGCCTGGCGCTAAGCGCTAATTTAAGGCCAGTGGGACGATAGGGGCCTATCTCTCTAGATGCACTTTCTAAATGAGTACTTTCATCTAAATCTACAACCTGTTTATTCGACCCTCTCCCTGCAAAGCTGATTAAGGAACTTCTTCCAATATTAGGCCCCTCCTTACTTAACATTATCAACAGCTCTCTCTCTCCTCTGGCATTGTCCCTGCCTCCTTCAAATCTGCTGTAATTAAACCACATACCTTATTTCAGCCATCTAACCAAAACCCCATACACAAATCTCATTGACTTCCAGATGAGGGAACCAGGTGATACTAACTCTGCATTTTAGGATGCATTTCTGCGGCAAATAAAATCAAAGACAAGTGAGGAGTGTGAAGCCTACCTGTGCGTGTGTGTGTGTGTGTGTGTGTGTGTGTGTGTGTGTGTGCGTGCGTGCATGTGCGTGTGTGTACTGTAGCCTACCTGTTGTGTGTGTGGTGTTGCTCAGGTGCCTATAGGATGTGGTGAACGTTGTTTGATCTTCAGTAAGCACACACACTGTAGACTGAGAGCCACACCACAACCTCACCAAAGAGCCTGCAGAGAGAGGAGAGTGAGAGAGAGGAATGAGAGAGGGGGGTGGAGGGGATAGGGGAAGAGGGAGGTGAGATAGGGAGGAAGAGAGGAGGGGGAGATAGACAGGGGAGAGAGAGAGGGGAGGGGAGAGAGGGAGGGAGGGAGAAAGAAAGAAAGAGGAGAGAGAGAGGGGAGAATGGGGGGATGGGAATAGGAGGGGGAGAGAGAGGGGGAGATGGAGAGATACCCAGAGTTGTACATTATTTTGTAATAATTTAAAAACAATCTTATTGCCTGCTAACTTCAACCTTGCCTGCAACATTAACCTGCACAGTAACATCCTAAACTGCACACTAACATAGATACATAGACAGACAGACAGACAAGGTCATGCACCTCCAGATGTTTCCAGCAGCTCCAGTCCAGTGGAGTCTGATATGGAAAAAAAAATCAGGATGTGAAACATATTTGGTAAATGTCAGGTTTTGGTGTCAGTCCCTCAAAGAGCGAGGGCTTCTTTCTTTCTCTTGTGTTATCATCCCTCTCTTCACCGTCCACATGGCATCGTGAGGTCACCTTGGGTTCCAGAAGAGAATCTCCCCATTCACTTTTTTTTCCAATCATTTTTCGAAAAATCCTCATCTAAAGAGTTGTAAGCCTGGAACAAAGCCAGCCAGCCAGCAAAAAATGTGTGTGTGTGTGTGGGGGGGGGGGGGGGGGGGTGTTTACAAGACTGTGTACATTTTATATCATAAGAGTGAAGAAACTACTCGTCCCATAATCAATTCCAGCATTTCCAATCAATGGAACAGCACTCTAAGCCAGTGGTTCTCAATTTTTTTCACATGAAGGACCCCTAAACTGACAAAGATTAGACCACAGACCCCCATTTGATAGGATCTTGTTCCACGGTCCCCCATATGATAAGATTGATGCTTGTTTTATTACAGAAAGTGTATAAAACCCATGACCAAAATAGTCATTGTGTCACTTATGAAGGGAAGTATAGCGAAAATAAATTACCCCCCTTTAGGTTGGGGACCCCCTAGAACCCCCTCAAGGACCCCTGGGGGTCCCCAGAGACCCCCATTTGAGAACCACTGCTCTAAGCGACAGTGGGCAGGACCAGTGGTCTCAAACGGCGCCATTACAGCTATTAGCTCCATGGCTAATGTTAACGCATTTCCGTGCTTTTTTCAACGGATTACAAAACGGGTGCCGGTGTTGAAAGCAGCGAGTCTCGTAATTAAGCAATATTACACAAGAGGGTGTGCTTTAACGTCATTGTTGGCAGGATAGTGATGCGGGAGGACCGGGGCGCTTGTGCTGAGGTCCATACGCTTGGCTTCACTGGTGTTCATTTGTGAAGATTATCTTCACAAGCACCACCACTATACGTACGTGCGTAGGGCACCAAGGGCCGCGAGGGGCATCATCTAGTCTAGGGCAGGAATTATACCATGGTGCCGTGCCCTGCAGTTTAAATGTACATCAGGTAATTTGCTGTAATGAAGAATATATGAGCCTTGTTGAGAACAGCAAAAATGCTATCAGTAGTAGCCTGCATTAGGCGTTTAGGGAGGATGGTAAATAGCAGACGCTGTGAGGCGTTTAGGGGACATCTGTAATTTGTAGCTACAGAAAATACCCTGGGTTACAGTTAGGTTAAGTTATCATGTGTTTCTGAACATGTAACTAACTTTGCAGTGTGAGCCATATTGATATTACATGTGCTGTAAAACACTGCAGTACTTCATTTCTCTATTTATTTTGTTATGGAAAAAGGACTGGAATTTTTTTTTAGAAGATTTTGGCCTCTTTTTTAACTGTTCTAGGCCTATAGTTAGTTTTACTTTGTTTCGAACTTCGGAATCTCACACTATGCCAAGCTGCTCCCTGCAGCACACCAACTGGAACATAACTATTTTCTCAAAATTGACCCCTATAAAACCATCCATTGCGCCTAAAGGCGTCATCGCATCTGGCTTATGCCACCCGCTCCGCCCCATGACCACCACGTCACCTTCCGCGCCATATTGCCCAGATCGTCACTCTACTCTTTTCCAGCAACGCATTGAGACGTGTCTTCTCTTGACCCTTGCTAGCTAACGGTTCGCTCTTAGCCAGTAGTGGATACCCGTCCCCTTGTGTTCCATCAACCGTAACGGGAGCGGCGGACGAGGACTGTGGGACATTGTTGACCCAGCCCTCTTCGCCAGGAAGGGCGGGACTTACTGCGAAAGTGAAGGGTTTTTATCTCGTTCTTTAACTGCCAGCTCGGTAGTCTCTCTCTTGCTAGCCAGCCTTGTGGCTAGGTGTTAGCTAGTTGAGTTACGCTAGCCTGAGCTAACTTGCTTCCCTGGCTGGGGTTGTGTCATTAGCTAGCTTAGCGACTTGCCTGCTTAGCGCTAGCTTGTACTGTTGCTCTGCACTGTAGCTTTGTGATGGAGTTCCCTCACCTCCCTCACATCATATTGTCTTGTCTGTGTATTAACTCTGTGTTTGTATCACACAGGAGGATCCACTGGCTTTCAGTGCTTGGCAGCCATTCATTACAATGCAGGAGACAACAATTGGGTCAATTGTTGAATGAGGCCTAATGCATCATGCTCACCTGCTAAAAGCTGCTACTGATTACCAGTGTGTGCTGGGCAACAGGGTTTACAGCTGCTCACATGTCTATTAGTCCTGGATGCTCCCACTGCTAAATTGAAGGGGGGATAGCATGTTAAAAGGGAGAGATTTATGACAAGGTTTATGTTATATAGGAATATAGGAAATTGTAAATAATATACCAGTATATATGTGTGTAAATGTGTTTACTTATATGTGTCTTTGTTGGAGCTCCCCTGTTGATATAGTTTGTCTCAATCAGTGTTAGCACCTGGGAAGAGGGTTAAAGGGTGAGTTGTGTGTTTGTTGCTGGGATTTGCTGCTGGGGCTGGTAGCACCTGCTGGGGCTGGTAGCTCCTGGTGGGGCTGGTAGCACCTGCAAACTCTTTACTAGAATAAATGGCCTCATCAAGGGCTTTTAAATGCTTGTATCTGCCTCCTGCCTCCTCACTGAATCTCCAGCAAAGGGCCAACTTTACAGCCGCAACAGCGCCTGTGCCAGGGCAACCGCCCACCACAGGTCACTGTGAGAGTGGCCGGTAGGCCAGGCCGCACCTAGCCTGCCTCCCTGGGGGGAAGTGAGCCCACCGGCATCTGTGCACAGTGCCCGATGCCGATATGGAGCTCTTAAGATGCCCCTGCCTCCGGAGTGCCCCCGGGGGCGAGCCCACCGCAGTCTGTGCTCAATGCCCGACCTGAGTTCGGAGCTCTCAGGTAACTTGTGCCCCGCTATGCCCCGTGTCTGCCCGTGTCATGCCCCGACGATCTCCTCGGTGGCAGCCGATGGCCCTGGTACGGGTACCGCGCCATCGTCCTACGCGAGACTGTCATTATCCAGCAGGATCTCTGCTTGGAAGCGACTCTGCACCCCCACCCCGTGATTGCTTCGCACCATTCAGAGGGGCTATGCGCTGCAGTTCGCTGGGCCTCCACCCGCCTTCGACAGGATCCCCGCATCCGACAGGGATGAGGGTTCCGCAGCCACGCTTCGCGAGGAGGTCTCCACCCTCCTGGCCAAGGGAGCGATATGCCTGGTACCGGAGGCGGGGAAACGCGCAGGGTTTTACAACAGGTATTTGGCCGTGCCCAAGGACGCATAGGCGCCGTAAGCGGGAGGGCAAGGGGACATTTTGCCCCCCTAAATATGAGAGAGAGTGGGGGAAAAAGAGAAGAATCCGCCCCCACCTGCCCCGACTCGCTGCTCGGCTTTCTTCGGCAGCCTACTACTAATACTTCTTCTGGGGATCAAGTTACAGAGAGCCCACTTTACACTGTTTACACAGCTTGTGATGCTTGTTAAAGCCGTGAACGTTGTGGGATTATTACACCTGAGAGACAGACAGACCCGGAGGGAACTCAACTTACTACTATTGCCGTGGAGCTGTCTCTCCCTCTCTGCTCTCTCACTGACAGCTCCACAGCAATAGTAGAGAGAGCAGGTTAGCAGCAGAGGCAGAGACAGTAATCTCATCTCCACCGGTCACCCCGGGAGGGTTTACTGCAGTGTTGCTCTGATAACTGAGAGCTCAACCAAATGGGTGTTTTGTGTGTCTGGGATACACTTCCTCAGTACTTATTGAAGTTCTGTTGTATTTATTTTTCATTGTTACGATGCCACACCCTTACTGCACTCACTAATGCACTTTAAGATGGCTTCAATGTGTTGTCATTGGCTGCTGCTATAATGGTATAGTATACGGTTACTTTTATTTTATTTTTGTGTTGAGATGACAAGTTTTGCACTGTGTTTCAAAGTGCTAATAATAATAATAATAATAATAATAATAATAATAATAATAATAATAATAATAATAATAAGTTCAGTGTTTCTGCCTGTGTGGCTGTCTGTTGTAGTGTAATTGTAAAACGACCTTAAGGGAGAGCAGGTCACCAAGTGAGTGAGAAAAGGAGAAAATACTGAATAATGACATCACTACAGTATTATCCTAATGTTAATTTAAAATGAGATATTCCTCTAAATATGGCTAAAAATCATCCAAACGTCCAAAAAAGACTTTTGCCCCCTAATTGCAAACGTGTTCCAGCGCCACTGCAAGGACGGCTCCATGCGGCCCATACTGGACCTTCAGCTTCTGAACAAGACGCTGAGGAAGCTCCCCTTCCTGCTTACCCTGCCCCGCCTCTTCAATACTTTGCGGCCGTGGAACCACTTCACCTCACAAGAATAATCAGGAAGGCTAAAAAAATCATAGCAGACAACTCTCATCCGGCACACTACCTCTTTAATCTCCTCCCATCAGGCAGGAGATACAGAAGCATCAAGAGCAAAACATCTCGCTTCAGAGATAGCACCATTGCCATTAGACATCTGAACTTGCACTGATTCATTGATTATGTCTGACCTATAGAGGGTATGCACACCCACTGGAACACGCCCCCTCAATCGGGAATGAGTGTCAAATTGAGTGTCAAGTTCCTCCCTGAGCAGCAGGTGTCAGTTATCTAGGCTGATTACTGCATTCAAGCTCAGTCTTGCTGTGACTCAGTGGGCGTGACCCCACAGTGACTTCTGCCTCTGTGACATCACACGCATACCCTCTATAGCACTTTAAACTGTATGCACTACTGCTGACTACGATGCTGCTGGATACTGTTCCTGAATGTTATTTTGTTCTGGTGTTATTGTTTGTATATGGTGTGCTGCTGCACTGTCTTTGTCTCTTTGTCTGAGAGTGAACCAAGACAAATTCAACTTTGTTGACATGGCAATAAATTGATTGAATCTTGAATCTTGAATCTAGACCTGAAGGATGTGTTCTTTCATGTGTCTGTGGTGGAGAGGCACAGGAAATACCTCAGGTTTTCTTTCCAGGGGACGGCCTATAGTTCTGCGTCCTCCCCTTCGGCCTGTCCCTGAGCCCATGGACATTTACCGCGTGTGTGAACACAGCGCTGGCTCCCCTCCGTGCAAAGGGGATACGCGTCTATGTTTACCTCAACGGTGCACTCATAGCAGCGGACTCAGGGGACCTCGCCATCGCGCACACCAGGGCGTTGATAGACCACCTATAAGCCCTGAGGATTCTGATAAACTGGCAGAAGAGTTGCCTCGCCCCGGCCCAGGTCATGACCTTCCTGGGGCAGGAGTTGAACACGCTGACCATGAATGTGCGGCTCTCGGAGGAGAGGCGGGGGCACATTGTGCGGCAAGCCCACATCCTGCCCCTGGGTCACGCAGCCTCGGTGCATCAAGCCCACATCCTGCCCCTGGGTCACGCAGCCTCGGTGCATCAAGACCACATCCTGCCCCTGGGTCACGCAGCCTTGGTGCCTCAATGCGTCGTGCTGTGGGACACATGGCCGCGGCTGTGGCCGTACTTCCATTGGGGCGGCTGGACGTGCGTCCATTCCAGATCTGGTTCCTCAGTCACTGCCTGGACCATCGCAGGGTGACCTTGACGGGTCGAGAACCTTGAACCAAGTGGCAGCAGAGATACACCTTTGCGTCTCACACATCTAGCCTTGCTGCTTTCTCCAGAATAGCGGGTTGCTGGATGTTTTGAGTGACGATCTGGGCAATATGAGGCGGACGTGATGTGGTGGTCACGGGGCAGAGCGGGTGGCCGCGTCATAAGCCAGATGCCATGACGCCTTCAGGCACAATGGATGGTTTTATAGGGGTCAATTTTGAGAAAATAGACATGTTCCAGTTGGTGCGCTGCAGGGAGCAGCTTGGCATAGTGTGAGATTCCTCGTTCTCACTCGTAAAACCTGGGTTGTAGGACAACCCCAACGTTATATGATGTGATACTGTTATTTCATAGTTCTGTGTTTTTATTTGTAACATTGATAATGAAAATATATTTCTTCAGTCCTTGGGAGGAGGGGGGTACCACAAAGCAAGTATGACTATTCTGGCACTGTCCCACGCCTCTTCAGTGTAAAGTGCATTTCGGGGCATAAAGACATGACGGTATCCCCTTGAGTCAGCGGTAGGCAGGCGTAAAGTGTGTTTTTTTGCATTTAAGGCCAGTTTAGCCCCTAAAGCCAGGGGGAGAATAGAGCCCGTAGTGCGTGGGAGGATCACGCTATTCCCCGCAGTTCCCCTCTCCCGGTAGAGGCTTCCTAACCATCCAGAGGAGGTGCTAGTGCAGCGACCAGGACACATACCATTAATGCGGCTTCCTACCCGCAGACACGGCCAATTGTGCCTGTATGGATGCCTGACCAAGCCGGAGGTAACACGGGGCTTCAAACCTGTGACCCTCGTGTTGGTAGGCAGGGAATCTACCACTGCAGTACCCGGACACCCTTGCCAAGACTTTCTGGGTGTATCCAGGATTCTGCAGCTTTGAACCAGTCCCAATGTTTGGGTGCGTTTGTTTGTGTGACCGGAGCAGGTTGAGTCAGACTGGTTAGACCGCTGTGTTTGCTGTGGTGGGTAGAGTAATGTGAGGAGAGGTAAGCTGAGCAGTTTAATATTGACACTGTCAACACTGAGCCTGAACACGCACGCACGCACGCACACACACACACACACACACACACACAAACTCAGACACATGCACGCACGCACACACACACGCACACACACACACACACACACACACACACACACACACACACACACACAATAAGACCTTTGAGTTTGGCTGCCTGTCACTTGACAGAAAGTCTAAAGAAGAATGAACAGTTTGGGCTCTATCGTTGCATCGGCGTATAAACTGCATTTAGTGCCAGGCGCAGCCCAGATTAGTGGGTGTGGACCAGCGCACTTGATATCTTGGTGTCGGCGCAACAGGTGGCCTTAATCATTATAACCACGCCTTTTAAGCGTAAAATTATGCACCATCTGCTCATTGGGGAACTGCAGTAAACGAATCACATGCTTCACTTTTCAGCTCCAATTCCACGGAGCGATCCAGTCCGGCTTCAGAAAAGCCGAGGGCTCTGATCTCCCCCACTCCCTTTTATCCCCTCTTGTCTGTCTCCATATATAGGCTATTATTCCATATTATTCTCAAACCAATCTAACTGCAGTTTAAATACTGCAAGCATGTAAATACGCTACACTATAGCAAGAGCAAAGTGAAAAGAATGTTCTAAACGCATCAGCTAGAAAAATATAGCCTATCCTATGATGAGATTAATTAGATTGGTGAAAGTTTGTCCAGAATGATATCCTTTTGCTACCTTTTCTTCTCCCCTGCTGCACAGGTAGGATGATGCACATAAATATAGCCTACATTATGTAAAGACATTGCATAAATGTGTTTTTATTATAAAACTAAAATGTGAAGTAGAGCCAATTTATTGGAGCGGACATCACAGTAGGACATGACAGTAGAACCGCGTTACGCTGTCACTCATCTAAATCACGTTAAATCTACAAGGGATATATATAGCCCCAATATGACATTTATGTTTCACATAGGGTGGTGTTTTCATTTCGATGTTTTATTTGGTCCAATATTGAAATGTTCTACAATTGCAGGTTGTGTTAACATTACACATTATTTAGATCTACCTTTATATCTATTTCGGCTCATTTGGTTGCTATTTATTAGCGAAATGGATTAGCCCAATGCATGCTGGGAGATTTCACATGCCAGGCAGTGAACTTACAACTTCTTTTTTCTTTTTCTTTTTTTTTCTTTTTTTTTAATTTTTTCCCCCCGATTTTTTATCCCATTTTATCCCCCATTAGTGCTCATTTGATTTCTCAATCCTGGTTGCTACTCCATCCTCTGCCGATCTGGGGAGAGCCGAGACTGGCTCCATGCTTCCTCCGAGACATGGGCAGTCAGCCAGCTGCTTCTTTTCACCTGACAGAGGAAGCTTCACCGGTAGGACATAGCACGTGGGAGGTTCACGCTATTCCAACCAGTTCCCCTCCCTCTGAACAGGCGCCCTTAACGATCAGAGGAGGAACCACATTAGCAACCAGGATATTGCATGTTTTTGTGAAGGGGGTTCCTATATGAAGGAAACCCCCGGGAGGCACGGGGAGAACATGCAAACTCCACACAGAAAGGCCATTTTTGCCGACCCCACCCGGGCGGTGGGCACTCGAGGACATGCGGACGGACACGCAGTCCTTCAGCGTTCACCTCGTCCCCAGGTGGGAATCGAACCCACGACCTTCGAGCTGTGAGGCGATAGTGCTTACCACTGCACCACCGTACCTCCACAACTTCTTTTTTCTATAGGACGTGTGTTGTGTCTGTCTGAGCGAGGGAGTCAGAGAGAGAGAGTCGTATTGTGCCTGTCAGACTGATCAAGAGAGAGGGAGTGACACAGAGAAGCGGTGACAGAGGAGAGGCAGAGGAGTGCTCCGTGCAACTGGCGCACTGAATAGGCCTGGTTTTCAAAAACGCAAAGCGCTAAATTAACGCCAGGTAGGAAGATATCATTAGGCCGGTATTTAAGGCCGAAACGCCCATTCTCGCCCATTCTGGGACTGCGCCACGCCCATTTCGCCTAAAGTGCAGTTCGGAGCCTAAAGCCATGTTGATATCTTCCCGAGGCAGGCGCAAGGCATGTTTTTTTGCGTGTAAGGCCAGTTTTTGCGCCGAAGGCCTGTGGGAGAATAGGGCCCTTTATGTTTATATTTTACATCTTGAACAAACTTCCAGAAGATCCTCCTGAGATCTGAAAGTGCCTGACTTTGAAATGGTTTAGTTCTGCACTGCCTACACAGCGTGATTGTCTCTTTATGCATTTTAATTCTTTATTTATCCTCTCATCCTATACACTTATTTAAACATGATCTAAGCCTTAATTAACAGCCTTGAGCGTAAGCTTGCTCTATCCTTACCCTCAGTGACTTCATGCCTCACACCAAACCACAATAGTTAACATGAACAACATTATGATTACTCTACACATTAGTTAACTGTTAATGAAGGATTAGTTCATGCTTATTAGTTAACCCTTAATTAGTCTGAGTGCTACCTTTTTTATGGTATTGGCTTTCCCTTCAGCTGGGAGACATTTTTGAGTAGGCCTATATATTTTACATTTAGCTGACACTGACATTGACTGATAATATCATCAACAGAATAATATTAAATTCCTATAGATAACCGACATTGCTAGCAACCAATACGAAGGAGGTGAAGGACCAGAGGTCACAGCACCAATAAGCAATAGGCAGTGGTGGCCTAAAGGTTAGAGAAAGGAGCTTGTGAGCGGAAGGTTGTCAGTTCACTCCACGGGATCGGCAGGATAAATCTGGGGGGGATGTGGAAAGTGAGAAAGCAGTTCTTGCCCCCCCCCCTCCTACCACTGAGGTGCCCTTGAGCAAGGCCCTTAACCCCAACCGCTCCAGTGGAGCTGTTCAGTGACAGATCAGACTGTAGTGGTCAGCTTCCAGGTATAGGGTGATATGAACAAAATCAAATATCACAAAATTTCTTGTCCAAATACGTCAATATAGATATTGGTACAATATTGCAGGGATGACTATTGGTGATATTTACACAATGAGATTTTTTTGATAAATAATCATCATGTGGATATAATGACTAAGTGGGTAAATGCAAATAGTAGGCCAGCTAGAAGTTTCTGGTAAGTTTGTTGTCTGAAAAGACAACACTTATGCTATATCAGCATATTATGACATCCAAAATCTAAGACGTTATCTAATCTCATATCACCATATCGTATTGTCCAGCCCTACTTCCAGATATGTGTGTGAATGTCAACAGGGCGGTCCTGAAAAAGAGAGCATTGCTCTCAGTGAGACTCCCTGCATACATAAAGCATAAACAAAGTAGAGAAGGGTGTCATATTTCAGCCATTGTAAGGCCTACTGAGCACTTCATGAGCACATTATAATAACACATCACAATCCAAACAATATGACAAAAACCTGCACAAACTCTGGGTTCAATACTTTATAGCATGACAGAAAGCAGTCAAACCACAGTCCTCATGTGTTATAATGCATGTGGAGGGCTTTCAGAGGTCCCTGCATCTCTGTCATTTACCAAATTAACACCAACATGTGGAAAACAACTTACTGCCAAGAAGTTGTTATTGATATGATGTGGGAGGTCAGACTGTCAGTTCAGAGGGAATGACGGTGAATGTATTCTATTACATTCTATTCTTTCCCCCCCTTTTTTAGACTTCCGGATAATTTCCTGGGCATTTTGAAATTTCCAGGGAATTCCTTTTCCTTTGTAACGATCCAACTCCAGGAGACAGTTTGTCTTTGTGTTGCCTGTGTGCAGCTGTTTCCTGATGTGATCATATAATGCCTCTTTGAAGACTCACAAAGCTTCTGGAGGAACCATCATATCACTAACCCAGCAGCACATAATAGGAGGGGCGGGGCTGAAACTTCAGTAGAAACTGCAAGACTAGAGAGACAGCGAGATCACTTTAATAGGCTATAATAATAGCACGTATTTTAGCGAAGCCTAATAATATTTTGGGACTATTGATAGTGATTCAATAGGAGATAAAGTAGCTATGTTATGATGAGCTCACAATTGCATACCACAGACACACTCTGTCCCTAAAGGAATATTGCAGGTGTGTTCTACAGGTAGCTGTTGTAGCATAATATTTCACATTAGATGGGACAGTTTAGTGACTATAAGTGAAGGGGAAAGGAGGTTAATTAACCTATGAATGTCTGAATTTGCTTTTTGTTGATTATCTAGGCTGCCTACAAATCCACGTTTGATCCAGAAAAACCACTATTAGGCTACCTCCATAGAAACTCTGACATTCAGACAGACAGACAGAGAGAGAGAGAGAGAGAGAGAGAGAGAGAGAGAGAGAGAGAGAGAGAGAGAGAGAGAGAGAGAGAGAGAGATTGATTAAATATGTGCAGTCTGTTTTGCATATTAAACCTTCAAACTGGCTGGTTCTACTCACCGTTGCTGCAGGTGTGGTTGGTCAGGTGAACATCTTGCATGGTGTCGCCTGTTTAGCTTCCAGATCACAGCCTGCCGAGCAGGAACAAGTTCTTAAATACGGTATCAATAATAATAATAATAATAATAATAATAATAATAATAATAATAATAATAATAATAATAATAATAATAATAATAAGCTAATAAAACAATAGACTAACAGACTTTATCCTGGCTGAAAAGGACGACTGTAACCGCAAATGAAGAATTCAATAAGCCACCCAGCTCCACATGAGTTTCCTGTGAGTGTTGCTGCCCTCCCTGCCGACAGAGAGGAGAGATCCGTGTAAACAGCGACACCTGACCTGACCCCGCCCCCCCGGGCAGAGCCGGGCCGCGGGGAGAACAGGTGCATTCTCGCCCCGCCCACCCAGCCAAACAATGAACCCGCAGGGCAAAGAAGGAACCTATAAAGAAGGAAGAGACATCACTCACGTCCAGAGGTGTAGTGCTATCTGGAGAAGTGGGGGGAACACCCCCCTCCCCTGTCACATGCGCAGGTCCCAACAAGACCCCCCCCCCCACACACACACACACACACACACACACACACGCAGGCACACACATAGCCTACACCATGCAGCATGTATTTGGATATAATCTCAAACTTTAAAGGCACTGTGTGTAAGATTCTGCACTATTAAATATCCCCAAACCAATAACTTGTATATATAGAGGAGGTATAGTGATTTATTTCTGTGTTTACAACTAAGCCACGCCCCCTCCCTGTGTTGTGATGGCCCTCTGTCCTTCCCCTCTAACATCCCGAATCAGTTTACATAGAAACCCCTCCCCCGAGAAGCCGACCTAGTGAGCCCCTCCCAGCCCACAGCCCAAAACAGAATTTTGTAGACCAAGATGGCGGAACCCTGATGCGGGCATTCCTGACTTTTACATTCCGTGATCCACCTTATATATGCGGTTTCATACTTTAGCCAAATCGCCGCCGAAAAGAAATATCTCAGACCAGAGTCAACCTTGCCGGTCTGGCTTTCACTAGATGGAGAGCCCTACGAGCAGCTATATCTGGCCTGCAAAGTGACTCGGAGCTGCCGTGTTCTCCTGTACACAGTGGTAAGTAACGTTATCGCGTTTGCATGTCCCATTTCAGTAACGTTACGCATGATAGCGAAATGTACAAGTTGTTATCGATATTGTGAATTTGTTCTGTGAATGTTGTAATCACTTGGCTAACTGTTGCTTTTCACGGCTATTCAAATGACTTTACACTGCTAGTGTAGTGTGTACGAACGACAAGCTAATCAAATCCTGCAGGATTTGATTAGCTTGTCGTCCGTGTATAACTTATACACAGACATTCTGGTGACAAGCTGACATGAATGACATAACGTTACTTCCCATTACAAATTTCGCATGCATTTTCTGTTTATAATTACGTCCAGTTGCTGTCACTATGACGCAGAACGGTATAGTAATGTGTAAACACTTAGAAAGGCCATGGAGAAAAGCTAGCTTCGCTAATGTTAGCAGTTTGTTGTTATCTCACTAAGCAACGTTACATTAGAAAATAGCTGTAACACCGTCCAAACAAATCAAGGTTTGGTAAAAGTATCTAATTCATGACAATGTGGAGGAACCCTGCCTTGATATCTACCAGCTACAAAATAGATGATTCAAATTAATACTAAACACGTTTCCATTTGTCTGATTTTCAAGGTGCCAGTCATCCAGTCATCCAGAAGATGACAAGATAGAAAACAAGTGGACCCACCATTATGATATTTGAGATGGAGAAATTGTGCTTTTATAGCAAACCTGTATAATACATGTTCTATCATCTTTGATGTTTAGATGTTTGCTGTCTGCAATCTTCTGTACACCAATAAAGTTGATATGACTTCATCCATGTCTCTTGGCCACTATTCTCCATTGTAACATTAGATTTGCCTAAAGCTGAGTGTGTCTAGCTACAGTAGCCTAGTGCCTACCAGTATTTGTGTTTCTGTGTATATATAGCCTACTTTATATAATAGACAGTGTATGTGATGTTTCTCAGTACATTGATTTCACAACTTCGTTTATCAGAAAAAATACTTTATTTGCAAAACTAAAATATGGGCTACACCAGGATGACGTGACCAGTTCCATCAGCTATGCGGTTCTTCAGGATGTCGACAAGATCTGCTATCGTCCTACAGCCGACCTTCCTCTCTGCGACCCTGTCTCCTCTTTGTCCCACTGGTGCTAGCCTGGGCTTCAGGCATACAGCTTGGTTTGCCTGCCTATAAAATACAGCAGTGATTCAAGCGTTTGAAATTAGTTTGAACAACTCTAACAATGAGAAAATACTAGCGTTGCACTATGAATACATTTTGGCCATGTCTTGGTATTAGCAGACGAACAAAAACACAGGCTAAGCTACTCACTGTTGACAGACAGCTGTGGTTAGCTAGCGATGTCCCCAACATTGAATTGAAATCATCCTAATTTAGCTATGTCAACCTGGTTTTAGACAACGTTTTGCCTAACTGTACTTAGCAATAGGGCAGGCTATGCAAAAGGTTAGGTTACAATGTAACCTTTTCAAAATCCATGTAACCATTACATGGATTTTGATCGGTTAGCAGATTATACAAATAAGTCTTACCAAGCGGACTATTGTCAATATCCTAAAGGTTTATGACTATCATGTGATATTTGTCATTACTCAAGCCAAATACATAGCCGAGATGCATTCGTGCTTGTTTTATGTACTTACGTCTGCAGTAGGTAGGCTATGCACAAAATAGTTGTTTATATCTCCGTTGCTTGGGAGGGAGGGAGGGAGGGAGGGAGGTGGGGGAACCAGGAAGTGCTGTGCGCTGGTGGGTGGGATCGAGATTGTTTGGGTAAACAAGTTTTGTTATGGTTTGAAATGGCGACATCTAGTGGACAAAAAAATCACACACAGTGCCTTTAAGAATGGTTCCTTGTTTATTTATTCCTAGTATTGGCTCCCATGCCGTTTGTTTACCCCCTATCAAAACTAGGCTACAAGTGCAAAATCTTAAGCTATGTTCTTTCGATAAACTGTATTTACCAATCACCAGTAACACATTAAATTGACAGATTTTTAACGGAGCTTGCTGCAATAACCTCCACCCATGCAAGACAAGGGCGTATCTTACGGCCAATTTCTCGAGTAATAGATCATTATGGAACAGAGAGATAATGAGCAACAACCAATCAATAAGCAATCAATCAATAATTTTGCACTCACAAGCTCCAAAATATCGGACAGAAAGGACTACAATATGCTTGTGAGAGCTATATTCACACTTCACAGTATCATTTATTGAATGAAGAGATCATTAAACTTGAAGGAAAAGCTCACAGGTCCCAATGCAAACGTCATACGGGGGAAATTATCAGATGAACTGATCTTTGCAGTTCTGTGTTGATTAGCTAATACTTCAGTGGCATTTTGATTAACGTTATGATTTATTTCCATTTGGAACAACATGTTGGTTTAACAGATTAAATGTTTACTGGGCAGTGGTGAGAGGGGCTTTGTGTTTGTGTGACTCTTGCATGAATGGCTAACGGCTAGCCATTCTACTAGCCTTAAAGCTAGCTGATGGCTGCTAAGTTCTGAAAATAGGTGCCTATTGCATTATTCCGGCTAACCTTATCGGTTGTTTGTAATGGTATACAGACCCTGAAAGACTAGCGCTTGCAAGCTAACCACCTGTTGATTAAACATTGCTATGAACAGACGGTTAGCTTGAACAAGCTGTTCGCTTGCACCCCTTAAAACCGATAACGTTAGCTGGAGTAATAAAACACATATTTTCTGAACTTACCACTTCAGTTATACGGAGTCCCATATATGCACAACTCTTCTGCATTGTTCCTTCTGACATAAATCGAAGTTCTCCCAGCCTGGCAACGGTCTGAAGGCTGGCTCCCCAAATCCTACAACAATGAGTCTTGTTTACTAACGTTCATAGTTGATAACACTACAGCAATACAGTTACGGTTTCGTACTCACTGTAAGATCAAGTGTTTAACGTTTATGTTAGCTTATTGTTTTGAATAGAATGTTTGACCAGCCCACTGGAGCTAGCCTCGGTAGCCGCCGCCATGTTGAATAGTGAAAGAACTACAAGGCACAGGCGCTTCTCGGTGGCGTCACACCCGGTCTGCCTAGAGCCCGCCCGTAGCTGCCGCTGATTGGGTCGCCTGGGCGCGGGCCGGTTTAAACTCTAATCTTGAGCCGAGACCAGATGGAGGTGGGATTGTGAATTTGGGAACTAAATACCGCCCCATCTGGTGGAGTCAGGTTAACCCAAAGTGCCCTTCTGGGACATACGAATAAACTTGAAGTTGAACTTGAACATCTGGCCATGAAATAAAATATTAAATTATGATGCAAAATATGCTCAAAATTATTATAATTATCGCTGGTATGGCCAAATTTAGATAATTTTCCATTCCTTCTTCACAAAGAAGCAATGTCAAGGCAGCCGTAGTCTCGCTTACCAGACTCTCCCAGCAAAGGGGCGAGGAGAGTCTGGCTGGGGACGCTTTCTATTGTGGACTTGAGGGGAAAAAGGCTGTTTACAGCCAATCGTTTTCAGCGTGTAGCAACAAGCTAGCAACTAGCGCTGCTGGTGTTATTGTTTCAAAGGCAGCTGCGCAGGCATTTGAGCTCGGCAGATTCCCGTATTCTGGTTTAACACGCTTTCTCTAACTTGGCCCAGTTGTCGTTGTGGCCGCTGGTAGATGCGTTCCACACACACGTCTGCCCGACCTCGGGCCACTGTATATATAAGTGGTGTCGGTACTACGTAGTATGGATAGCGGTAGCTAATTGGGCAGACATCGATTTACATTTACACCCCCTGAAAGTTTCAGCCCAATCGCACATAAAACGGCATAGCTGTGGCCGGACAAAATTCTGTTCACATGCACATTCTCATTCTTATTATAAGATCAAAGAAGAAGAAGATAGTAGAAGATGGTGGAGCCGTGGGAGTTGGACAACTTGACTTCTTTACCCTCATTTTTTTTATAGACAGACAGACAGACAGACAGACAGACAGACAGACAGACAGACAGACAGACAGACAGAGCCACCCATAGCCACAGCAGAGAGGGCACTGTTTTCAATGGAAAAGACAGGTCAAGACAGGCTCTGGCATGACAAAATGACGGCTCGGAATTGGAAACTATGCAATATTTAAGAACATGAATAGCCCGGTTCGACCGACAACAACCTTGCATTTGAGGCAAGTACTGTTTTTTTGTGATTGCTACATGTATGAAAAAGTAGGGCCTTTGACAATGGAGCCCGCAGTTGAATTTGCGGGGGTTGGCTGAGACTATACGATAGATAGATAGATAGATAGATAGATAGATAGATAGATAGATAGATAGATAGATAGATAGATAGATAGATAGATAGATAGATAGGTATGGATAGATTGATTGATTGATTGATTGATTGATTGATTGATTGATTGATTGATCGATCAAGAAACAACTCACAACACCTCAATTCATAGAATTTATTTTCTAGGAAAAAATAATTTCATTCATTTCTCAGCACTTTTTGTGTACAATAACAGCAGTTTGCTTCGGAGACAGCAGGGGCTAGGCTAAGGCTAAGGCTAAAGGAAGCCATGCGGGCTAGCGGCCTGTAGCGGGCTGTAACGGGCCAGCTGGGCTCAGTTGCAGTAGTTCTGGAGGTCGAAGATGTTGCAGGGCTTGTGGCAGCACTGCTCCACGATGCCTCGCTTCACCATCATGTCCATCTGGTCCTTGAAGGCAAACTCGGACACCTCGTCCCCACCCGCCCCTGCCACTCCGCCCATCTTGGGAGAGAGGAAACCTGATGGGACAGACAGACAGGCAGAAAGACAGGCAGGCAGGCAGAAAGACAGGCAGGCAGACAGACAGGCAGGTAGGCAGACAGACAGACAGACAGACAGGCAGACAGGCAGAAAGACAGGCAGGCAGGCAGACAGACAGGCAGGTAGGCAGACAGACAGACAGACAGACAGACATACAGACAGGCAGACAGACAGGCAGGCAGGCAGGCAGACAGACAGGCAGACAGACAGGGAGGCAGCCAGACAGGCAGGCAGACAGACAGACAGACAGGCAGAAAGGCAGACAGACAGGCAGGCAGACAGACAGACAGACAGACAGACAGACAGACAGACAGACAGACGGGCAGCAGACAGACAGGCAGGCAGACAGGCAGACAGGCAGGCAGACAGACATACAGAAAGGCAGACAGACAGGCAGGCAGACAGACAGACAGACAGACAGGCAGGAAGGCAGGCAGACAGGCAGGTAGACAGGCAGGCAGACAGACAGACAGGCAGGCAGACAGACAGGCAGATGGGCAGACAGACAGACAGGCAGACAGACAGACAGACAGACAGACAGACAGACAGACAGACAGGCAGGAAGGCAGACCGTTAGGAGGGAAAACCATGTTGGGAGCATCAGTCCAATCTCTCCAATCTACATACAAATAGCATGATTTTCCACTTTCAACTTACGCTGAGACCGACTTGTGAGTCTACAGGCCCAATTATCAACATTAAATACGGATACGCATATAGACGCTTTCTTTCCTACTCTGCTTTCATTTCGTGTGGAATTCTGCATGTTTTCTGAAAGCTTCCGGATACAGTTGAAACGGAGAAGTACCAAACTCACACATTTGACTCTCTACTGCCCTCTAGTGGATGTATTGCTTAACATGACACTAACGGGAAAGACGCATGGAAGTGATGGTTACACACTTTTTTTTGTATGGAAATGGAGTATAATTGCACCTTAATCTGGGATCTTTGTCACAAAGACTTTGTGGCATGTCATCCTCCTCTCACTCCCAATCCTGCCTGTCTCTCTCTACTTTAAGGGTGCTTTCTCACTGGCACCCCGGTACCGTTCCCGAGCACACTTGTCCCTAAATTAACCCCAGTTTTGGAGCATTTGACGAGTGTGAACGTTGCGTTCTGTTCCGTTCCGCGCCCGGGGGCGCAACAGGGAACCGTGACAGGATCCACTTGAAAAGGTGGTCTGGGGAGCGCTTTGGCGTGCCCGGGCACCGAACACTTGCAAGTGTGAAAGCCAACCGTTCCGAACCACATAGACAACACACGGGCGAGGATAAACTCCAGGCATAGTTGATGACGCAAGTGCACTCTGTTCCGTTTCCGAGCGCGGAAGAAATGTTGTAATGTGAAAGCTGACCAGCGGGGGAGAGGGGAGGGGCGTAATCATTCCCGGGTGCTGAACGGAATGGAACGAAAGCAATCGTTCCCAGTGAGAAAGCAGCCTAAAACACCACCACTTTGAGGGACCATGGATCTTGTCGCCACGTTCTGGTGTTAACAAAAGATCACACCCAGGTGTTGAAGTAAGCGGGTCAGGTTTAGTACACTAGGGCCTAGTGTAGCCTAGTGACTAGGCTACATAGCCTACGTAAGCAAGTATGCAGGCCCACTGAGCATAGCCACTGAGCTTTCTTAACAAGTACAAGTCACACTGATTTCAATGGTGCAAACCACATTGAAATCCATTGCTCAATTGCAGAGACGGGTGTGTTTAAATGTGTTAGCAAATTTAGCAAGGTAATCAGCTAATGCGAGCCACCCCCCTATCCGTCTGTGTGTGTGTGTGTGTGTGTGTGTGAAGGGGGGGGGGGGGCATACCAACTCAAAAGCTAAAAAAGAAAACGGGGGGGTTGGTAGTTTTAGTTTTGGTCCAAGTGAAATGTTCTATGGTCTCTCCTGATTTAATATAGCTGAGACGCTTGGTTTGACCAAGTAAAACTATTTTTATAAGCATTTTATGAAATGTATATGGAAAAATTAATGGCGGATGAAATCCTATGCGGACAGCATCAGTTCTCTCTCTCTCTCTCACATACACACACACACACACACACACACACACACACACACAAAATATGCATCGCTCAGGGCCAAAACGTCAGTGGAATGATTCAGAACAGAACACACATACTGGAAAAAAGGATATTTCTTTTATGGCCAGAGTGAGACCTCTTGTGAGTCTAAAGGCCCAATTATCTTTGAAACTTTGAACACACGGACGGACATACGGATGGACAGACAAACGTCACGTATAGAAGCCTAAAAAAAGCAGCTCACCCAGCAGAGGGTGGATGTCTCTCTTGGGGTTGTAGAAGAAGCCTCTCTCTCCACAGACCAGGTAGAGGGCGTCGACCAGGTGAGAGCCACACAGGTGCTGAGGGGGCGTGGCCTCCTGCGAGCCTGGGCACAGGGCCAGCAACACCAACAGAGAGGCAGACTGCAGCCACAGGGCCATGCTGCACACACACAGATACACACACACACACACACACACACACACACACAGAGACACGCATGCATGCACGCACACACACACATACACAATACATTTAAATATTTTTTCCTTAGATCCTACTTCTAAAAAAACTGAATAACATGTCGCCATTGTACGTGTCTGTAATCCATGGATATGTACAATCTCAAAAATCTAAAAAATTGAAACACGTCAGCCCTTTACGTTTCTAAGACGTTTTTATTTTACATTTTACGTTTCTGCAAACCTACAATCTCAACATAAATTTGAAAGAAAACGGTGGTTAATTTGAAAATATCGCTGCCTTTCCAAATTAATCTTTTAAATAAAAGAACAAACAATTTTGGTTATGTTTAGGCAAGGTTTCGGTTAGCGTTAAATATGATTTCTGGTTTTAAAATACTTTTGACACGCTGGGACATGAACACAGCTCTTCAGTGTGAAAGATTAAGGATTTTTCATTTTATTTCAATATACACAAAAGAATAGGCCAAAAGAAGTTGCCATCTATAACAATTTTAGAGACAGTGTGAAAGTACAAGATTTTGCGCTGTAGACAAACGTTGGTGTGCCAAAGTCACGCCACCTCCCGGGTTTCGGCATAAGGGATTTAATCCCCCATTCATTTTTCCATATATGTTTCCAAGAATCCTTATAAAAATCATTTTACTTGGTCAAACCAATCAATTCAACTATATTCAGAATCAGGGGAGACCATAGAACATTTCACTTGGACCAAAACTTAAAAACAAACAAAATGTTTTTTTTTGGTCTGAGAGAAATGATACGGTCTCCCCTGATTCTATAGCTAAATCACTTGGTTTAACCAAGACAAGTACAATTATATTTATAAGCATTTTACCGCACGTATGAATAGAGAATGAAATCTCTAGGTCGTATGCCGGAGAGTGCGGAGACGGTGTAACTTTGACATTTTTATTTTTAGTTAATTCAGTTAATTTTTAGTTATTGACACTGCTGTTACACCGTTTGCTGTGAGCCTGTAGATAAGGAGAGAGGAGGAGAGCAACTTACCTGTCGAGCTGGAGGAGGAAGAGGAGGAGACTCTGGTGATGAAGAGAGAGCAGGTCTCCTGAGAGCTGAGGGTGTGAGGCAGAACAGACCGCCCGTACACCATTTATATCCCCGCCAGGACACACCCCGTGTGTGTGTGTGTGTGTGTGTGTGTGTGTGTGTGTGTGTGTGTGTGTGTGTGTGTGTGTGTGTGTGTGTGTGTGTGTGTGTGTGTGTGTGTTTTGGGTTTGGGTTTGGGTGAAGGGGGCAAAATGTACAACTACTTCGGAAAATGTGACCGCTAATGTCGGAAAAAACAACGGGAAACACGTCGTCCCACAGGAATGACGCAAGAACCCCCTTGGCCAATCAGGAACGAGATGCGTTTGTCAGCAGGTCCTTCCATCACAGCTTCTCAACCGGGACAACCAGGACTGTCAGCCCAGAACAAAGAGTCATCGACCCTCCAGTTCCAGTAGAATCTGGAATCACGTTTTTGACTTGAATTCAAGGTTCGGGACTTTCATTGTAATCTGTTGAAGCTGGACATGCTAGGAAAAGATAAGTCCATCAAAAAAGTCATTATCTCTCACCCCATACTGATGGAAGGACGGGTGACGTTTTTAGGAATATGCTAAAAAGTTTTGCTGTGAAACTCCACAAATGTTACCTATACTTCCATCGGCATGGGGGTGAGTAGATATTGAATGCATTTTCATTTTTACGTGAACTTATCCTTTAAAGCAGCTACGAGCAACTTTTTCGATTGTTATTAAACAGTATAAATTTAATATCAATGCATCACATCTTACCTCTAGTAGTCGACGAGACCAACGCAGAGTAGTCTCGCTTGAACCCCGAGTGAATCGGCCAGTGTTAGTCTGTCTGTAGCCAGGGCAGATCAGGAAGTGAAATGAAACGGTTTGCAGCAGCCACTTCGGCCATAACCACAAAATAACTTCCAAAAACCCTGTTAGAATATAACGAGAGATGTTCCCGAGAGTATGCGTGGCGTTCACAATGTTTATGCTATGTTGCTAGGCAGCGCGAACGGCGTAGGCAGGCAGCTGCGTTTCACTTCCGGGTTACCCGGTCCGGTCTCTCTAGAGAGCCCCCTGTTGACGCGAGTTTAGACAGACATAGACTTAATAATCACCTAAGGGAGCAATCTCAGATACACACGGCTTTGGTCTCAGCTACTATTATAGGTAAGATGTGATGCATCAATATTGTAATTATACTGTTTAATAACAATCGAAAAAGTTGCTCGTAGCTGCTTTAAGGTTGCCAAAATTTCCAAAAAAGGCCAGGTCAGAAACAAAGAAAACGCACACACCTGGGGCCGGATTCACTATAGAACTTCCATATTCCTACGCATATTGTACACACAACGCATATCGACAATTTTCAGCGCAGTCCCAGTTTTTCGTGACCTGTCCCCAGCTGCAGCTGTCCAAGAAAATATCTCTGATTTTCAACTGCTCGTCCCCGGCCGACTACTGTCTTTCAGATGCTCCAGCGGGAGTGCAGCTGCTTATATCATATCATGAAACTTCACAACCACAAACTAAAGACCTAGGGCATTGTTTCCCAGACTGTGATCCACGGACCACGAGGCTCCGCCTGGTGGTCTGCCAGAGAATTGCATTTTTTATTTATTTTTACAGATAACAGTTTTTACATACACCTTAGTCTCGCTGGCCAGCCTCCCCTCCCTTCCGTGAGAGGAGTCTGGCTGCACGGAGACAGGCTGCTGGCATAAGCCCTCCCCTGCTCTACAGCTGCTCTCCCATTGGAGGCGTCCATTTCAGTCGCTGCCAGATTTCCGCACGCTGCTTACAAGCTCTGTCATTGGCTCCAACCATGTCAATCAGAGTGGCTTCCGCTCCCTCCTCCCTGTGTGTTGCTGTAAATAGTGTCCTGCCGCTGCAGTGAAAACAACAACGCTAACTAGCTAGCAAGCTAATGGCAGAAAGCTACATGCTAGCTCATTGCTACATGCTGAAAATGGCAAGTTGGATTGTTGGAAACTATTTTCCAAGGGCACTGCCGCTAAGCGCCGCCCATCGCAATTCCAGAATTGTAACCAGCGCTGCCAGACTCCTCTCAGTAAGGGGAGGCTGGCAAGGGAGACTACATACACATTAACCCTGAGGAGTCGCCGGATTGGGCAGATTTCCGGAAATCTCGCGATATTTGGGAAATGTCAAAATTTTGACAATTTACTTTTAGAGGCTGCAGCAGGCTACGTTTTAAAGCCAGAGTGAAGTTCCTGGTATCATATGAAACTATAAGACCTAAGGAATCGATTTGTACCAACCATTTCTAGTTTGTCAGGTAGCTAAATAACACTCTACATTTAGGCAGAATTTTGGCGAGGGGGAAAAAACATTTTCAAAGGGGTCCTGTCCTCTTTTTCACAGCCTAATGTTAGCAGGTGTGTGTGTGTGTGTGTGTGTGTGTGTGTGTGTGTGTGTGTGTGTGTGTGTGTGTGTGTGTGTGTGTCTGTCTGTCTGTCTGTCTGTCTGTCTGTCTGTCTGTTTTGAACCAGCTATAGCCTTATATTGTCATTTAGCCTTTCTGCTGCTATTGCATGGTTAAATCAGCTAATTTTATTTAATTTTTATTTATTTTTTAAATGGGGGGGGGGGGGGGGGTACGCAGTGGAAGTGGTCCCGGGGAAATGTGGTTTGGTAAATAGTGGTAGGCTACTTGGACGGAAAAGTTTGGGAACCCCTGACCTAGGGCATTCAGGGGATGTATGGCTGTCATATTACAATAAGGGAGTTTCGGTAGTGTTTGCCACCTTATTGCCACAAAGATCAAGCAGAAAAACAGCAATCTGCAGCGTAATACAGTGTGAGGCAGGTGTAGGAATATGGAATGTCTATGGTTGAGAAAATATAGTGGTAAAGGAAACAGCTGTTTGACTGCAAGGTAAACAATCAAAGACAAAAACCATCCCCACAACAGCCTGTTACCCTCAGGGAGGAGATACAGGGTTCCAAAAGCACGCACAAATCGCTTGAGGAACAGTTTCTTCCCGCAGGCCACGAGACTCCTTAACACATTCACTGCCAGCCATTTTTTCAATACTGTAGGTAGGTTCTGCCAAGGTTTTTTTTTGAGGATTCTGGCTCATCTTTCAAGAGCCGAGGATTCTTTTCTGCTAAGATTTTGTGAACACAAATGATCTCAAAAGAACTAATAGAATGTGTGCTTTCTCTGTCTAAAAGAGTTAGTTTGTAGAGTTAGTAGTTATGTAGGCATTAGCAGTAGAATACAGCATGGTTTCAGCGTCTGAAAATTTATTCTGAGATAAATGGCTTTTTGTGAAATTCGATAGAACAGTCACTTTAACCATTTATTTTTGGCGTAAGACGTCAGACATCTAAACAATAGTTTTGAACAGTAATTTCCTCCATAGCAGCAGGAAACCCCCCTCTCCTTCAAACTCCTCCCTCCATGGGTGTGTCTCTGGTGGCTTTGCAGCATTTGTCACAAGCGAGGCTCTGCCTGTCTGTGCTGCCTGGCTGCTGGCGGCTGCTCTTTGGGCGAGTCTGCATGAGTCGTTTCGGTTGTGAGCTCAGCTGCAATGAAGCTGCGTGCGATTGTGGGCTTTCTGCCGTGTTTCAAAGTGTGTTGCACGCATAATCTATTATGCAAATTTGCAATCCCCCACCGCCAGCTCCCAGCGCGATAATGCGCGAAAGCGAAAGAGTTTTCGCCAATCCATTTTTTTGACGAGTCAACTCGTCATTGGCAGTGAACGTGTTAACATACACAAATAGTGTAGTAGCCGTACTGTACCGTACTGTAGCTGCTACCATTACGTATGTCTAATGTTTAATTGTATGTTTAATAAGGTACATGCTATTTGCACCTGTATGTCAAATACGTCAAATTTAAAATGTTTAAGCACGTCTAAAGTATGCACATGTATGTTTAATAAGGTACATGCTATTTGCACCTGTATGTCAAATACGTCGAATTTAAAATGTTTAAGCACGTCTAAAGTATGCACATGACATGTGCACCTATGTGCAGTGAATATGCCACTGTCTCTGACTTGTCTTATCACTATACTGCCTTATTGTTGTTGTGTCTCTTGTTGTGTCTCTTTGCACTCATATGCCCTGTTATATTTGTACTATGTTGTAAACGGAGTCCACAGCACAAGAATTTCACACGTGATACTTGTACCATGGAGTGACAATAAAAAATCTTGAATCTTGAATCTTGAATCTTAAACTAGAGACCATTTTGCAATGGGATCACTCCAGCCGTGCATGACACACACAACTTAAAACAAATGTGGGCCATGGGCGTAAAGTGAGGGGTGCCACGGCTGGAAGTGCTAACATCTGGGTCCGGTGGGTGCGGAACTCTATTGGCCAAGTACAACTGGGGAGGAACTGCAGGGAGAGGGATTCAGAAAGAAAACTTGATCAATTGATCAATTGAAGACTCAATTAAAGCCATTCTATACATGAGGCTCCAGAGTTCACATGAACTGAGCATGCTCAGTGCGAGCCGGCGTGCTTCAGGGGCAGTAGAGCTGCTCTCAGCAGAAACACCAACAGGCTAATAAGCTAATAGCTGACGGAGTACCAGGTGTCGGTGGTGATCAGATCACACAGATCATTAGCCTGGTTTGCTTTACTGAGTGCTGTGAAGAGCTGCAGGTGGAGCCACTCAGCCACAGCTAAACTGACCCTCTTAATGACTGCTGACTGTCCACAGTCACTGCTGTGTGACATGTGCCACGTACCTGCACACACACACACACATGCACGCACACACACACACACACACACACACACACACACACACGCACGCACGCACACGCGCACGCACGCACACGCACACACACACACACACACACACCAAGGTTATTATGATCGACAATGAAAACTATGCTGTGTCGCTCATAAAAAGGATAAATACTAGGCAATGGGAGAATGCATCGAAGAGGTGCAGTTTCATTTCATTTGCTTCATTCTCATTTTCTCTCAAGACATGGAGGTAGGAAAACAAGAAGTATACTTTCTTGAGCCAGATGAAGATGAAGTCCTGGCGATGGGCGCAACCATCATCACAAAGATGCCATATCGCCCGATGCGGAAGTATAAATATTATATTGTTGCCACCAATGATGGAATATGATCATGGTCTGTCGTAACCACCATAAATCGCTGTACTATAAATTACCCTTTACACAGCTGAGCATCTGGCAGAGATTGAAGATATCGAACATCTTTAAACCTGCCAAACTTTGGCTGTTGAAAGATGTAGTTTCCTCGAATGGGCTTGAGTTGCATGAGGTCGCCTGGTTGTCCTGGGCCAAATTTGCCCTTGTATCTGATAAGGACAATGCGATTTAACAGTTCCAATACAGAGCATGAAACTGATGTGCTGCGCAGAGTTTAGCTATTGCTAATTTTCAGTTCTTGTCCCTATTAGGCTTTTACATGTACAGTGTAATTAAAATATACAGCTTTCAGTATCATAAAACCACAATACACTACAGAAATACAATAAAATACCCCTTACAGCAAAAGTAATTTAGAGTAGAATTAGTTAAAAATGAGTAGGCTACATCTCTGGTTTGCTTTTAGCCAGGACTTAACCTTTGTTTTTTATATTTATATTTTATATTGAAGAGTTTCCTTCCAAAATGAGATCCACCATTACAAGCACTCCACCTTACTGAGTGCTGGCATGACCGTGAAGCACATTCTGGTTTAGTATTCAAGTTAGGAATCATTAGCTAGGAGACATTTGTTTATAAAATCCGAAGAATCGGAGCAGCGGGAGCGGTATTGCGCTCGCTTTACCGCACTGTGACGAAAAGAGAGCTGAGCCAGAAGGCAAAGCTCTACCAGTTGATTATTCATTCCGACTCTCACCATGAAGGATGGGTCATGACCACAAGAACAAGACCACGGATACAAGCAGCTGAAATGGGTTTTCTCAGGAGGGTAGCTGGCATCTCCCTTATGGATAAGGTGAGAAGGACTTGGAGTAGAGCCGCTGCTCCTTCGCGTATAAAGGAGCCAGTTGAGGTGGTTCTGGCATCTTGTAAGGATGACCGAAATAAATTATTTACTTACTTTACTTACTTACTTGTTGTTGTTGTTACTTATTCCCCCTTTTGTGACAGGGAAACAAAACAAATCTTCATTATAAACAAATAGGCCTAACTGATATCGTATTTCAGCCCATCACACTATCTTTGGTTGAGCACAAATGCAATCATACAAATTGAATTATGAAACTAAATACCTTTAATATTACATTTTTCCACATGCCAAAGATTCTTGTTTGAAAAATAACTTTCAAAGCCTTTTTAGGCTGCTATACAACTACCTAGCCTACTCAACGTTGAATGTCTCAGATTACCAACAGCGTTTAGCAATGGTTGGTTTTTATTTTGAAAATCCCGACCGGAGGTGTTGTCATATTCATAGCTTTCAAGGGGCGTTACGTGCTGCCGGGAACGCCCACCTGACGGTAAAAAAAAACCCTTGTTCATTCCGCTGCCAGCCGAGTCGACTAGTTTCTCACGCTGTTTGTTCAGCCAAAATGCCGATTACCTGTTGTGCTATCGGTTGCACTAACCAACGAGGAGACACGCCTGGCTTGTGCTTTTACAGAATCCCGTCGGAGAAAGAAAACTCAGAAAGAGGAGGTTGTGGATTTGTGCGATTAGACGTGGTTCAGTCGCTGGGGAGGGCAAATGGCTTTTTTTCTACCATCAAAGTACACACGTCTTTGCGGCCAACATTTCATCAAAGGTAAGCTCAAGTAACGTTACAATAATGATTAAAATACCCCGTTAATGTACTTCCCGGCAGCACGTAAAGGCTGAATTATACTCGACCAAGCTCTGTGGGGGTGTGGCCCCGCGAGTCTCCGTAAGTCACCGTGCAGACCTCGCGCTGGGGCAGATGGCATTATACTCAGAAAGTGATCAGCATGTATTGAACAGCCCATGGAAAAGTCGCAATGAACCGCTATTATGTGCAGTACTGAGTGCGCTTTCACTCTCAAATGACCCCACATCAGCACATGAAGGATTCAGAAGGAATCACCAAACTTGTTTTTACTGAAAGCCGTTTTAGTTCTCAGCCCTGATAACCTACTCTGTGCTGCTTTTAATCTCTCTCAATAATGCTCTCAACACAACACATTTACTTGGTGAAATGACTAAAAACGAACAGTTGCAAATCAAAGTTTATAGCCTACCACATGGGTCAAGAAATGTGGCGAAAACACAGCTCAGTGTTCAGGGCTCAGTGGCTTGAAAGCGGACATGTTTGGAGAGAAGCCGTGCGCTGCTCGCGCTGTTAGAAAAAAAATCATGCACAAGGCGAGCGCCAGACGGAGGTAGCGCCCAACCACGCCCAACAAATTTACGTCATTTGACGCGCCCGCCCCTCGCTCCACCCCCGCGCCCTTCACGGCAGGGTGAGCATAATACAAGCTTTACGCTCCTTGAAAGCTATGAATAGTGCTTGGTTTTCTCTTTTTACAGTCTATAGTTTTCACACAGCGTTTTATTTTGAAAGTAACGGCCGCCCGGAGGTGTTGTGTAGTTGTTTGACGCTGCAGCATGGGCGAGCCGAGTGCAGCCAGAACGCAGAATTAAATGGAAGAAACTGTCTGTCTTCCTCCATCACAGACCAACTCCTGTTCTGTGTTTATTGACGTGCGTGGATTGTGTTGCTGATATGGAAATGGACAATTTAACATGCACATTCATCATTATCCCCACATGGAAACCTGTTTACAATTCATCCTCAGTGATGAAGGAACGTCAGATCATACAGTAGCATGAGAAACATCATCCAGAATGAGTGATGGGGACATGAAGGAGCAAGGCATCCCACAAAAGGTGGACCATGCAGTGCTCATAAAAGATCAATGCAGGTGCAGGTGTTAGATTTGTTGGGCAGGGAAAGGTCATGTTGGCTTAATTGCGGGGGGGGGGGGGGTGGCTAACCCAGTATATTTGATTGCCTGTAATTTTTATATAATTTGTGGAAGCAAATAAAGAATTCAAATGTGTGTTTGTGTGAGAAGAAGAATTTTTAAGATTATAGTCATTTCTGATGTTTTCATTAGGGATGTAGGGATATTGGAATTATTATTTATGATATTTGAAAATTAAACCAATCAGTAAAATAAGAAAAGAAAATGCAATTCTTGTTCAAATTATTGTTCTTTTATTTTTAAGATTAATAAGTGTTAAGATCAAAATGTATGCACAGAAAAACATCGTGTATTCTTTAATTGTGGCGTCACAGCTTAACTCGCGCATGCGTAGTTGCGTGGGAAGATATCTGTGTGGCCGAAGTAGCATTTTAACATCGCTAGGTGGTGCTGTCACGCGGAAGCGGCGCGTCAAGCTGCTGGCTGGGTTCTCCGGTTCTGCAGATAGGTACTATTGCCGGTTGCACCAACTGGTCTTATGACTGGTCTTAAGTTAAGTCGGTCGTAACTTTACGACCTAACAGCTACGCCAGGTGCACCAAGTAAGTTGTAAGCCTTTTTCTCACTAAGACCGGTCGTAAATATTACGCCTAGTCCAGAGCAGGCGTAAGGTGCAGTATAGACGGTTTTCACCTGTGTGTTGCGCAATAGTCACAACCCCTCAGCACGGCTGTATTCAGCCCTCAATTATAAACCGCAAACCGGAGTACGTTATAAACGTTATAAATATAATCACGACGTTAACAACTAACCAATGCTGGGGGTCCTTATGGAAAGTGGAAATCGAAATGGTTAAAAGTTAAATCAATTTGGTTACTCAGTGGCGTTTTACTGCCATGTAAAGTAACGACAAGTAACAGTTAGCCGCTAACATTAGCCACACTATTACAGCCGATTACCCATCAGCGGAGCGTCATTTGACGTCAGCACACTCTTCTAAACAGGTTGCGTGGCGCATTCCAGTGGGCATTCCCATGCTTTCAGATGGACGCGCATCGCTACGACCAGACGTAAGCCCTGTTGGTGCAACAGGCGTAAGTCCACTCTAAAGACTGGTCTTAACTAAGACCGACGTAGGAGTTACAACCAGGCATAGTTAAAGTCCCTGGAAACCAAAATCCACTCACATTAATTATGATCTGACGACTCACCCAGCGATCTCCGCGGCGTTTCTGGCCGTCCTATGCGTTGTTTTAAGATCAATACTCTCCAATCCAGTCGTAAAATAGAGCTCCGTGGGGGCCAAGTGGCAGCCTGTCTTTCCTGCATCTAAATAGCCAGTTTTATTCCCGTTTTCGCCACATATCGTCATAATCTCATCCCTCAACAACCACCAGACTGATATTCCCCCGGGGCTGTTTCCTCGTGTCTCCCAGGGATCAAATTACCTCATTCGTGATCTCGGTCACCAAGTCTCGTCAACTCCCGCGATACTTTCCTGCCGGCTGGCCAGTTGGCCACACAGTCCGCGGGAGAAAATACACTCTAAAATCGAATTGATTATCATGACTTTTGCCATGACTGTCAAACCTAAATTTATATACTTTGCGATGTTCATCATCGTTCAAATTTGGCTGGTGGTATTAATTAATACACAGGACAAGATGTTACTATCCCTTGTGCCAAAATCTGAGGAAAAACACATTTAGAAGCCCAATCCAGAATAAAAACAAGCTAACAGGCTAACAAACTAATAAACAAGACACAAATCACCAGTTACCTACCCTAGCCAACAGCAGTATGAAGCATGTCATTGGGGTTTTCAAGTGGGCACCTTCCTTCACCAATGTTTCGTTAAGTTAGGCCCACGACACCTCAAGAAGGCTTAAAGGACGGCTTTCCCGTGGGGAATATGAATATATATTAAATCTCACGCCCCTAAGGTTTTCGAATCCGTTGAAATTTTTGAAATTGGTTCTTCACAGCCAGAGATATCAACCGAAATCCACTCTGTGTGTGTGTGTGGGGGGGGGGGTGGAGGGGAGGGGCGGGTGCGGGGACCCGAAATCCTACATTTCCCACAATGCACTGGGCTCGCGTGGCCTTCGTTTCCACGCCCACCCCTCAGGCATTTGGCTGATATCAAACTCCAGTAGGTGGCGGTAATGCACATATATGCTTGCCAACCGCCATAAAAGTAAAAGAAGAAGAAGAAGAAGAAGGCTTCGACATAAAAACATTTAGTAGAACAAGAAGAAAAAAAAAATTGCCTCCAAATTGCACCAAATTTAAACCCTAGTATATATGTCGGGAGATGTCTTCATAAAAAAAAAATCATGCATTTTAAGGCATTTTCCAAGGAGTTACGCGCATCTGATGTTGTAACTATTTCATGTAAAAATGTGTAAAAACGGGTACATTGCTCAGCGTTGATTTCGTTACTTCAACGCACCTACTACTAGATGTAAAATTTGACGAGCTTTCCAATGCCGCCAGTCCCGTGTCTGTACGTGCTTCCGTTCCCGAGATATGGTCTCTTTGCAAGGAGCTATGGAAAGCTAATATTAGCTACCGTAGGCTAGGCGGTGGAAAAAGATGGCTGCCTTTTGTTTTTCTTCAAGACCTCTGAAGGGGCGTGGAGGACCTCTAGAGGCGGGACCATTGCGGCACAGGCCCACAACACTGTAGTTCATAGGTGCTCGACTTCTGCAAGGCTGGACTTGTCGCCCCGACGCGTTTTGCGTCAGAGCGTCATGGAAATAATGTGAGAGATGGTTGATAGGTCAGGCAGTGAACAACCAATTTCAAAAATTTCAACGGATTCGAAAACCTTAGGGGCGTGAGATTTAATATATATTCATATTCCCCACGGGAAAGCCGTCCTTTAACGTAATCCAGCATCCTGGAAACACCCCCCTCCATGCTACCACCGCACAACTGCACATTACCTCACTATCTAAGCCTAGCGGTTCGGTATGACATTCCTAACTACACCACCACTGTCAATGATTCAGCCCTGTTGATGCGGACCGTCAATCATGACCAACAACAAACAATCAATCTTACCTTAGCGAGCTCCCCAGCTAGCATGTTTCCTCCTTAGCCACAGCCATTCACTTGCTCGTTCTGCTGCCTGAGACATGTTGCTAACCGCAAGCTTCAGGCTCCATCCCCGAATGCCCAACTCAGTTAGTAGGGCAATAACGGACTTTGCCACAAAACCACGGCAGCCCACCTCTACAGGCCGCACTCGAGCCCTCCAACCTCCCTGCTCTGCCTCTGCTGCCATTTCAGCATACCTAGCTTTCTTGCACTCATAAGCCTCCTCAACTCGATCTTCCCATGGGACTGTGAGTTCGATAAAATAAACTATCTTCTCTACCTCAGACCACAGTAACAAGTCCGGACGTAGCCAGGTGCTTATTAACATAGGTTCCTGTGATGTGATGAACTCAAACTGCTAAATAATTAAAAAAATATTTCTGGTTTCCAGGGACTTTAAGACCAGTTGGTGCAACCAGGTGTGCACATGACATACGTAGAGTGGGCATGATGTGTGTGTTTGTGTGAGACAAATAAAAAGCATATGTGTGTGTGTGTGTGTGTGTGTGTGTGTGTGTGTGTGTGTGTGTGTGTGTGTGTGTGTGTGTGTGTGTGTGTGTGTGTGTGTGTGTGTGTGTGTGTGTGTGTGTGTGCATAGGCGATTATAGACCTTCCAAACAGGGGTTGCACCACCCAGAAGTCAATATTAGTCCGGTAGGGGGGTCTCCAGGGGGGGCATAGAAATTTTGTAAATTTTAAAATAAAATGCATTAATCTGGGGCACTCTGAGAGCAAAATGAAGAGGCTAGTAGATATGAAGAACTATACACACATCACATTAATATCCTCTTCACTATGCTGTGGCTTTACAGTGATGAAAAAATAATTGTCTCCTTATATAGCCTATTCTATCTGCATGATAGTGTTTCCCAACCACTGAACCGTGGCCCACTGGTGGGCCTCAGAGCACCATGTAGTGGGCTCCTAAAGCAGGTGTTTGCAGTCAACTACTTGAAATTAATATGTGGCAGTCAAAATCTATTTGTGGTGCTCAAAATCTATTGTGGTGTACCTCCACAAATAGATAACTGTATAGGAGACACTGAATGCTATAGTAGGATATGACAACACATTCTCCAACAACATATCACAATATGCTGAATGACACCTACAGTAGATGCAACTGTACCCAAGCTGCAGTCAGGTGATGTCTCGATCTGTTCTCACACTACTGTCTGGAGAAATGACGGTTCAATCTAAGCAGAGGTGGAGCTTTCAAACTGCCACATTGTGACAGGCGCAGCCTGCGTGGTTGTCACTATCACCGGTGGTCCACCGCCGCTTCCCCCCTCTTCTTCGTCGTCCGAACTGAGAACAATGTTGCTGCTGCCGCCGGCTACTGCTGAGGTGACCGGCATGGTGTTATTGTTGCAGTCATGTTTCTCTGTATCAGTCCTAGTTTTCTTAGAGAAAAATCGGTCGAGAGTTTGGTTTACCCTTTTAGCCATGTTAAATATCTCTGTCTCGTCTGTCTCGGTATGTTTCCTTTGTTGACACGCTGTCGCTGACGTCTGACGCAAGCACATAGTAGCACGTAGTACCACGACCAGCACGCATCACGTGAGCTGAGTTGAGAGGTCAAGTACAGATTTATTTATATATTATTTACTTGCCCCTCCTTACCACCACTGAGGTGCCCTTGAGCAAGGCCCTTAACCCCAACCGCTCCAGTGGAGCTGCTCAGTGGCCAACAGATCAGACTGTGGTTATACTGGGCACCTTCCAGGTATGAATGTGTGTGTGAATGTGAACAGGGCACTCCTGAAAAAGAGAGCATTGCTCTCAGTGACTGTATAAATAAAAGGTAAAAAAAAAAAAAAAAAAAAAAAAAAGGCCACTAGGGGTTGCACGTGCAGCCAGTGCACCAACGTATAATCACCCGTGTGTGTGTGTGTGTGTGTGTGTGTGTGTGTGTGTGTGTGTGTGTGTGTGTGTGTGTGTGTGTGTGTGTGTGTGTGTGTTGAATGCATTTGCAATTGCCCAACTGTGATGTCACCCGATATTTGGGTCTAGATTTGGGTCTGAATCGAGACAACAAGGCAGAGTGTGAAGTGATGTCACTCAACTGGAAATAATGTCACGCAATTGCTCGACTGTGATGTCATCAGAAAAGACTGAGGGTGCTCTGACAACAACTTGACACTCAACCCCTCCAAAACAACAGAACTGATAATTGACTTTAGGAGGAAGAGAGAGGAACCTGCTCCTCTATGCATCAAAGGAGGCATGGTGGAGAGAGTCTGCAACTTCAAATTCTTGGGCACATACATCTCACAGGACCTCACATGGTCTGTAAACACCACCTCTCTTGTGAAAAAGGCACAGCAGCGGCTCTATGCTTTCTAAGGACACTGAGGAGAGCAAACCTGTCCCAGCAGCTGCTGCTGTCCTTCTACATGTGCTCTGTGCTCTGCATTCTCTCTCATGACATCCTGCTGTGGTTCTCAAGCTGGACTGTGGCTGACAAAATAGCACTACAGAGAGTTGTTACATCAGCCCAGAAAATCATCAACACACACAGCTAGCATCTCTCACTGACATATACAGAGCCTGATGCCTGCACACACAGCTAGCATCTCTCACTGACATATACAGAGCCTGATGCCTGCACACACAGCTAGCATCTCTCACTGACATATACAGAGCCTGATGCCTGCGTCGGGCCTCACACATAATACAGGACTCATCCCACCCATGGCAACCACCTGTTCACCCTGATGCCCTCTGGGAGGCGCCATAGGTCTATCAAGACCCGCACCTCCAGACTCCTCAACAGTTTCTACCCACGCGCCATTAAAGAACTGAATGCCCATTAGAACTGAAAAACTGTGAACTGAACTCATGTTCAATGTGCAATAATTGTATTCTGCTGAGACTGTCCAAACACTGATTGTGCAATATCTATTTCACTTATAGTTATTTTTGCTATTTTATTGTTTGTATGAGTTGTTGGGTCGTTTTTATCGTTTTATCGTGGGTTGTTTTATCATCTTTTATCGTTTATTTATTTTCTACACCACTGAAAGGAGTTGCACTTTAAATTTCGTTGTACAGCTCAATGACAATAAACTTTGAATAAAGGCATTTGATTTGATCAGGCAGTTGTGATGCCATCAGTGATGTCACTCGAGGAATTGTCTTCTTCTTAAAAGTGGTTAAGTGGTGTCTGTCTGTCTGCACGGCTTACTAACCTGGGTGTGATTTCCCCCCCTTCAATGTAACAAAAGGAGGAAAAATCAATCTGTGCTACTCATCACGTGCAGCCAGACTGACAGGTTAGGCAGGTTCCTCCTCCCACAAGTGATGCATATCTCTCTCTCTCTCTCTCTCTCTCTCTCTCTTTCACACACACACACACACACACACACACACACACACACACACACACACACACACACACACACACACACACACACACACACACACACACACACACACACACACACACACAGAGACGCAGGTAAGATATCTTCTTGGAAAGCTCTCAAAGAGGAACTATCAATTTAGAAATTATCTGAGATTTCAGTGTTATGAGTGGAGGAATGGTTTAGCTGGTGAAATGACCAGTTGATTGGTTTTAGGTTACTGTAGAGTTTGAAATCAATTAAAATCTGATGTTTAAGTACGAGGAGTGTTTTAGAGCTAGGCTAGATAATGATAGGCTTACTCTTTCCAGTGACAGCCATTAATAACATTGATTGTGATGGATTGGTTGATGAATGATATGATTGTCTAAGTAACATTTATTGTTATTTTATCAGGGACAAACATCATATTCTTAACATATACCATTTTAGGTTGTTCAAATGAGACAGTATTCAACACATACTGTAGGACCAGGTCATATTATGTATATCAATGTTATTAATGCTGTTGTACTGTAAAAACAATGATTTTCATGATCTTCCGTGGGTTGAGGAAATCTTACCATCTTTAGGCTCATAAGAGCCTTTCAAACCTGATTGGATAAACTCAAAAAGCTAAAACCAAGGCAGCTTTGTCTTAGCTGCTTAACATTTGGGAAAGACAAGGTTTTCACCTGACAGTGATGAAACATTTTATCTCAACTGATCAAATAAAATTTTAACTGCCTCTCACCAAGAGAAAAGATTTGTTAATTTAAACTCTAGCAAATCGATTCAATGTCATCACCTAACTTTACTGTAACCTATGTCTTAAAGGCTAGATTGTGTGTGTGTGTGTGTGTGTGTGTGTGTGTGTGTGTGTGTGTGTGTGTGTGTGTGTGTGTGTGTGTGCCACGACCCAAAAGACATAGGTAACATATTAACTAGATATCAATTTAACATGTTAACTTTCTTGTTTCATGGTTTAAACCCATCTCCCTCAGGCTTCTCTCCTGTCTCTCTCCTCCTCTCTGTCCCTCTGAGTTGTCCTGCTTTTCTATCTAAAGCTGCGTTCACACCGACCTATTAAAGTTTTTCGCTGGCATCGAGTTTACATACAAAGTCAATGCAAACGAGCGATTGAGCGTATATTCGCCCGGGGAAAAAATCGCTGGGCGTCCGAGCGACAGAGACAGAGCGATAGGGCGAAAATTCGCTTGTCGTCCGACGGTGGAGCCACACTAGGGCGTCATTTGACGCATGCTGACGCTGCTGCCCATTCACTTTGTATTGAACACGCTGCTCATCGCCTTGCGAAGCATGCTGGGATACCAGACGATGCGGAGCAGGCTTGTGAAGCGACAGTGGGCGACACAGGGGGCGGGGTGGAGTTTGACAAAGTACAAAGCTAGCCAATTTGAGCTCGTCCTAGGTCCTACCCTACCCTTCCTGTCCTCTTCCGCTTCCTCTCTACCACCAATTTTCAGAAATGAAAGGACAGGACTCAGCTATAGGATAATTGACATACTTAGCCACATCCAGAGTTTCAATCAATCAATTGCCCATGGAGGTACTTATATTTTCTCCAACAGCATGTTAGTTATGTTAGGAAATAAATCCATCTTTGCGCTCTCTGTAACTGTGTTACGCTTTGTGAATGATGTTCAATGTAAAGGGACTGGTGTTTGTTTTGTTGATTAGAGCAGCTGTGAAACATTTTAGACAACAGCACTCCCTCTCGTGTGATATTGCTTGAAGCGTTTTGTTGATTAGAGCAGCTGTGAAGCGGAGTGATCTACACACAGTGACGCGCCATTGCGTTATCGTGAAGTATCAGCACTGGTAGGATCCCTCTTGTCCAATCAAATTGCTCGGCCGGAACTAACTGTTGTATAACATGTGAATGTCTAACTGCTGCTTCCTGCTTCCTGCCTCAGGCATCAGAATGACTTCCCTGGTGTTCAATCAGCCACGGCACCTGGTGGTTTCCAGTGAGACGGGTGATTGGTCATCTGGAGTCTGTGACTGCTGTGATGACATGGCTGACTGTAAGCTAGGCCCCGGTGACTTAATCTGGTGCACTCTGAGAGCAAAATGAAGAGGCTAGTACAGGGATACTCAACTTGCTTTGCCCGGGGGCCACCTTCGTGAAATGATAGAAGGCCAGGGGCCAGTTAATAAACAAACAATATACATTTTTCTGCAGCGGATTGTAGGTTTTTGGGGTGTCAGCCGGAGTTTAGTCTGACAATGTTGTGAACACTGGATAGTTCGTTAGGTTAAATTAGTTAGGTTAAGTACATACATAAGTGCCTGGGCAAGCAGACGGCGGTATTTGACAATTTAGCAGCTAAATCATAGATTATTGAAAGATATTCCATATTCCAGACTAAAATGCTATAACAGAAGTGGAGTATTGGTCAGAATGACATGAACATTTGCACACTTATTCAGCGGGATCTTGCATGTTAGGTGCACTGTAATTTTTTTTTTTTTTGCAATTCCATCGCGGGCCACACATGCGGGCCGCATGTGGCCCGCGGGCCGCCAGTTGAGTATCACTGGGCTAGTAGATCTATGAAGAACTACACATATCACATTCATATCCTCTTCACTATGCTGTGGCTTTATAATGATGACAAATATGAGTGAGTTGAGTTGAGAGGTCAAGTACAGATTTATTTTATTCAGAAACAATGAATCGAGAAATTGCATTGAATAATGTTGAATACAATGAAATATAAATATCTACAACACATTTTATATATATATATATATATATATATATATATATATATATATATATATATATATATATATATATATATTAAATGTCTACATGAATTGTAAATGTAAACGATTTAAAGGAACACTCTGCCCATTTTCAACCAGCTTTGTATCATTAGTTATTGTATCAGTAGTATATCAGAAAACTGTTAACAGTTTTGAAGTCTGTCATTTAATTTGACAGTTATTGAGTGTTAAAGTGTGGACCAGTGACATCACTGGTCCACACTAACTCAAATTAATAACTCATTAACTCAAATCAACTCTCAATAACTGTCAGACTAGATGAATGATGAATAGTTTGACAGTTATTGAGAGTTGATTTGAGTTAATGAGTTATTAATTTGAGTTAGTGTGGACCAGTGATGTCACTGGTCCACACTTTAACACTCAATAACTGTCAAATTAAATGACAGACTTCAAAACAGTTTACAGTTTTCTGATATACTACTGATGTTCTAATGATACAAAGCTGGTTGAAAATGGGCGGAGTGTTCCTTTAAACAAAATCTAATCTAATCTAATATATACATATATGTATATATATGTTTTTATATATATATTTTATATATATACTGTATATATATATATATATATATAAATGAAATTTCTACATGAATTGTAAATGAAATTGTAAATGTAAATGATTTAAACAAAATCTAATCTAATATATACATATATATATATATATATATATATATATATATATATATACTGTATATATATATTAGATTTTGATTTTGTTTAAATCGTTTACATTTACAATTACATTTACAATTCATGTAGAAATTTCATTTTTCCCCCCATCTGGCCACAAGGGGGTGTACATGCATCCAGTGCACCAACTCGTCCATAGTTAAGCCACCCCAGACGTTGAAGTTAACATTAAATGTTTCCATTTTGTTTTCTCAGACGCTCGTTATATCACGGCTGTGAGCCAATCAGATTGCTTGATTTGAGAGAGCCTTTTTATAAACTCAGATTGTATCACACATTACAGTCAGTAATCACCGCAATTATATTTTGCTGCCAACCTTCTCAACTCCGTTTCAATCAGGACAGACTAGCCTGAAACACTCCCGACACTCCTGTTCTGTTGTCCCTGTCCCATATGGCTGTTCAGACAGCACAGACTTAGCCTAGTTATCTTAACCCAGGGCTAACAGTTGGCCCACAGTTAGCTTACCCTGTTTTCACATAGACACTTAAGCCATGGCTAAGAGCTTAACCCATTTTCACACAGACATTTAACCCATGTTTAATAAGGGCTGATTCATGGTAAGGCGCTCAACACTTTTGATCAGTGTCGCTTGACAGAAATGACATTTTCAACAAAAGAAAGTGTTAAGACACTTTTCTTTCATGTCGCGCAGGAGAATTTTGTTATGTCAATGACTACCACATACCAGGAGAATTTTGTTATGTCGATGACTACCACATACCAGGAGAATGTTGTTATGTCGATGACTACCACATACCAGGAGAATTTTGTTATGTCGATGACTACCACATACCAGGAGAATTTTGTTATGTCGATGACTACCACATACCAGGAGAATGTTGTTATGTCGATGACTACCACATACCAGGAGAATTTTGTTATGTCGATGACTACCACATACCAGGAGAATTTTGTTATGTCGATGACTACCACATACCAGGAGAATGTTGTTATGTCGATGACTACCACATACCAGGAGAATTTTGTTATGTCGATGACTACCACATACCAGGAGAATGTTGTTATGTCGATGACTACCACATACCAGGAGAATTTTGTTATGTCGATGACTACCACATACCAGGAGAATTTTGTTATGGCGATGACTACCACATACCAGGATAATTTTGTTATGTCGATGACTACCACATACCAGGAGAATTTTGTTATGGCGATGACTACCACATACCAGGAGAATTTTGTTATGTCGATGACTACCACATACCAGGAGAATTTTGTTATGTCGATGACTACCACATACCAGGATAATTTTGTTATGGCGATGACTACCACATACCAGGAGAATGTTGTTATGTCGATGACTACCACATACCAGGATAATGTTGTTATGGCGATGACTACCACATACCAGGAGAATTTTGTTATGGCGATGACTACCAAATACCAGGAGAATTTTGTTATGGCGATGACTATGTCAATGAGACCATCACATTTTGTTGCAGGTAGCCATAGTGATATATATGAGATTTCAGCAGCTACCTCCCTGGCTTCGAAAACATTACATTACGTCATTTGGCAGACGCTTTTATCCAAAGCGACTTACAATAACACATTTTTTGTCAGCAATAGAGCAATCAACTATGGAGCACAGTCTATGACAACTACAACTTCTGAAGGAACAGTGGTACAAGTTTAGGTTAGTGGTACAAGTTTAGGTTAGTTTTTCTTTTTTTTTAGAAAGAGAGAGAAAGAAGTTAGATCAAGAAGGGCCCAGATGGAACCTGAAAAGGTGTGTCTTTAGTCTTTTCCGAAAGATCGGCAGTGATTCAGCTGTCCTGACCGAAGGTGGAAGCTCGTTCCACCATTGGGGTGCCAGGGACGAGAAGAGTCGAGATCGGGATGAGCGACTTTTGAGCCCCCGTAGCGAAGGAGGGGCGAGGCGACCTGCACTGGTGGAGGAGCGAAGGGAGCGCTGAGAGGTTTGGAACCTGACCATAGATTGCAGGTACAGGGGAGCTGACTGGTGTACTGCCCTGTAGGCCAGTACCAGTGTCTTGAATTTGATGCGGGCCGAGATGGGAAGCCAGTGGAGGTCCTGGAAGAGGGGAGTGACATGAGATGAGAGAATTTGGGTTGGTTGAATACCAGATGAGCTGCAGCGTTCTGAATGAGGTGAAGCGGTCGGATGTCGGTGGCAGGTAGGCCGGCCAGGAGCACGTTGCAGTAGTCCAGGCGGGAGATGATAAGTGACTGGACCAGGAGTTGAGTCGCTTCTCTTGTGAGAAAGGGACGGATTTTGCAGATGTTGTAGAGAGAGAACCTACAGGAGCGTGCTGTCGCAGCTATGTTGGCTGAGCAAGACAGCTGGTTGTCAAGGATCACCCCAAGTTTCTTAGCTGTTTGGGAGGGAAGTACAGTGGTGTTGTCAATGGAGATGGAGAGATCTGCGAGAGGGCAGTCTTTCCCTGGGAGGAAGAGTAGCTCTGTCTTACCAAGGTTGAGCTTGAGGTGGTGGGCAGACACCCAGTCGCCAATGTCTTTGCCAGTGTCGCCAATGTCTTTGAAAACCAGCAGGGCTCGATGTAGGCGGAGTGGCGGAGTGGAGGAGTGGAGCGATTCTCAGAAAAGAGTCATGGTTTGTCAAAACCGAGGCGGGGAGATGCAGATAGAGGGTCGGTGGTTAGTTTTTTGCCTTTAGGACTCAGGCAAGTGAGAGTGACAGTGACTTGGACTCAGAAGAAGGTGAAAATGAAGGAAACGAACAGCCGGGACACCGGCTTCCAGAGTGGAGTAGAGGGGAGAGTGGCTGTAGCCGGGAGGAGGGGGTCGTTGCCATGGAGATGACTGAAACCTTTGGCCGAAGCATAAATTACCAACCTCGCTCGTCTCTTTATTTTCTGTGGAGTGACACATATCCAATGTGTTGAGTGCCCTACCATTCAAAAAAATCAGATCATATAATTTCAAATAAAAACATTTGAGCTCAGGAATGCCACACTTTGTTGCTTAGTGAAGGCGAATTTATTTGATTGGACAAGGCACAAGTGACACAATGTCTTCTTTTCACATAGCCGCGACACGCAACTCTAAATGGATTCTCCTTTAGAGTTGCGCATGGCTTGCCCTTCTCCGTGGAAGTCAGACCCAAAACAAGCTTGTACGGGCTTCAAACATGCACGAATCACAAAGACAAAAGTACTCACGCGTAGCCACGGGTGTCTTCCCTCATAACGGGCCTGGCAACGGTGTTTGTTAACTTTCAGTTACGAGTACGATGCTTATTTGTGTAGCCAGAAACGGTATCTTTCCCTTTTCAGAGACTCTTCTTCCGGGGGCGTGGCTGCGTTTCAACTGCACAGCAGCGCCACGCCCCCGGAAGAAGAGTCTCTGAAAAGGGAAAGATACCGTTTCTGGCTACACAAATAAGCATCGGGCAAGCCGTGCGCAACTCTAAAGGAGAATCCCTTTAGAGTTGCGTGTCGCGGCTACTTTTCACACAACCAACAGATAACCCTGGTTTTCAATGGTTTTCTGGGAATAAGCCTGAACCCTCCAGAGCAGGGCCAGCTGCCCTGGACTAAAGTCAGGGTTATCCCACTTTGCACTTTTTAAATGTTTCTTAGACCAGGGCCAAGCACTGTGTAAAAGCTCTTATACTGTGCTCTTATACTGTCTCTCCTCACCAGCATCTGTATCATTGTATTGATTTGACATGTCTGCATGTGTTTCTGTGTGGAAGGCTGCTTGGCATTCTGGTGCTGTCCCTGCTTCGCTTGTAAGACCACCAAGGCGTACGGTCAGTGTCTCTGTCTCCCCCTTCTGGACCTCTTTGGCTGCATCCCGCCCATCACCATGACGATGAGGGTCTCCATGCGCCAACGCTACGGCATCCAAGTAAGGCCACAAGACTGCATTTCTACTGCAGAACTTTGAGCTATTCAGATAAAGTGAGAATGTCCCTGTCTGTGCAACACGTATTAAAGGTTTCATCGCTTGTCTGTACATTAAACAGACTTGTTCCAATTTGACCTTATACTGAGAGGCAGATATACATTATCTTGTGAATTATGCAGTCCTACTGAAAACATCCTCTTCGCATTTGGAGTCTCTCTCTGTTAGTCTGTCATAGAAGGCAAAGATTTGAATAAAACAAAAGTTCATAGAGATTAGCGAGGCCCTCTTTAGGCTTCGCTAATGGACATATCCTCACACGACCGACTGATGGACGTTTCGGCATAAGCCTTCCTCAGCATTGTGACACAATGCTGAGGAAGGCTTACGCCGAAACGTCCATTGTCACTGCTGCTGCTTGAAGGTATTAAAACAACCCAAAAGGATTTATTTTGAGTGCTGGTTTTTTGTCCCTCTGTTTATGTTATAATATCACATATTTATTTCAACAGGGGTAAATATGTCATATTTCTAGAATCACTGCCGATCTTTCAGAAAAGACTAAAGACACACCTTTTCAGGCTCCATCTGGGCCCTTCTTGAACTAACATCTTTCTCTCTCTCTCTCTCTCTCTCTATTAAAAAAACAACTACTGACTAAACTTTACCACTATTCCTTCAGAAGTTGTAGCTGTCATAGACTGTGTTGCATAGTTGATTTCTCTATTGCTGACAAAAATGTGTTATTCTAAGTCGCTTTGGATAAAAGCGTCTGCCAAATGACGTAATGTAATGTAATGTAATGCATAAACCATCGTGGTGGATGGGGCTCTGGCATTCTGAATTGTGCGCACGTTTGGGGACAGACCCAGTCTCATCAAGCGCTCTCGTTCAGCGGCCAGCCCCACAGGCGCTGTGATATCAGCGGAGGCTGGAGGATTGCACCATCCAGCTGTATCAGTGCATCCTCGTTCCAGGGAAGACGCCACGATTTCCCCTCCAACAGTTGTACCAATGTCGGGAACCATGACGCGCCCGTGCGCTCTGGTGCCACCAACATTATGGACAGCCCTTCCTCCTGAATCTGTGACAGGAGGTGAGGGATCAGAGGAATGGAGGGGAAAGCGAATAGGAGGGTTCTGGGCCAAAGCTAATGGGAGAAGCCGTCCACCCCCAGAGGGGGTTGTCCCGCTGGTTTAGAGAGAACCAAAGTGGGAAAAAGGTCCACCTTTGCCTCGCCGAACCGGCTCCATAATTCTTGCACTAGAGCAGGTTTTAACACCCACTCGCCTTGAGGAGGGCCGTGACATTAGATCTGCGGCCCGGTTTTCCACCCCTGGGATGAAAAGAGCCCTGAGGGACAACAGGTTCCCCTGTGACCAAGTCAGCAGGTCTCTACTATCTCCAGGAGTTTGGCGGAGCGCGTCCCCCCTGGCGGTTGATAAACGCCCCTGCAGTCATGTTGTCTGTTCTGATCAGAACATGGCGACCTGTCAGCTGGGGACTGTGGGGAGCGAACACTGTCAAAAGCTCTAGACAATTTATGTGTAGTGTGTAGGGAGGGGGGGTTTGAAGTCGAGCCGACCAATGGTTCTCAAGATACGCGATGGACAGAGAGACAGAGAGAGAGACAGAGAGACAGATGCTAGTCCAATTATAGTTAGGACAGATGCATCATAGTGAGCGCTGTCACTGATTGTCCAGGAATTACTTGGTGGAGCAGGGAGAGCAAGGAATCTGTCCTCTCTGAGGACAATCTTGCTTTTATCACCCTGGAGTCGAAATGTATCCCCAGATACATTTCAGATACATATACTGTTTGACTCGGGAAAGGGGAGCTTTATAGCAAAGCCCAGTGACTGGAGGTGTTGTGCCGCTATCACAGTGTGAATGGTGGCATCACAGGATCAGATCTTCCAAGTAGCACAGGATTCTCATACCGTCCCTCTGTAGAGGGGCCAGGGTGTCCAGAGGGGCCTCCAGGCACTTGGTGAAAGTGCAGGGGGCCAGAGCATAACCGAATAGGAGCCGGTTGTACTGGTAGGAGACCTCCTTGAAGGAGAAGCACAGGAATTTTCTGGCAGATTGGTATGTGGATAAAAGCGTCGGACAGATCTATTGTCGTGAACCAGTCGTCCTGCCTCACACATGTCATGAGATGCTTCATCGTTAACATGTGAAAAGGTTGTTTCAATATGTATTGATTGAGACAGGTCCAGTATTGGGCGCATGCCCCCGATTTCTTGGCTGTAAGGAAGTACCGGGAATAAAATCCGCTTTGTACTTCCTCTGGGGGAACTTTAGAAATAGCCTTTTTCTCTAGGAGATCTCTCAATTCTAGAGCCAAATTATCCTCTCTCTGATTATCTCTAGAATTCAAAGTTTGCCCTTAGAAATCTGTTCCCAAGCTAAGCTTCTGACAGAGGACGAGCTTTGTAAGGTTCTGAAATGTGTATCTGATTCAGCAGCCAGGTGTACGCCGATCCGAAAGGGAGAGAAAGCATCACCCCTTGTCATGAGATAGCTTTGTATTGTTGACGGCTTCGCTGTGTAGTGAGTGAATGGTAATGCTACTAAGTTGTTCCTGTAGGGACAGCTTCCTCTTGAGTCCCTGTTTTCCACTCAAAGTGACTCCATGGGGAGAGACACAGGAAAAGGTTAACAAGTTCACATTAAATCACAGTCAAATCAGTGCACCATGGGATTCGTTTTTTATTTCTTTCTTTCTTTTTCCCCCCTCTTTTTTTAACTCAATATAAGGAAATGTAAATAACGAACAAATAAAAGTATGTTAGTAACCTATCAAAAGTAATAAAATGTGTATAAAAGAGCTATAACAGTATAGTACAATGCTGTAAGATTGCCCCACTATTAAAAGTAGACCTATAAAACAATTTAAAAAAAAATAACAGCAAGTAACCTTTAAAATAATGGTGGCTGTGACAGATTGCTGTTTCAGTAATTAAGTAATACAGACAGGGGAGTGCTGCAGATGTATCTGGGTGGGCTGTTTTTTCCCTCTTCTATGGCCGGTTGAAGTGATGGGTTGGTTTATGCTCTTTGGAGATATTTTTTCCCAAAAACGGTGAATCTGTCTTGCAGTGTCATCAGGCCAGAGAGTTAGTGAATGTAGTTATTACTAGTGTATTTGGGAAGTCTGTGGCACATTTTGATGGCGAGGTTCTGTACAAGCTGGAGTTTGTTGAGTTGTGATCTCCCTACATTACACCATGCAGGCACTGCGTATTCAAATAGTGGTCTGATGTAGGACTGGTACACCCTCTTAGCAGTTTCAGGGTTTGCTCCTCCTTGCTTTCTGCAGAGCACTTTTAGATGGTTGAGTCTCCGCCTCGTCTCTTTCTCTATTGCAGCTATGTGTGCCATCCATTGCATGTTTTGTTGGAATGTCACACCTAGAAACTTTGCTGTGGGGGTGGCCTGAAGAGCTTCTCCGTACAGTTTGAGATCCATCTGCTTGACTTTGCGTGGCTGCTTTGAAAAAATCACAGTCTCTTCTCAGGAGAAGTCGATGTGAGGGGAAAGAAATGTTTAATTAATTGAGACTACATTAACATATTTTTCCTGTAGGATGTGAAGGAGCTCTTCTTTGTTTGATCTAATTCCAATTATGTTGATATGTAGGATGTTGAATTGGTCCATATTGTTATTTGGTGTAGACTATTTACTGTATATGGTATGTTTCTCAAAGCATCTGCGGATGGCTTCATATTGCTTTTCATCCTGGCACAGAGTTTTGAGGTCGTTTTGGAGAGTGTGACATTGCACCAGGGGTAATGATGACAGCACTATCATACAGATTGTAGACAAGCACCAAGTAGGAACAACACAGGCAGTAATAATATTTTCAGATGGTAAACAAAATCCTTAGAGTACAATTGTATTGTATGTGATTTTTATTTTTATTTTTATAACCCATATGATGCGAGAAGCAGCCGGCCGGCCCCTCGGTAATTTCACATTATCTAATCTGGCCCCTATTCAAAAAAGTTTGGACACCCATGGATTAGCTAGATTCTTTGTCTGCTAAGATTCTTTGTTTGGTATGTAGTTCAGGTTAAGATGATAGGGTAGTAGACTTTTGCACGGTCTCCCTCTTCTCTTTTTTCTCCCTCTCTTCTCTGACTCCCCCTCTCTGTTCTCCCTCTCATGTATTCTATTCTCTCTTCACTCTCTTCTCCCTTGGCATTCTCCCTCTTCACTCTCTTCTCTCTTCCCTCTCCTCTGTCCTCCCTCTTCTGTCTTCTTGTCTCTCTCTCTCCTAGAGCTCCCTTTTACATTCTCCCTCTCCTCTCTCTTCTCCTCTCTCTCCTTTTCCCTCTCTTCTCTTGCAATGCTTGTTTTTCATATGCTTTATATAAGTTGTTCAATTCTCTTTATTGATTCTGTTTAGCTAGCTACTAGACTAGACATTCTCTGTAAAGTCGTGTGAGACATGCCTGTGAATTAGGGCTGTACAATAAACTTGACCTGACTTGGCTGTTTGTCTCCAGGGCAACATGTGTCAGGACTGTGTGTATGCCACCTGCTGTTCGCCCTGCGTCTGGTGCCAGATGTCCAGAGAGATGGAGAGCAGGAAGTTCCCTGCTGTGCTGGGAGACATCGTCCAAAGGAGATGAGCTATCCCGGGCTGGACCACATCAGTCTTACACCCTAACCTTAGCCTGGCCTGGATCAAGACAAGACCAGCTAAGGAACATAAATAACACAAAGATCTACATGATGTGCTGAAAACTGATTCTCAACACTTTTCATATCAACAACCCCTTATTTAGTCCACATTAGAGCCACAGACCCCATTTGATGAGATGTTGTCCCTCTGACCAAAATCTGAGAATATTTTTTATTGTTAGATATGATTTCGTCCTTCCTCCAGAATCACTTCCAGCACCTTTAATAATGGAGAAGTTTTGCTGCACAGTAAAATTTGCAGTGTTAAATCAACACTTAAAGAGTTATTTTTAACACTGGCTCGGATAACATATGGTCCCACACCACAGGGTGTTAAAGTTACTCTTGACATAGTGTTGATATTTCAGAGTTAATTCAACTCTAGAAAGAGTCCAAATTTAACACTGCATCACCCTGCACAACACTGAACAGTGTTAATAAAATATTACACTATGAGGTAATTAACACCCATAGTGTTACTTTTAGTTCACTCCGAGAGTTAATCTTAATTTAACTCTCCATCAATGTTAGAAGTGGTTAACACTGAGTGTTAATTTAAAGCTTACTCTCACCAGTGTGAATACAAATTAACTCTTATTGTATTTACTCCTTGTGGGAGTTATTCCAAGTGTTGATTTTTAATTAACTCCTGTCAGTGTATATCTAAATCTACTACTATACTTTAAAATTTGCATGTAATGTGAAAAAACAAACAAACACAATTCATTATGTCAATGTCTTCATTTATTGAAAAGCAAAAGTAGAAGATACCAACTTATCATCTGTCTGAATCAAATAACAAAGGCATATTGCGCAATAAGCACCAAGACTGTATGGCATTCATTTCCAAATCATTACTTCCATCCAACAACTTTACTCTTGGTGGACGGTTTGGCTGCTGGTTGTAAACAGTCAAAAGCATGTATTCTACCAGCCAGTTGTTCAGCATTTAGGAAGTTGCCCTGAATGTACTGCAGAAAAAGTTTCAGCTCAAACGGAGGGACCCCCTCTAAAACAGCATGCATTATGTCTACAGAAAAACTGTTGGCTATGTGGAATTACTAAAGTGAATTTAACAGACAAGTGTGTTTCACACAATATACATAGTGTAGGATCTGTTTGCATAGTTTGACAGTGCTGTGTGTGCATATCGATAGTTCTTAGTACAACTTCCGGATCATCTTCAAACAATGCTTCTCAAGGAGACAGAAACGACAGCAACATCGAGCCCCAAATGACTCCACAAAGCCAAACAGACCATGCAAACCTATATTTTCCACAGTGACCTGAATAATAGTAGCACAAATCATGTGTTTAAACATGGGAATTTGAAGTCCCGCTCTTGAGCGAGTACTTTCAAATCATTAACAAGTGGCCTTAAGTATCAAATTAAACCATAACACTCTATGTCCTGTGCATGGAATAGAGCACACAAATGAATATTCGTCTTTGACAACAGTCCAGATGTTATGGCTGTCTCATCTACATTAGCAGTCACCACCTCTCCTAGATCATCTAGGTCTACACTGCTTAAATTAACATCAGTGTCAATCTGTTTGGTGTTTAAATGTTTCCTAAAACCAGAAAAAGTACCAAACAGTCACACGGCCGCATCCAGTCTGAACACATTGAAGGCAAAGATTTCTTCCATCCAAATAACCATGAACTAACCGGAAATGCCTAACAAGCGCATTTGAACTAGTTAACTCAGCATGACAAACAGAACACTTCATTCCTAAGCAGCCTTGCCCGGACTTCAGCAACACGGGAACTCTGCTTGACTTCGCAAACATCAACATTGTACACTGTGGTCTGGATGAATGTGAACATGTTGTGGAGCATGGTGTTGTCTGTTGTGCCAAAGACAAAATGTGCCTCAAACAGTTCATCCACAGCAGCAAGGGAAGAGGTTGACCTGTAAGGTGTGTCATTCTTGTCAAGGATGATGAAGAACTGGCGGATTGCATTCTTCTGAGGTCCAACAGCCAGGAGATAGGGTTGAGCACTAGTGATGGCATCAAGATGCTCTTGGATGTTTGTTCCGGTCTGAGAAGACAAACAACACAAACAGACGATTAGAATTACATGGTTGTAATATCAGTGTTATGCCGTGGAGTGCCGTCTCTCACCAGGGACAGCGCGCCCCTTAACCAGCAGACCTTGCTGTCACTGCTCCTTTGCCAGGGCTGTGGACTGGCCTGACTGGCTCCCAGGTTGAAAGCTGTAACAGAAGCTCACGCTTCAGCCTGGGAGGCAGCAGAGCGTAGCCAGCTTTCTGGGTCCCACCACGACGGGGACGGACTGTCTACAGTGCAGCTGCGGTCAGAGAGAGAGACATGTATGGCGATTTGTCTGGGATGCATGTTGTGGCGAGCCGATTGCATATTCCTTTGCATCTTCATTAAGTTTGCATGTTATTAGCGCAGAGCCCAGACATTAAATGGAAAAAAACAAAATGCTGATTTATTTTGAACCTGATCTCACACATACCTGAAAACTGTAAACAGTTTAGCAGCCATTCATTTTCTTGGACAGTTATTGAGTTGATTTGAGTTAAAGTTGCTGCTTGTGTTGTCATTTGTGCATGAATGAAATCACTGGCATCAACTTTGACCTCAAATCAACTAAATAACTGTAAAAGTAAATGAAAGCCTGCAAAATGGTTTACGTTTTTCAGATGTGTGAGACCATGTGCAAAATAAATCAGCATTGTCTTTCGTTTAAGTTCTCCTTTCCTATAAGAACCATCCTAACATAATGTCCACGTGATCTCACATCTTGTTTCGCTCTAGGTATAGTCACATATAGGATACACAGAGATTTCCTAAAATTCCAATGCAACTCAGGGTCTCTGCTGGCCAAACAGTATGGTTTCTGGAAGCAATGAGCATTAACAATAGTAAGGGTAAACACAGCCATAAGTGTAGTTAAGGCTGAAATGGACTCAATAACAATTAACCAACAAGAGTGTGCACCAGGGGAGTTTCTCAGTGGAAAATACATTTTCGCCGTTCGACTTGATTTGGTAACGCTGATTGGCTGAAGGAGTTGTCTGTCAAGGCAAGTACTCCCTCCCACTGAAATCACTGAGTGGCTGGAAGTCCAGACTGATACATAAGCGAAACAGAATTTGAGGTCACGTGATCAGGATGTTTTTTTTTTATACCAGGCTATCATAAATTAGGGAAAAGTACAAACCTTCTTGAAGAGCACAAGATGTTTCTCTGCTTGGGATGCCGACACCTTTCCTGGTCTCTTCTGACCCTGGGCAGTGGGTGGAATCATCAGGTGTAACAGCAGTAAAACTGATGAGGTCACTGTCCCAACCTGTAACAACACAAGTTTGAAACACTTGAATTAATTTCTGTGGCCCTTCAACAAAATTCAGTGCATGTGCAATGTCAGCAGCATTTTTACAAAATACAGAAGATGTAGCAGTTCTATATCATCACAAGAAGGTCTTCCACTATTTTTTTATACAATATCTCAATCCAGCTTTAACACATTCACTGCCAACAGTTTTTTTTTTACTGTAGGTAGCTTCTGCCAAGGAGTTTTTTGAGGATTCTGGCTCATCTTTCAAGAGCCGAGGATTATTTTCTGCTAGGAGTTTGTGAACACAAAATATCTCAAAAGAACTAATAGAATGTGTGCTTTCTCTGTCTAAAAGAGTTAGTTTGTAGAGTTAGTAGTTATGTAGGCATTAGCAGTTGAATACAGCATGGTTTCAGCGTCTGAAAAGGAAAGCTCAGATAATTGCATTTTTGTGAAATTCGATAGAACAGGCAGAACAGTCACTTTAACCATTTAATTTTTTTATCCGCCATCCGAAAAAAAAATCATCGCACACAGAAAACCTTGCACACTGGTCCGATGCCTTTTATTATTATGTTCGTTGTTCTATTAGCAATACGAAAAAATAGTCCTCTCCTGTATCCACGTTACAATGTGACTGACAGATAGCAGCAGCAGCTGATCTGCAGCAGGCAGCAGTGACGTGGACTGCAGCTGGTCAGGGAAGAGGGGCCAGTGAGGTGAAGCGAGCCGCTCAGACTGGAGTGGACTCCAGCTGAGCGGGACTCTGCAACGTACCCTGCCCCTCCGTGTGTGACAAACTAAAATTTCCACAATGAGGAGGACATGCTGGCGTGTGTTTCCTTTTGGCTGCTTGGGGTGCGCACACGTCACGTGAATGCGTGCAGCTGCAGGTAATTAACCAAACAAAAAAAGGGGAAAGCCGAACGGCGCACAGTATGTGGACTGACCGGCGTCGGTCACCGGTCGAGGCCGATTAGCTGAAAATCGGCCATTTCCGGTCACGTGCTGATTGATCGGTGCATCCCTATTTTCAGTTACTTGGATTAGACCAACTTTTTAGAAGAAACTCAGTAAATTATCTCGTCACCGTTTCGTTCCATACATGTTTCTACTATTATTACAGTGTTACCTCCAAATGCTGTTTGTCTGTCTTTAGTCCTGCATCTCTGAATCGTTTTAATCCTCCAAGCAAGGTACCCAGCGCCACTCTCGCCATCATAGAAATGCTCCTTGGAGGGTGAAAGGACAACACAGACACTTCATTAAAGAGACAGCTCACCCTTAAATCCAAAATACATATTTTTCATGAAATCTGTAGTGCTATTTATGCATTGTTTTGTGTTAGATGTATGAGTTTGGGAGATATTGGCCGTAGAGATGTCTGCCTTCTCTCCAATGCAAGAACTGGATGGTACTCGGCTTGTGGTGTTCAAAGCACCAAAAAATAAACAAAACCTCTTGTGTGTCTTTCCAGAAATCATGACCCCAAGATAATCCACAGTCCTCATTGTGAGCAGTTTCATGAGTATCCGGGTCATGATTTCTGGAAAGAGATATTGCTGCTAAAACAATGGTGCAACTTTTACTGGGGTCCGTCCGTACAAAACAAGCATGTTTGTCAACTTACTTGCTTGGCTTCTGTATCCTCTGGCGTTTTCTGGAAGGGCTCTCTGAAAGGTTGACTATCCGGGAGTCCAACGAATCAAGGGGTGATCGCTGGGACGCTCAGGAGAGGCTACCCTGGAGACAGATTATACCGTGGAGACAGCTAACCATGATTGGAGAAAAAAACATTATGTACAGTTCCTTCATAAACCCACCCCTTATCTAATGAACATAAGCTTCACATGACAAATAACTGCAAAAGAAACAAACCTGTTTCATATTTGATGTTTAGCACCCCAGTTGATATTCATCATCCAACTCAGTCCCCGAAGTGTGGAAAACTTTGACACCCTCTGTTACAGCTGGGACACCAAACTTTGCAAATGCTGAAAACAGGCACAAAAGCTTGTGTAAACAGAAAGGTCATTGATATATCTAATGAGTCCACATTAGTCTACTAACTAATATTCAATGAAACTGGAATTACCGTAAAAGGCTCAAACAAACACTATAAGAGAAATAAAATTACTGCATTTTAAGTAATGCATGCAGCCAAAAACCTCATCGCCAAGTTTCACTTTAAGCAACATGCTCCCTGCAGAGAGGAATGTGATCAGCACAACATTCCTCATGTTAAAAACTGCATTAATTTGCAATATAACAAGCTCATACATTTCAACAGAACAGCCCTGGTCAACTTTTAGGTGACTTATGTTCATTTTATTAGAGAATAAGGTTGTTTAAAGCCACCAAACAGCTGACAAAGTATCAGCTATTTTGCAGAAATGACCAGTAAGGTTGAATTCTACTTCATGTTTAACCATGCAATCTTGCTGAAGGTGCCACATCATGTTTCTCTACCTGCGTTGACAATGCTTGTGATTCCATCAGACTTTTCACAGCACGATTCAGAAGCTAAAATAGTGTAACGTCCTCTTGGGAGCTGCGTGTTTACGTCTCAAAGCATCGTGGATGACTGAACACCACTCGTTCTGGCTCTGATTGTGACCAGCCTGCTAACGTTAGCGTTGATCAGTGTCAAGCTACATGGAGTTAACTACAGACACAGTCAGATTTGCCCCGAGCAATTTTCAAAGTAAGGCACCAATTTAAGTGGACTCCCCGACGAATCTGATAGTTTATCACATCAGTAACGTTACATCAGCGTCATGACGGTGAATATAAAGCAGCAATATCACACAGCCTGTCGCAGCCTCGCTGGCCTGAATGTATAGATTACCCCAGCAGTGCATACGAGACTCCAGTCCTCCGTCGAGGCAAACAACAAGCGCCCAGCAGCCGCGGAACGCCAACAGGTGCTTCTTATTCACCTAATCACAGACTCTTCTCCGGCTGGATCAGCCCACCCGCTACGTCAGTGACCACACTAGTGGTGTATCCCTACGTCACCCCACTAGGCTACAATATAGACACGAAAATAATTATAGGCAGGCTGCCTTGGATGCAAAATCATTTTAATCCTTGAAATAATGTGATTGCTGACTCATAACGTTGAGGAAACATGTAGAATACGACTCAGCAATTTTCAAAGTAAAAGACTACTGCTGCTAGCGCCGCTAGTCAGCCAGGGTTACATGCTGCCACTCCGACGTGCTGCCACTCCGACGTTCTGCCACTCCGAAATATCGGCACTCCGAAAGGGGGTCTATATTCCCCGTTTTTCACTAACCTCTCCCAACCCCCACGCCAAACCTAACCTCCCCCTATGCCTAAACCTAACCTCCCCCAGACCCTAACCCAAAACCTAACCTCTCCCACCCCCACGCCTAAACCTAAGGTCGGCATTGCGGCTTCTAAGGTGAACGACCGCCAGTCCGAATGATGGAAGTTAACGTTCGGAGTGGCAGCATGTCGGAAAGGCAAAGGAACACCGTCAGCCAGGTAGCCTAATGCTAGGCCGGGGTGGACAAAAAAGGTCCATTTTGCACCCTATAACATTACTGGACTCAGTGGACGTTACATAAATAATACAATAACTCAGCCAACAACATTTACATTAGGTTACCTCTTGCTGATATTGTCCAGTTTGATGTTAGTGTTAAGGTTAGCTGACGCTAATTACCTAACACTAGCGTTAGCTTGCTGCCCGCGCACATTTAAGCTGCACAACTCATACTAGTTAGTTAGCCCGTTGAAATTCGGAATTTTAAGATACAAAACCAACTGAAGTATGGTGAGCAACAACATTAAGTTATTCTAACATGCTGCTTCTGTTGAAATGACAAATAATGTGTTTAGGGAATGAACTTACCGAGGTCTTCCTGGGCTTTTGCGTGGAAGAAAATGGCGGTCCTGCAATGTGGAGAGTAGCAGAAGGTGGGCAGGGCTTCCCAGTGTAATTAAAAGCTGACTATGGAAATGTACTCCAACACTAGGCGGTATTTTACTCCACTGTTGTTAAAATAACTCCCAAAGTGTCTAACAATTTTGACACAGCACTTTTAACACTAGGGATTTTGCTGTGTGGGTACCGCCTGGATATCCCTCAAGGACCCCTGGTGGTCCACACGTTGGTAACCAATGCTTTAGAAAACTGTGAAATTCTTCAATAAATATTTTAGAAGATAATCTTTGATCTTGAACTCTTGAAGAAAGTTCAAGAAGTGTCGAAAAAAATGTATTTTACTGTGATTGAGCATGGCGGCCTGTCGACTTTATGGCTGGAATTTGAAGTCAGACAGGAACGTGCTAACCTGAGTTTGCCTCATTCCCCAGTCATGTGGTCAGAGTGAGCTGGTTTGGCAGTTTGACGCTGGCTTTTGTTGGATGAGTAATTGCAGCAGGTTTTGCAGGCTGAGGTTCACAAATTGTTCAGTGTTCAGCATGATGTCATCAAATGTACAGTCACAGTTAAGTTAAGTGAATAAGTCCTAATTTTGGCTATATGCTAGGCAGTGCTATAACTATCTCAACACACTATCTCACCACACTATAACTGCTCAACTGTGCTTGTGCGAAGCGCAGGCCAGTTGAGCCAGCTCCTTATGTGAGCCCGGGTAGCGGGCGAGGCCAGGCGAATGCGTGTAGTGCACAAGCTGCGTCTGTGAGCCTGCAAAGCAGGCGAGACCCCAAGGGAAAACCAACGAGGAATGGTAGGCTTATATATGAGGGATGAGGAGGACGAGGGGAAGCAGAACGACGACGAGGCACGGTAGGCTAGAAAGGAGTGCGCACAGCGAGCTCTGTTTCTAGTAAAGATAACTATAACTATAAAAAGATTTATATGGAATAGAATGGCTACAAGTAAATTATAGTTATAGAGAACCGCAGGAGTCCGGAAGTATACTTCCGGGTTCGTCAGCAAAAAAGTGAATGGGTTTTAGTACTTAACTCATTGAGTGCCAATGACGTCGATCGACGTCAAAGTAAATAGTGACGTAGAGTACCAATGACGTCGATCGACGTCAAATGCGTTTTTTGACGGTGGGACGTGGATCAAAGCCTCCTGCATCTCCTGTACAAATATTGTAGCTATTGAAGGTGTATAACCTATTTTACAGACCCATTAGGTGGCGACAGTGCTCTCCAGATTAGAGAACGGTCAGGAAAACAGCAGGAAAAAGCCCCGTGATGAAAGAGAAACCGCTCATGCTGCAGCCAGAGCCATATAGATTGCTCTGGCTGGAGTTAACGTTGGCTGCGAACAGCAGTCAATCCGCGCCCACAACTGAGCCTCTCTGTCTCTGCTGTATAGTTTCTCCACACAATTAGCCGCCAGAAAAGCAGCACCCGACGCCGAAGGGCCAAACCATTCTCAGCAGTCCGGTTTGGCTTTTCCGTGTCGCGCTGGGAGCCGGCGCACAAAAACGGAGCACTCCGAAAATAGACGCTGGGTGCGTGAGGCTGTATGTTAGTGTGGGGAGGAGTTTGCAGCTGAGGGGGGGAGAGGGGGGTGGGGCACGCAGGGCACCACACAACTACACCACATCACTACATCAGAAAATATTAGCTTCAGACTCAGTGAATGTGCTTGAAATGCTTCATTTCACAAAAGGCGGAATATCTCAGCTTCTAGATGGAAACGCCTGTTTTTGCTGTTTTTGACCTATCTTCTCCGGCTGATAACTAAAGAACGGAAAATGATATCAATAAACTTTTTTTTGCTGCTGATACAATAGAGTATCATCGTTCTTTGTGCGTGTTCGGTGTTTACATAGTAATATCACACAATATTCTGTGGGCCTCGAGAAATCTCTGAAAACGCTCTGAAACTCTGGCACTGGGAGCGTCCGTTCTCCAAAAGTGGCTGGCACTCAATGAGTTAAATGCATAAAATAAGGAACTCGCTTAGAAAGTTCTTAACTATTTGGGACCCGTTTCTGGGCTACTTTGACGAGGTTAAAAATGATTAGTGAGCAGTGACTAGGGTTAGGGGTGATGGACAGCTTGCCCGGTCGGTTTCCTGTGGACCCCTCGGGTGGGGTCCTATGCATAATGTCTCTCACAAGCACATAAGCACCTTTTGCAGCTGGTAGCACTACGTTAACAATGCCAAATGTCAATGATGTATGTTTGTTTTTGGATTTTTTTTCCTGTGTCTGAGCCTGTTTGTCTTGTTCGTTTATTGTTCTATAAGAAATTGAAAATAAAATATATTAAAAATGCATAAAATAAGGTCTGTGGTTAACAAAAGTTCATGGGAACGCGAATTTGGGTTCAGCATGATAATCTTCACAAACATGAATAACTTTTAAGACTTTTGGAACGTAAATGCGTTTTTTTAACGCAATTTTTAGAAAGATTCAAGATTCAAGATTTTTATTGTCACTCCATGGTACAAGTATCACGTGTGAAATTCTTGTGCTGTGGACTCCGTTTACAACATAGTACAAATATAACAGGGCATATGAGTGCAAACAACAAGAGACACAACAAGCAATAAGGCAGTATAGAGATAAGACAAGTCAGAGACAGTGGCATATTCACTGCACATAGGTGCACATGTCATGTGCATACTTTAGACGTGCTTAACATTTTAAATTTGACGTATTTAATAATAATATAATAATAATAATAAGCTTTATTTGTATAGCACCTTTCATACATGAAATGCAGCTCAAAGTGCTGGACATGCAAGAAAAAGACATTTAAAACAGGAGTAGTCAGACCATAGCAAAAGAGAATACATTAAAACCAATTTGTAGACATGGAAATAAGAAAAACACAATAAGAATGATAGTATAATTAAAATAGAAGTAAAGAAATAAAAGATAATAAAAGAAATAAAATAATAAAATAAGAGAAATAAAAATAAAAATAAAAATAAAATAGACATTTTATAGACATGAAAAATAAGTTAACACAATAAAAATTATAACGTAAATAAAATAAGGTAAAAATAATAAAAGGATAAAAAATAAAAATAAAATCTAAAATAGAACAAAAAGAAACTAAGAACTTGCATGGGGATAAAACACTAAATAAAAATAAAATAAAATAAAATAAAATAAAATAAGCGGGTTAGTTAAAGGCCTTCAAATAAAGGTAGGTTTTTAGCTCCTTTTTAAAAATGTTCACGGAGCTTGCCTGTTTAATGTAGTCAGGCAAGGTGTTCCACAGTTTTGGTGCGTAGTACATAAAAGCAGTTTCCCCGCTATGTTTGTGCAGTACTTTTGGAACAGCTAAAAGACCGCAATTTGAGGACCTAAGGGCTCTTTGCGGTTGGTAAGGTGTAAAGAAATCTAAAATGTATGAAGGTGCTATGCCATTAAGTGCTTTGTAAGTAATTAAAAGGACCTTAAAATCAATTCTGAAAGGAACGGGGAGCCAGTGTAGTTCTGCTAAAACAGGAGTGATGTGCTCTCTCTTCTTGGTCTTAGTTAAAAGTCTAGCAGCAGAGTTCTGTATGAGTTCAAGTTTCTTTATAGACTTTTTTGGTAGACCAGTAAACAGTGCATTACAGTAGTCTAACCTACTAGTAATAAAAGCAAGAACTAGTTTCTCAGCATCCTGTTTTAGTAGAAATGGTCGTACTTTGGCAACATTTCTAAGGTGAAAGAAAGCTGTCTGGGTCACTTTACTAAAGTGCGGCTTAAAGCTTAAATCAGAGTCAAGGATGACACCTAAACTTTTAACTTGGGATTTCATCTGGTGAGCCAGGTTCCCAAGCTTACTGGAGAGGATATCCCTCTTTGATTTCGGTCCAAGTAAGAGGATCTCGGTTTTATCCTCATTCAGTTTTAAGAAATTGTCATTCATCCATTGATTTATTAGTCTCGCTGGCCAGCCTCCTCTCCCGTCCGAGGAGTCTGGCACCACAGGTCTCCATAACTGGGATAAACCCTCCCCTGCTCTACTCTGCTCTCCCATTGGAGGCGTCGGTTTCAGTGGCAGCCGGATGTCCGCTCCCCGCTTAAGACGCTCCCTCATTGGCTCCGACCATGTCAATCACGGCTCGTGCACATCTACAATGGCAAAATCGCTTTTCCGCCTCGTCGCAGCATTTTGTGGGCGTGGAAACCAGCTTCCAGCTTGGAGCTGTAGCCTGTAGAAACGTTTTCAGGTCGAGGTACACAGGAGGGTGGGGGGACGAAATGTGTAGGAAGAGCTGTCATTGGGTAGTCATTGGGTAGCTTTAACGAAAGGTCCCGCCCTAGTCCCGCCCCGCGAGCGTGAAGCCGCTCGGAGACAAGCCGCCTCTAGTCTGCGACAGCAAAACGCTGGGCGGTTCCAGCGGCAGGGGGCGCGAGGTTGAAATGGACCAATCAGATGCGGAAATAGAGCAAGACAGCCTATCAAGATGCAGCGTCAAAGAGGCTTTCACAGGAGGCATGCCGCCGAGCGTTTCATGGTGTGTACGAGCCGTCAGAGTGGCTTCCGCTCCCTCCCTGTGTGTTGCTGTAAATAGTCCCCTGCCGCCTCAACTAACTAGCTAGCAAGCTAAGGCAGAAACCTACACGCTAGCTCGTTGCTACACCCTGAAAATGGCAAGTTGGATTGTTTGAAACTATTTTCCAAGGGCACTGCCGCTAAGCGCCGCCCATCGCAATCCCACTATGGAGACCTGCAGTGCCAGACTCCTCGGACGGAAGGGAGAGGAGGCTGGCCAGCGAGACTATTGATTTATTGAGGCTAAACAGGCAGTCAAAGAGCGAAGGCAATCTGGGTCACTTGGCTCAACAGAAATATAAAGCTGCGTGTCATCTGCGTAGCTATGGAAATTAACATTGTGTTGGCTAATGATTTTGCCAAGCGGCAGCATATACAGGTCGAATAGAACAGGCCCAAGACAGCTTCCTTGGGCTACACCAAAAGGTACATCATGTTTTACAGACACATAATCTCCTAGGCTAACAAAAAATGCTCTACCCGTAATGTAGGTCCGAAACCAGCTTAAAACAGAATCAGATAGACCGGCCCACTTCTCAAGACGGTGAATTAAAATGTTATGGTCGATTGTGTCGAATGCTGCACTCAAATCTAAGAGGATGAGGATTGATACTTGGTTTGAGTCAGCAGCAAGCCTAAGATCATTTACTATTTTGACTAAGGCGGTTTCTGTACTATAATTTGCTCTAAATCCTGATTGGAATTTCTCTAGGATATTATTATCATTGAGAAAATTATTGAGCTGTTTAAAGACTACTTTTTCCAAGTAGGGGAGGTCCGGGACGAATGAAGCACTTTTTGTTTTTTTTGTCATTGTGTAAAGATTGTTTCAGCTGGAGTTATAATATTTTCATGTAAGCAACCTACACATGTCCTCTGGCAATACCAACCGTAGTTTCGTTCCATGGGTCAATACATCAGACGTCATCAGATGGCAACCAGAAGCTGCGCAATGCTTAATTTGTCCCACAGTGAAGGGACAAATAAAGCACAGGCGGGGGACTAATGTAGCGGTTGTGAAAAAGGCACAAAAACAGCCAGGTAACAATTTTTTTCTGGCATTAATTCCTTCATCTTTTGGTCATCTAAGAAACTAAGTATTATGAAATACATTTTAATATGTTATATGTTGCAAATTAATATAATTATAACGTCTATCTATATATTTTGCTGATGTGATGTGATCAATATTTTACCTCCCTTAAATGGCTTATCCAAAGAAATATTTGAATGTGTGCATTTTTTTGCCCTCTGTCCGTGGTCCTCTTCCTTATGGAGGCATTGTCCTGCAAGCACAGATAAATGCATAGCCTATTCAAGGCAATTGGAGCAAAGTGCTTTATTTGTCCCCCGTGCGTTTCCCTGGATGAAAGCTAAGCTAGCACAAAGGATATGCTAACATTACACACAAAACAATCATTGAGCTGTAGTCTACCGATAGGTCTAACAGATGAATAGCGTTAGCAGCATTAAATAAATAAATTCCAACACGCTAATAGAAAAATACACAGTTTGCAATATTTTACTCGCGTTTGAAAATAAGACGAAAAGGCAACGTTTTTGCGGATATCTCCGCCATCCACTGACTGGCCGAGCTGAAACTTCACAGGAAGTGAGGTACCAGGAAGTGTAACATGGGGGGAAAGAATCGTCTTCCTGGGTTTTGTCAAAGATAGTATATGAGGACAAGCTAATTCCGTCCCCCTGCTTAATTCGTCCCGGACCTCCCCTACTTTGCTCATGAAAGATAGGTTGGATATAGGCCTGTAGTTATTTAAGACGGTATTATCCAGATTCGATTTTTTAAGTAAAGGTTTCACTACCGCAGTTTTAAAAGCAGTGGGGAAAATACCTGTTTCCAATGGTATTGATTATCTTAAGAATGCAGGGAGCTAAACTGGCAAATACATTCTTAAGAAATGTACTAGGAACAGGATCAAGAGCACATGTTGAGGAGCTGGTCTGAGATACAATTTTAGTGAGTTCAGATTGTGAAATCTTGTTAAAACACCTAAATTTTGGGGGGCTATGTATAGGTGTCTCACAGAATGCATTTGCTGGATTTGTGATGCCCGCTCTGATAGAGGTGACTTTGTTAGTAAAAAAGGTTGCAAATTCTTCACATTTCAAAGCGGAAGCCTGACTCAATAAGCTAAAGGGCGCTGGATTTAAAAGTCTATCAATGGTTGAAAATAAAACTCTAGAGTTTCCGCTGTTTTCACAAATAATTTTTGAGAAGTGGGTCCTTCTCTCTTTACAGACGGCTTTGATAGGCAGCAATTCTTTCTTTTAGGATAGCATGGTGAACATGTAGTTTGGTTCTTCTCCATGTTCTTTCAGCTTTCCTGCAGGATCTTTTTAGGTCACTAAGGCTGTTGTTTTTCAACCAGGGTGCTCTTTTTTTGGATGACCTCCTTTTTGTCTTTACGGGAGCTATTTTGTTGAGAATGGCACTCAGTTCACTATTAAAAGTAACCACCATTTCATCAATTGATGAATCAAAAATGTTTGGGTCTATCAGGGCTGCTAACTCAGAAAACTCCAGCTGTACATTGGAGTCCAGGCAACACATTTTAATTATGGTATCCGGGCAATTAGTTGAGACATTTAAAGAAACATTAAAGGATACACAGTAGTAGTAGTAGTAGTAGTTTATTTAACACAATGTAAAATCCACATAAAAAAGCTTCAAATGAAGACAGTTTACATACATTAACACATGCCGAGGATTAAGTACACAATAAAGCCAAAGGCTTATTTCCATTGTGATCCTCTGAACAATGTGTCTGATCAGTAATGATCAGACACATTGTTCACCAACACATCAACGATGTTGATCCCTCTGGAGATAATAAGATCAAGGGTATTACCGTGATTGTGTGTGGGCCCTGTGACATGTTGTTCTAACTCTAGGCTGTCTAAGATGTGGAGGAACTGTTTGGCTTTACCATCAGTCTTCTTGTTCACATGGATATTGAAGTCACCATTTATAATTATCCGATCATAACTAGTAATAATAAGTGACATAAGTTCTGAGAACTGATCGAGAAAACCTGCCCATAGTTATGGGGGTATAATGTAAGTAGAAGTAGGACTGGATCAGCTTTCAGAGTGAAAGCAATATATTCGAAGGAAGATAATTCACCAAAATGTGTATTGTGTATGTATTTGACATACAGGTGCAAATAGCATATACCTTATTAAACATACAATTAAGCATTAGACATACGTAATGGTAGCAGCTACAGTACGGTACACTACGGCTACTACACTATTTGTGTATGTTAAGGAGTCTTGTGGCCTGCGGGAAGAAACTGTTCCTCAAGCGATTTGTGCGTGCTTTTGGAACCCTGTATCTCCTCCCTGAGGGTAACAGGGAGAACAGGCTGTTGTGGGGATGGTTTGTGTCTTTGATGATCTTCAGGGACCTCCTGAGGCACCGCTGGTTATACAGTTCATGCAGTTCTGGCAACTCACATCCTGTTACGTGCTAGGCCGCGCGTCTCACTCTCCGTAGCGCCCTGCGGTCCATGGTGGTACAGTTCCCGTACCAGGTGGTGAAGCAGCCAGTCAGCAGGCTTTCAATGGTGCCTCTGTAGAAGTCCCTAATTATCCGATCATAACTAGTAATAATAAGTGACATAAGTTCTGAGAACTGATCGAGAAAACCTGCCCATAGTTTAGGTGGGTGGTATAATGTAAGTAGAAATAGGACTGGATCAGCTTTCAGAGTGAAAGCAATATATTCGAAGGAAGATAATTCACCAAAATGTGTATTGTGTATGTATTTGACATACAGGTGCAAATAGCATATACCTTATTAAACATACAATTAAGCATTAGACATACGTAATGGTAGCAGCTACAGTACGGTACAGTACGGCTACTACACTATTTGTGTATGTTAAGGAGTCTTGTGGCCTGCGGGAAGAAACTGTTCCTCAAGCGATTTGTGCGTGCTTTTGGAACCCTGTATCTCCTCCCTGAGGGTAACAGGGAGAACAGGCTGTTGTGGGGATGGTTTGTGTCTTTGATGATCTTCAGGGACCTCCTGAGGCACCGCTGGTTATACAGTTTATGCAGTTCTGGCAACTCACATCCTGTTACGTGCTAGGCCACGCGTCTCACTCTCCGTAGCGCCCTGCGGTCCATGGTGGTACAGTTCCCGTACCAGGTGGTGAAGCAGCCAGTCAGCAGGCTTTCAATGGTGCCTCTGTAGAAGTCCCTAAGGATTTCTGGCCTTAGCCCAAATTTCTTCAGGCGCCTGAGTCCGTGTAGTCGCTGTTGGGCCTTTTTGACAACAGTGGCGGTGTGACCGGCCCAAGTCAGGTCCTGGTGGATGTTGACTCCCAGGTACTTGAAGCTGTCCACCCTTTCCACCACTGTGCCTTTGATGGTGATTGGGGGGGGTGCGCCCCCCCCCCCCCCCCTCCTGTAGTCTACAATGATCTCCTTGGTCTTGGAGACGTTCAGAGAGAGGTGGTTGTCCTGGCACCATTGTTCCAGGGCCCCCACCTCCTCTCTGTATGCCGTCTCGTCGCCCCCCGAGATCAGCCCCACGACTGCTGTGTCGTCTGCAAACTTCACGATGGTGTTCGAAGTTTGAGTCGCCACGCAGTCGTGGGTGTAGAGATCGTACCAGAAGGGGCTGGAGACGCACCCCTGGGGCGCTCCTATGCTGATGGTCAGTGGGGAGGAGGTGAGGTTGCCCACCCTCACCACCTGGCGGCGGTCTGTCAGGAAATCCAGGATCCAGTCGCACATTGCTGTGTTTAGTCCCAGATCCTTGAGCTTGCGTACCAGCCTGGAGGGTACTATGGTGTTGAATGCTGAGCTGTAGTCCACGAACAGCATTCTTACATAGGTGTCCTTCCCCTCCAGGTGGGACAGGGCGGTGTGGAGCACGTGTGCTACTGCATCCGCTGTGCTCCTGTTGGGGCGGTATGCAAATTGTAGCGGGTCGTGGTCCGGGGGGAGTGTGGGGCGGATCTTTGATATGACCAGCTTTTCAAAGCACTTGCTGGCTATTGGCGTGAGGGCTATTGGGCGCCAGTCATTGAGGCTGGTCACTTTCTGCTGCTTGGGAATGGGGATGATTGTCGCTGCTTTGAAGCAGGAGGGAACTCGTCGTAGGGAGAGAGACTGGTTGAAAATGTCTGTGAATACGCCTGCCGGCTGGTGGGCGCAGGCCTTGAGGACCCGCCCGGGGATGCCGTCCGGGCCGGCCGCCTTGCGAGGGTTGATGCGCAGGAACGACTGCCGCACCTCATCCTCAGTGATGGTGAGAGGGCGGTCTGGATCTGTGGGGGGTGGGAGGTGTGGGGGGGGGGGTTGGTGGTTAGGTGGGAATGGGAGGGGGTGGGGGTGCTGAGGGCTGGGAGGGGAGGAGGGGAGGTGGTCGGGGGGAGGAGGGCAGTGGGGGTGGTGGGGGGGAGGAGAGGAGGAGGGGTGGTGGGGGCACGGAGAGGAGGAGGGGTGATGGGGGGGAGAGGTGGCAGGGGGGGAGGAGAGGAGGGGGGGTTGCTGGGGGGGAGGAGTTAGGGGGGGTGATGGGGGGGAGGAGAGGAGGAGGGGTGGTGGGGGGGAGGAGAGAGGGGGGGGTGATGGTAAATTTAGACTATATATTTAGAAAACGCTTCAAAAGGCATAAAAGTTATTCACGTTTGTGAAGAGTATCATGCTGAACCCAAATTCGCGTTCCCATAAACTTTTGTTAACCACAGACCTTATTTTATGCATTTAAAGTAACTATACGAGCAAGATTTTCGATTGTTATTAAACAGTCTAAATTTAATATTGATGCCTCACATCTTACCTCTAATAGTAGATGAGACCAACGTGAGTGAATCGGCCAGTGTTGTCTTGCTGATTATAGTCTGTGTGCGCAGATCAGGAAGTGAAACGAAACGGTTTACGGCAGCCACTTTGGCCATAACCACAAAATTACAAAATTACTTTCAAACAAACTGTTAGAATATAACGAGAGATGTTCGCGAGAACAGAAAGTATTTACTTTACTTTCTATACTTGTTTGAAAGTAATTTTGTGGTTATGGCTGAAGTAGCTGCCGTAAACCGTTTCGTTTCACTTCCTGATCTGCACGGCCCGCACACAGACTATAATCAGCAAGACAGCACTCGATGATTCACTCGGCGTTGGTCTCATGTACTATTAGAAGATGTGAGGCATCAATATAAAATTTAGACTAAAAAAGAAGTTCTCCAGCGCACACCAGGGTAGGAAAATAGACACTTTATTAACTTTTAGGCTAGATATCGCTAGATAGCGAACCTGATGAAGCACTTTGTGAAACGCGTTGTTCGCCTTGTTTCCTGTTTTTAATGTAGCATAAAAGTTAATAAAGTGTGTATTTTCCTACTCTGGTGTGCGCTGGACAACTTCTTTTTTACTCTTGTGATTCACGCTGCACCAGGCAGCACCCAGGAGAAGAGCACTGCTGTGCACAGGGCTTTTCTCAGCTGAAAAATTTATTTAGACTGTTTAATAACAATCGAAAATCTTGCTCGTAGTTACTTTAAGTGAAATCCCCATTCTAAAACCCCATAGATTATTCCACTGAAGAACCAAATGGCGGCAATTTCTGGATAAAGCCTACAAAAATCCCATTGGCCAAAGCGGCGCTGTCAAAAAGTAAATGTTGTCAACTCTTGCCTTCAACACTCTTTGGCCGCCCTCGCCTCCCCCAAAGTGTTTAGTACAGCATGCATCAATGTAAATATAGTACTACAAGTCAAGTTTGCTGACTCACTGACAGATGAAGCAGATTTATCCCTCTGGTGATGAAAAAAACAAGAAGAAAAACATGAAAGTCAACTGCGACAACAGCAGTCAGGTAGCCGGTACATGTGTTCACTCAGTCACCTCTGTTGCACTGTCAATGGTTTGTTGACAGCAACATAACGCTAAGTTGACATGCTAACGCATAGCTTGCAATGCATAAATCTCTCTCTCTGTTTGTTTACTATTACCGGTACCTACTTCGATGCACAGTGCATGCTTGCCAGCCACCTCCAAGGGTGAGCTCTCTGTGACTACGTTTGATACTGCATAGCATAGTATACTGTATGGTATATAATATACCAGCACAACCAGAGGTGCACAGCCAGCATTGGATACAAGCAGCTCAGACCAAACAGGTGATGTACAGGCAGCGCAGGTAGGAGGGCTTCCTTAGCAGAATCTTGCTTAGGGGCCCTGGGAGGTCAGGACACTGCTGCACTGTGTCTGTCTGCTAGCCTACATGTATACACACTTTCTGCACATGTCTATTCTGTAGGCCTGGATGATGTGACTACTGTACTGTACATTTTGCACATCCTGTATACGCTGTAATTTCATGTAATTGTTTCCTTCAAATTCACAGATCTTTCTCACTGTTATTATGTTGCATAATACTGTATCATGATTTACTTTTTATAATTTGTCGTGTATTTAATACTGCATTTGATATATTTTCATATTGTAGATTTATTTTCTTGTATGTTCAACTGCTGTTGTCACACTGCTAGATTCTGTAGTTCATAATAATATCTACATACTTTTAAAGCAGCTACGAGCAACTTTTTCGATTGTTATTAAACAGTATAAATTTAATATCAATGCATCACATCTTACCTCTAATAGTCGACGAGACCAAAGCCATGTGTATCTGAGATTGCTCCCTTAGGTGATTATTAAGTCTATAGTCTGTCTAAACTCGCGCCAACAGGGGGCTCTCTAGAGCGACCGGACCGGGTAACCCGGAAGTGAAACGCGGAAGTGAAACCAGGAAGTGAAACGCAGCTGCCTTTTTACGCCGTTTGCGCTGCCTAGCAACATAACATAAACAATGTGAACGCCACGCATACTCGCGGGAACATCTCTCGTTATATTCTAACAGGTTTTTTGGAAGTTATTTTGTGGTTATGGCCGAAGTGGCTGCTGCAAACCGTTTCATTTCAATTCCTGATCTGCCCTGGCTACAGACACACTAACACTGGCCGATTCACTCGGGGTTCAAGCGAGACTACTCTGCGTTGGTATCGTCGACTATTAGAGGTAAGATGTGATGCATTGATATTAAATTTATACTGTTTAATAACAATCGAAAAAGTTGCTCGTAGCTGCTTTAATGTATGTTTCAGTATTAGTTATGTCAATGTCAGTTGTCCTATGTTTATATCCCCCTTATTATCCTGAATAATCATCATCATCATCATAATCACAATAATCATAATAATAATGCATCTCCAGCAATGCAATTTCCCCATTGGGTGTATTAAAGTTTCATCTTATCTCAAATATCAGACTAGTTTTCGTGTGTGTGTGTGTGTGTGTGTGTGTGTGTGTGTGTGTGTGTGTGTGCGTGTGTGTGTGTGTGTGTGTGTGTGTGTCTGTGTGTGTGTGTGTGTGCGTGTGTGTGTGTGTGTGTGTGTGTGTGTGTGTGTGTGTGTGTGTGTGCGTGTAGGTGTGTAGGTGTGTGTGTGTGTGTGTGTGTGTGTGTGTGTGTGTGTGTGTGTGTGTGTGTGTGTGTAAAAACCGTTGAGAACAAATTCTCATTTACAATGGTGACCTGGCCAAGGGGCCGCAGCAAAGGTAAAAAACAATACGTCAGGTCAGCACAAGGCAACACATATAAAATATGTAAATAACGACAAGGCAGAAGTAATATCAGGAAGCAAACAACAACATTCAAGCAACAAAGATGCAGAAGGAGTGGGGGTTGCTGGGAATTAATTGTGGGACTATAGGGGGAGAGAGGGAGGGAGAGGCCTAACGGCAGGTGCAGCGGTCGACTACGAGCTGTTTCAGGGTGTGTTTGAACATGTTGAGAGATATGAGAGCTGTGAGTTTGAGTGGGTTTTGAAGTGTGTTCCAGTCATTTGCTGCGGCAAAGTGGAAGGAGTTATGGCCAAAGACAGTACGGGCTTTTGGGATGGTGAGCATGATGAAGTTGCAGGATCTTAGACGGTAATTGCTTTTGGAAATATGCAGGAGGGATGAGAGGTACTGTGGACACATGCCAAGAATGGACTTGTGCGCGTGTGTGTGTGTGTGTGTGTGTGTGTGTGTGTGTGTGTGTGTGTGTGTGTGTGTTAATGTATGCATGTATGTATGTATGTGTGTGTATATATATATATAATCAATCAATCATATATATAAGAAACATAATCAAATATAAAACCACAAGAGTAAAGCTATACAAATGAATTGACAAGAAAGTCACTAAGGAAAATCACTAAAACACACCCCGGAGGACATACCCGAAAAGAAACATAATCAAATATAAAACCATATGAGCAAAGCTATACATACAAATATTCAAGGATGTACATACAATACAGTACACACAATGTACACACATGTACACACAATACAGACATTATACACAGAGTACCACCAGAGGTCTACAAGGGTATTAAGTGTGAGAACACAGTTGTTTCTCTTTTAACCATGACTTAATACCCCTGTTAAAAAATTGTGTTGTGTTTTCAGCTCAGTAGGTAGACTGTTCCATAGTTTTCCCCACTAACAGAGAAAACTGATTGTCCAAACAAGGTTTTACACATCGGGACGACAGTCTCCGTTTGTAGAAGCCTTTGTGTTAATTCTACTGAATGGCACTGTGGAAGAACTGAAAATGTTTGTGACATATGTAAACTTAAGTAGCCCTTTTCTAAAATTTACAATGGAACATAACCTGAATGCAATTAACTTTTTGGATCTTACCATCTCTAAACAACAGGATGGAAAAATTCACACCTCAATCTACAGGAAGCCTAAAGAAATACCCTCCTCCACCACAACAGCAACCACTCAAACCATCTAAAGGAAAACATACCGAAGGGACAATTCTTGCGACTGAGGAGAAACTGCTCAACCCTGGATGAATTCAAAAACAAGGCTGATGAGATGAAATCAAGATTCTATCAAAGAAATTACCATCCATCCATAATCAATAAAGCCTACAATCATGCTCTAACATCTCAAAGGTCTGAGTTGCGTAAACCCAAAGTCACAACTGAAAAAACAAAAAGAATTGCTTTCACTACTGAATTCAACCACTGTCATAAGGGTCTCAGGGACATTGTGAACAAACACTGGCACATCCTAAGTGCAGAACCATCACTCAGTGAGTACACAAAAAGCCCCCCCCCCCCCCCCCCCCCCCTCATGTCATACAGGCGAGCAGCAACAATCAGAGACAGCCTGGTACCTTTCAGCCCACCAAACCAACTCCCACTTGGCTGAACCTTACTGGAAACTACAAATGTGGAAACTGTAGTCAATGCAACAACACCACTGACATAAAAACCTTCAATCATCCACACACTAGCAAAATGTTTCCAATCAAACAGTTCATAAACTGCAACACAACTAACATCTGTGATTTACATGCTCACTTGCATTTGTGGGCTCTGTTACATTGGGCAGACTAAGCGAGCATTAAAACAAAGAATATCGGAGCACAAAACAGAACATGACTTATGCAATCTCTAAGCATTATCAGGAGGCAAACCATGGCTCTGCAGCCAGCCTGAAATGTGTTGGACTTGAGCATGTTCTTCCTCCAACCAGAGGGGGCAACCTGCCTAAACTCCTCTCACAGAGAGAGATGTATTGGATCTCCACACTTAACACTATGACACCTGCTGGACTGAATGATGATTTCTCCCTCAAATGTTTTCTCTAAAAAACCTCTGCATATGAAATGTATAGCTTCACCAAAGTTGAAATGTACCTTATGATTTGAATTATATGTAGATGTGCCATTTCACCATGTTTTGTCATTGCCTGACTAAGAAAATGCAAAGTATTGAATCACATGACCCCTGAACCATGTGACCTGTGTGCTATATATGGCATGACATCCATTTTCTTTTCTTTTCTTGCCCTGATGAAGGCCGAGAGGCCAAAACGTTGGCATGTATCGACCTGACATGGCCAAATAAATGGTGAAATAGAGAATCCTTTGTCCTGCAGATCTGTGTGTGCTACCTTGTGCCTTAGGTACTATCTACTAATATTTGTGCAAACTCAGACAATTGTGTGATACTATACTGTGTGATAGTATGGACAATAATTATGATTGAGAGGATATGAGGATATTATTGTATATATATATATATATATATATATATATAATATTTCGCAGTGCATATATATATATATATATATATATATATATATATATATATGCACTGCGAAACTATATATTTTTTTCTTTTTTCTTTTCTTTTTTATAAATACTAGATAGTAGACTAATAGAGAGGCAAAGTATATATATATATATATATATATATATATATATATATATATTGTAGCGAATCGTGTATTCGCCAAGAAACCGGAGACTTGAGTTGGTACAGGGCTTTTATTCACAGTTAGTTATCCTAGCTTTCCGCGGTAGCCTTGCTGCTAGCTCTCCACACAACCACACCAGCTCCCCGCCTGACTTGTCTGACTTCCGCCACCGGCCGCTGGTCACATACACCCCCTTCCCCCTAGGAACAACCCACACATCTCAGTTCCTAGCTGAACACGGAAACACCACATTACCTGTAATTACCTGGATCGCTACATACTCCTCACCCAACAAGAAGTCGCGCCCACGCGACACCCACAACGCACACATATCCCCCTGTACCAAAACACACCAACACCAATAACATTTTTCCCCCCCGTCACCACATCAAATTCTAATTCCCAACAATTCCCCCTACATTTCAATCCCCCACCATTAGTCCCGCTCAACCCCCAGTGGGGTTAGTCCTCTGCAGTGTAACTCTTTTTGGTCCCCCCACTGTGCCCCACAGTCATCACACTCACTGTAGTATCTCCACACGTCCTCCTCGCGTCCGGCCCAGTAGAAAAGTGCACGAACATTGCGGAGCATCTTCTCCGGCTCGTCATGCCCCGTACGGCCCCTGTGCGCCCACCGCACAACCAACCCCCGCAAGTATCTGGGCACAACCGTCTGCCTCCCTTTTACCCCGTGCCCTGTTCTCTCCAACAGCCCATCTTCATCCAGCCGCAGATCGGTAAACATGTTCCACAGTCCTTTCGTTGCACCGGAAAACTTGTGAGTCTCCTCCACGGGGGGCCGGCGTCCGGCCGCCACCCACGCAAGCACCGGACCGATCTCCGCGTCCTCCGCGTGCCTGCGTTTCCACTCACGCACGACGACATCCATGATGGTTATGCCGTCGTCCTCCAGATCCACATCTTGACAGTCCTCCTCGTCTTCCTCCACCTCCTGCACTCGGTCGTCCTCCCGCCCCCCTTCCCCAGGGGGCGGCGTGTTCAGGACAGCAGGGGGAACCCAACCGGCCTCGATCTCCACCTCGGCTTTCCGCCCAGCAATCGTGGGGGACGCAGTGCAGTTTCTGGCTAGGTGCTCAGGCGAACGGCAAGTCCAGCAGAGTCTCACCTGCCCGTCGCCTGCACGTCTCTCTTCGCCCGCTGTCCTCTGGTCCCCGACAGCCTTTCGACACTCTCTGGCCAGGTGTCCAATCGCGCCGCATGCCCAGCAGGCTCCCTGCTGTCCATGTCGTTGTCCCGCATACCTGGTCTGTTCCCCGGGACCGCTGCGACACCCTCTCGCTAAGTGCCCCGGTTTCCCACATGTCCAACACAGTCTCTTTTGCGGCTCCGCGTGGGGCCCGTGCTCAACCGTGACGCGGTATACAGTGATGCTGTTGACGTTTGGTTGCTCCCCTGGAGCGGTGGGAGGGTGGCCCATCTGAACTACTGGCCCCCCTGCGAACGTAAGTGTCCTCTTTCCCAGGTCTACTGTGCATGGTTTAGCGTCAAGTAGTCCTCCCCCAAGATACAGGGCCCCGCCATCTCTACTACCCATACCGGAAAGTTCACTGTCTGTCCCCCCACAGTTATCATCACGGACCCCCTTCCCCTCATCGGCATCAACTCACCGGATACTGTCCTCAGCAGCTGTGCCGCTGGCTGCTCCAGAAGCATTCCCTCTGGCATCATGTTGGAGTTCACCAGCGTTGCCGTACACCCCGTGTCCACCAGGGCGACACAGTACCTCCCCTGCAGGTAGACTGGAACATGGCAGCAGTTCATCGTGCGCGGCCCGTTCTGCATGCTGACAGCTCCGGCGATGTCGTCTACTTCGGGGGAAGGCGGAGCCCCACCTCCCCGTCGATGTCGATGGGCTCCCTCCCGCGATGACGTGGCTACGGGGAATATGACATCGGGGACCCGTCTCGCCCCTTCTAGACGGGCCCCGTGCCGTTTCCCTGGTTCCACGCTCCTCCGCGGCACTCTCTGGCCCGATGTCCGGGGCGTCCACAGGTCCAGCAGCGCATGGCCCCGGGCCCCCTGGGCCAGGTATTGTCTCGTGGGGTGGGCTGCAGGGTCGCTCCAACGCCCTCTTCGACGCTGGCTCTTCCCGTGGCGGGCTCTCCACCGCCATTCTCGCCACGGGGGCGGCCTCCATCATGCCGCTGCTCGTGTCCCAGCCCTCCACAATCTCTATCTCCAGCGCCAACTCCAGCGCTGATTCCAGTGTTTTCGGATGTCTCAGTGTTACCTTCTGGCTTAGACTCCGTGGCTCGATGGCCTGGACAAAGTAACTTAGGGCCAACCCATCCAGCGCCTCCGTCGGCAGCTGACTGTATGCGCGCCGGCTGAGAATCTCAATGTTCGTTGCCAGTGCACGCAGCGACTCACCCTGCCGTCTGCGTCTGTTACACAGCTCCGCGACTACGATGGCCTGCTCTTCACATCGGCCGAAGCGCCTCCGCAGGGCCCCCATCACCACATTCAAGTCCTTTGTCAGCTATTGCCGACACGCACGTTATAGCCTCGCCCTCGAGGGACATCACGAGATGGCTGGCTCTCTCCCCTCTCGTCCAGCCATTCCAGTCTGCAGCCTCCTCAAACTGCTTGCAGTACGCTTCCCACTCGCCTTTACCGTTGTATTTCCGGACGGCCACGTCCTTCCTGGTTCTGCGGGCGCCGTCCCCCGCTGTCGCGGGCCGTGCTTCAGCCTCATCACTCCCCGCCTGTCTGCCAGCGGGGTCCGGCTCGGCTTCCGCTGCTCCGCACACGGGTCCCTGTCTGTTAGAGGGGTCCGGTTCGGCATCGTTCTCCTCCCGCCCGAGGCTCTCCCTCATCTGTCTGTGTTCCTCCCTCATCCGTCTGTATACCCCCTTTACGCCCTCCACTGTATTCCTCATCTCCGCGCACACCGAGGCTTCAGCCTCCTCCATCTCCCTTTTCATCTTCGGCGCGGCTCCGTTCCGCACTTTATTCGCTCGCGCTCAAAGCTGTCGGTTCCAACTTTCTCCGTCGTTCCTCCTTACTCTCTCTCCTCTCGGCCGAATCAGAGGCGTTACCGCTTCACTTCTGCACCAATGTAGCGAATCGTGTATTCGCCAAGGAACCGGAGACTTGAGTTGGTACAGGGCTTTTATTCACAGTTAGTTATCCTAGCTTTCCGCGGTAGCCTTGCTGCTAGCTCTCCACACAACCACACCAGCTCCCCGCCTAACTTGTCTGACTTCCGCCACCGGCCGCTGGTCACATACACCCCCTTCCCCCTAGGAACAACCCACACATCTCAGTTCCTAGCTGAACACGGAAACACCACATTACCTGTAATTACCTGGATCGCTACAATATCATAGGCTGATCATAGGGTTCCATTGCCGTTGCCACCCAGTGACGCGGTTTGTTTAGCCTACCAAAATGCTGCTCGGCTGATCATAGACATTTTGTAAAATGCTTATAAAAATAGTTGTACTTGTTCAAACCAAACGGTTCAGATATATTTAGAAACAGGAGAGGCCGCATAACATTTCACTCTGACTAAAACGTTAAAAAAAATTCTGGTTTAAAGACAATATTTTTGGTCATTATAAGTTTTGGTCCGCATGCATGAAATGTTCTATGGTCTCTCCCGATTCTAAATATAGCTCCACCGTTTGGTTTGACCAAGTAAATCTATGTTTATAGGCATTTTACGAAATGTCTATGGGAAAATAAATTGCAGAAGAAAATCTCTGGTACAGTGCTGAAGCAGGAAGTGACGTTCACTTTGCCTCTCTATAGATTCTGATCCACACTCCATACCAGTTGGTGGCGGTAATGCACCAATTCGTTGTTTGCCAACCGCCAATACACTTTAAAAAGAAGAAGATAAAACTCCAAAGAAGAAGAAGAAGAAGAAGAAGAAGAAGAAGAAGAAGAAGAAGAAGCACGTGTCTACAGAGAGAGCATGTTGTAGCGAGACATCAGATCAACTTAACTACAGACCACAACTCTCCTTATCAATATATCGATTAATTAGTTTGATCAGACTCACCGATCAGAAATGACCAAAACGAAGAAAGAGAAGGGAGCAGTGGAGGGTGAGGAGGCCGCAGCAGCCGGGGGGACTGAGAGGTCTTACCAGGAGCTGATCGCTAACATCAACCCCATCGCCCAGCCACTGGCCCCCCGCAAGCTCAGCAAGAAGCTCTACAAATGCGTCAAAAAGGGTAAACAGACACGACAATAACAAGAGTCAGTCACAGAGCCTACGCTGTGCTATTCACCAAGCAGCCATTTGTCTGAAATACATTTTACGTTTTGGAGTTGGTTGGCATTGGCCGCTGCCTGCTCATTTAAAGAAAATAGATGTCAGGCAACCCTGTATGCCGAATTGAATACTAGGTACATTTTGTTCGGAATCGGGGTTTAATACAACTTCTACAACGTGTGTAACCAACGTTGACCGATGAGCAAGGTAGCTGATTGCCAGATGTTTGAATGGAGTGGTGTGGTGTTTATGGATGGAGTGGTGTTTACCCCGCTAGCCGGCGCTTCTCGCTCATACTGAGCATTAGCGCCCGGAGAACCACATAACATTTCGCATATACCTCGCGGCTACGTCTTAAAAGATGACTTACCTGAGGCAGAAATTTGAAGTGAAGACCCTATCCGATGCCACATCCTCTTCTAAATGGCGACAGATGTTGCCGGTCCAAGTTGTTGCATAAAATCCACTTTTATGTGTAACTTACCTCCAAAACACTTTTTTTCAGCTTTTAACCAATGACTTTGGGGGTGGTGTGTGAAGAATTCTGGTCAAAATTTCCACATTTGAGACCAAACTGTTACCATTGTACCATTTGTATCATTTTCAGCAGCATAAGTTCCCTCTATGGGTTCAAACCTGCGTTTTTGTGCCCTCAAATGAATGGGAGGATCTAGAGAAATATTCATGGGGTGGCAAAGGAGTGGCATGAAGATTTTAAGGGGTGGCAGAAATATATATTTAATCGCAAATATTCGCATATATCATTATTTGCTTGGAAAAGCCCCAAACTAAAGAAATGTTAACTCAAAAACATTGTATTACTTGTCGTGGTAACTCAGGGACTCCCATTCAAGGACGTTGGAAGTAGTTTTCATGAGGGGGTGCTGATGCCAGAGGAGGGACGCATTCGGCGGCGCCCGATAGAGCGCCGGGGAAAAAATAGATTTAAATTTTTTGTGTATGCCAGATTTAGAGGAATATCTAATTTTTTATTAACATTAATACCATTAGGATTACAGCAACACAGGCAGAAACACTGCACTTATTATTATTATTATTGCACAGAGAGGAAGAGAGTGAGACAATACTGTATGGATACAATCACACTATGCACTTGAACTAGACAGACATGATCATTTAATGATCTTTTAACCAAAGGACAAAGCCACAACAATTATATCATTGTGCACTGTGTGTCTAGCTTCCCAGATGCGTAGGTCAAGTTTTACACAGGATTACACACAGTTATACAGGTCTGAAAGAAGTGTATAGACACGCATACACACACCTGCCAACATTAGGCTGTGAAAAAGAGGACTCCTTTGAGAATGGTTGATACAAATCGATTCCTTAGGTCTTCTAGTTTCATATGATACCAGAAACTTCACTCTGGCTTTAAAACTGAGCCTGCTGCAGCCTCTGAAAGTAAATGTTCCAAATTGTGATATTTCCAAAAGATTGATATATTTCTGAAAATCGGACCAATCCAGCTACTCCTAATGGTTACTGCGTATGTAAAAACTATTTTTAGTAAAAAAAAAATGGGGGTGGCGTAGACTTGCACCATGCTTCCTCCGACACGTGGAGTCGCCAGCCGCTTCTTTTCACCTGACCAGGTCAGGATCACGCTATTCCCACCCGTTCCCTTCCCCCCCGAACAGGCCGACCAGAGGAGGCGCTAGTGCAACAACCAGGACACATACCCCTAATGTGGCTTCCCACCCGCAGACACAGCCAATGGTGCCTGTATGGATGCCCAACCAAGCCGGAGGTAACAACGGGGGCAAACCTGCGACCATCGTGTTGGTAGGCAGGGAATCTACTGCTACACTAACCGGACGCCCTGAAATGAGTTCGTTAAACCATAAATGTAATAACCATTTTGGGTTTGTGTCTTCATGGCTTGGGTCTCCTTCCTTCCAGCCACCAAGCTGAAGCAGATCAGACGTGGAGTGAAAGAGGTTCAGAAGTTCATCAACAAAGGAGAGAAAGGGTGAGTTACCAGCATCTCCCGTGGGTGCTGAGGTTATGGGTGGCCCTGATGATGTCATTGGACGGTTGGGTGTCAGGCTGTGGGGCGTTTTGATAGCGATGGCTGACTGCCATTTGGGATGCGTTCACCCTCACCTCTTCTTCTGTTGCCATGGAGACCACTGTAAATAATCTGCTCCTTATCAACACCAGGGTTCCCGCGGTTCCTTAAAAATTCTTAAAATGTCTTAAATCTAAATCATGTAAAGTAAGGTGTTCGTACGGTCATGGAAAAACCTGGAAAATCATGGAAATTTAAAATACAATTTCCAGGTCATGGAAAAGTTTTGGAAAAAAATAAAATCCCCCAAAGTTTTGAAAAAGTCATGGAAATTTGTTTAATAAATATTTTCATGCCGTTAATTTACGCTGAGTTTAAAATAATTTGCGTGCTTAAAAAAACTGTTACATGTCTGTGAGTGACAGTGCTGCGGGGTAGTTAGTGTGTGTGTGTGTGTGTGTGTGTATTGCTGACAAGGGAAGCCCACGCACGGACAGAACATAGCCCATCCAGTGTTTCCTACAGGATTTTGAGAATTTGTGGTGGGGGACCGCAGACCCCCTAGGGGGGTGCGGGGGCATGCCCCCCGCGAGATTTTTTTAAACATTTTAAAGTAAAATGCATGAATTTGGTGTACTTTGAGAAAGCTTAAGAGCCAAATTAAAAGGCTAGATCTATGAAGAACATGTCATCATTACTGTGCTGTGGGTTTACAATGACAAACTAAATTTCTCCCTATAGGTCAGGGATACTCAACTTGCTTTGCCACTTTCGTGAAATGATAGAAGGCGAGGGGCCAGTTAACACGTTCACTGCCAATGACGTATTAATCCGTCAAAAAAAATCCAACGGTTCACTGCCAATGACGTATTAACACGTTCACTGCCAATGACGTATTAATACGTCAAAAATAATCCAACGGTTGACTGCCAATGACGTATTAATACGTCAAAAAAATGATTTTTTTTTTTTGATCGTGGGATGTGCATCTAACCCTTTTACATCTCTTATATAATTATTGGAGCCACCGAACGTTTACAACCCATTCCACCGAGCCACTAAGTGGCGACAGTGCTCTCCTGACTAGAGGAAGGCTTACCCCGCTCGCCGGACGCTTCTGGCTCATACTGAGCAAAAAGCAGCCATTCTCATGAAAATGGATGGGGGAAAACGCTTTCGTTTTCGCGCTGATTGCTGGCGATGCGGGATTGCAAATTTGCATAATAGATTACAGGTGGAACACACTTTGAAACACGCAGCATAAATATGACCAGAATCGCAAAAGCTTCTCTCAACCAAAACTCCAAGAAGCGAGCGAGTCCATCCAGACTTCCTCAAACAGCGGCCGCGCAGACAGGCAGCAGCAGCAGCAAAGCAGTGAGACTGGTGACAAGCTTGTGATGGCCGCTGCAGCCAAGAAGAACGCCCACGGAGGGAGGAGTTGGAAGCAGAGGGGGGTTTCCTGCTGTTATGGAGGAAATTACTGTTCAAAACTATTGTTTAGATGTCTGACGTCTTACTGATGCCAAAAATGAATGGTTAAAGTGACTGTTCTATCGAATTTCACAAAAAGCTGTTTATCTCTGAATAATTTTTCTGACGCTGAAACCATGCTGTATTCAACTGCTAATGCTTACATAACTACTAACTCTACAAACTAACTCTTTTAGACAGAGAAAGCACACATTCTATTAGTTCTTTTGAGATATTGTGTGTTCACAAAATCTTAGCAGAAAAGAATCCTCGGGTCTTGAAAGATGAGCCAGAATCCTCAAAAAAACCCTCTGGCAGAAGCTAACTACAGTAAAAAAAAAAAACGTCTGGCAGTGAATGTGTTAATACGTCAAAAAAATAAATTTATTTTTTTTGACGGTGGGACGTTGATCTAACCCTTTTACGTCTCCTATACCAATATTGGAGGTATTGAATGTGTATAATCTATTTTACCGACCCACTGAGTGGCGACATGTCTCTCCAGAGTAGGAAGAGGCGAGCCAAAACTGGAGGGAAAAGCGCGAGGAAGCCGTTCTCATAATGTAAAATGGATGGCGAAAACGCTTTCACTTTCGCGCTGACGCACAGCGGTGGCAACGGTGGGGGGTTCCAAGAATAGACTGGATGCACACTTTGAAACACGCACCATAAATAAGCCCAGAATCGCAAGAGCTTCATCAGAGCTCTCAACCAAAACGCCAAGAAACGAGCGAAACCCATCCAGCGAGCCCCATCCAGACTGCCAGGCAGCAGCCAGAGAGCAGCAACTCGTTTGTCACAGACCCGCTGCAGAGCCAAGGAGGGCGGAGGAGAACGCCCACGGAGGGAGGAGTTGGAAGCAGAGGGGGGTTTCCTGCTGTTATGGAGGAAATTACTGTTCAAAACTATTGTTTAGATGTCTGACGTCTTACTGATGCCAAAAATGAATGGTTAAAGTGACTGTTCTATCGAATTTCACAAAAAGCCGTTTATCTCAGAATAAATTTCCAGACGCTGAAACCATGCTGTATTCAACTGCTAATGCTTACATAACTACTAACTCTACAAACTAACTCTTTTAGACAGAGAAAGCACACATTCTATTAGTTCTTTTGAGATATTGTGTGTTCACAAAATCTTAGCAGAAAAGAATCCTCGGGTCTTGAAAGATGAGCCAGAATCCTCAAAAAAAACCTCTGGCAGAACCTACCTACAGTAAAAAAAAAACGGCTGGCAGTGAATGTGTTAATAAACAAACAATATACATTTTTCTGTAGCGGATTGTAGGTTTTTGGGGTGTCAGCCGGAGTTTAGGCTGACAGTGTTGTGCACACCGGATAGTTAGTTAGGTTAAGTTAGTTGGGTTAAGTACATACATAAGTGCCTGGGTAGCGAGCAGATGGCGGTATTTGACAATTTAGCAGCTAAATCATAGATTATTGAAAGATATTCCATATTCCAGACTGAAATGCTATAACAGAAGTATTGGCCAGAATGACATGAACGTTTATTGGACACTTATTCAGCGGATATCTTGCATGTTGCGTTTAGGTGCACTGTAAAAAAAAAAAAAAAAAATTGGGGGTCAACATCTTATTGTGGCGGTCCAAATATTATTGTGGCGGCCCGCCACAAATTCCTTTATGTATGGGAAACACTGCCATCTGTAAACGATGTTTAAACATGTGCAGGCGAACGGAGCCGACACGTCCAGCTTGGCCAAACGCCCCACCTTGTTCAAAGAGCAACAGGTTAGCGAATGTGATCGATAACATAATTACATTCCCTCAAATAAGTCGTGAAATGAGTGTTATTTTGTGACAAGCAAACGTATTTCACCAGTTTGACAAGGAAATGCGCTCAGTACGAGCGCAGACCCTCTGCCAAGTAACGTTATTCATGACGCCGTTTAATAAGTGATCTGGTTGCGAAAATATAAAAGAAATCACATAAACTTAAATATAGGGGACATCGGATCACGGTATATAAGCTTTGATAACACTGATTATTGTACAAGTGGAATCCACTTATAGTGATCACGGTTATAGTGATCAACCACTTATAGTGATCAAAAAGCTTGGTCCTGAATCATTCCTACACATGCTGTTTAAATAATTCGCTTATAGCACATGTGTCAAACTCAAGGCCCGGGGGCCAAATCCAGCCCGGCACCTCATTTTATGTGGCCCGCGAGAGCTAGCAAAGAATAAAAATTTGCACAATACAATTCTCCGCAATACAGCTAAAAATAGCGATTGTTAAATAAAATAAAATTGTAGGCTACTAGTTGTCTGTTTGTCATTGTTTTCCCTATAATTCTGCTTTCAAAGCTAGTTAAGTTATTAATTTAAGTTATTAATTAATTAAGTTATTACTAAAGAACAATAATAATGGATATTGCAATATCGCATTATATTTACAACCGGCCCTTTGAGGACAACCATAATGCTGATGTGGCCCGGGATGAAGTTGAGTTCGACACACCTGGCTTATAGTGATCATTTTGGGCCTTGTCCCACTTGAGAACAATGGGGAAAATGTTTAAAACTACAGTCATTTTATTATTTTTTACTTACAACTAGGGATGCAGCGGTTTCCGGTTTGAAGGTATACCGCAGTTTGAAAAAGTCACAGTATCAAAACCACTATGATTTGCCGTCATACCTTCCCCAAAACAAAGTGCCCAGGTCGCTTGCAGGGTGCAGCTTACGCGGCCCCTCCCCCTGGCTGCATGCCTACCTAGACTAGAGCACAGCAGAGAGGAGCTGGCCCCTCCCCCTGGCTGCATGCCTACCTAGACTAGAGCACAACAGAGAGGAGCTGGCCCCTCCCCCTGGCTGCATGCCTACCTAGACTAGAGCACAGTAGAGAGGAGCTGGCCCCTCCCCCTGGCTGCATGCCTACCTAGACTAGAGCACAGTAGAGAGGAGCTGGGCCCTCCCCCTGGCTGCATGCCTACCTAGACTAGAGCACAGCAGAGAGCAGCCGCAAGGACCCCCCTGAACTTTACCCCATCTAAAAAGACGACGTCGGCTGTATGGGAATATTCTGGCTATTATAAAAACACAGATGGTCCGCACGCACATACTATAAAGGTCCGTGAAACCGTGGTATTTTTGTCCAAGGTTATCATACAGTCAAAAACTCATACCGCTGGATCCCTACTTACAACTGCCAAAAATGAGCCAATGAGATAGGGCAGCGATACTCTGTGTAGAGTTGCGCGATCTTGACCTCAGTGAGATCGTCCAATCGCCACCCTTTGACATCGCCAATGCACGATGTCATTGGCTACTATAATCTATTTCCCTGCATCTCATACTGAGATTAGATAGCTATTACGTTTGGACAGACTGGAATGGATTGCTTTCATCCTCCCGCAGCACTGCATGATGGACAGGTAGGATGATTAATTACAGCCTCCGACTGACATCGGTGCAAAACTACCGTATAACAACTTTTTATTCATCGGTCATTGTGCCTGCCTACATCTAGCCTACATATAACTCTTATGGAGCTGAGCACAGAGTAGTTTTGCATGGCAGGCGGCGCGGCATGTGGAGAATGAGGCGAGAAGACGAGGCTCGGGGGACGGGCGACGGCAGGGAGATTTGTAATTAAAGGTTTTGCTGGCGGCTGGTTGCGGACATCAGAAACATGTTTGAAGGCAGTAGGCTAGTAGCGTTTGTTAATGGTCTGGTCTGAACACACACTCTGCTCAGTCAAACTGCTGCTCTCAGGGAGCAGCCACATGGGGGCGGGGGCGATCGAGATCAGCGAGGGAAAATCAATGGTGATTTCAGCCATTGAGTCGGCAATGTACGATCCGATCGCCAATCGGCATGACCCTAACTCAGTGCATGTCTGTATGAGAGATTGTGGCATCTCTGCCTGTGGAGTGGAGTCCTAACTTACTGAATGGATTTTTAAAGTCAATAACGTTCCTTTACTTTATGAAAATTGCGGAAGCCAACTCGTCTGTTCTAAGAGACTAGTGGTTGTGTAAACAGTTTTTTTTCGCCTCTCAAACATGGCTGCTGCGGTCTTCACAAACGTCCACAGCTTGTTGATAAAGCAGATGCACGGAGCGAAATATGGAATGACTTTGCTTACTGTCAGGGCCCACGGACACAACACAGCCCGTCTGTAAACCATGTTTCAAAACTACAGTTTGCGTGGCGACTCAAACCTCTAACACCATCGTGAAGTTTGCAGACGACACAGCAGTCGTGGGGCTGATCTCGGGGAGCGACGAGACGGCCTACAGAGAGGAGGTGGGGGCCCTGGAACAATGGTGCCAGGACAACCACCTCTCTCTGAACGTCTCCAAGACCAAGGAGATCATTGTAGACTACAGGAGGGGGGGGGGGGGCGCATACCCCCCAATCAGCATCAACGGCACAGTGGTGGAAAGGGTGGACAGCTTCAAGTACCTGGGAGTCAATATCCACCAGGACCTGACTTGGGCCGGCCACACCGCCACTGTTGTCAAAAAGGCCCAACAGCGAATACACGGACTCAAGCGCCTGAAGAAATTTGGGCTAAGGAAAGAAATCCTCAGGGACTTCTACAGAGGCACCATTGAAAGCCTGCTGACTGGCGGCTTCACCACCTGGTACGGGAACTGTACCACCATGGACCGCAGGGCGCTACGGAGAGTGAGACGCGCGGCCCAGCACGTAACAGGATGTGAGTTGCCAGATCTGCATGAACTGTATAAACAGCGGTGCCTCAGGAGGTCCCTGAAGATCATCAAAGACACAAACCATCCCCACAACAGCCTGTTCTCCCTGCTACCCTCAGGGAGAAGATACAGGGTTCCGAAAGCACGCACAAATCGCTTGAGGAACAGTTTCTTCCCGCAGGCCACGAGACTCCTTAACATACACAAATAGTGTAGTAGCCGTACTGTAGCTGCTACCATTACGTATGTCTAATGTTTAATTGTATGTTTAATAAGGAATATGATATTTGCACCTGTATGTCAAATACGCCGAATTTGAGAAAGAAGTTACTCCCGCACACTGTCTCCAAATGCAAATAAAAGTTTAATAGAATAACGTTTCGGTCATCACGACCTTCATCAGATTCATTTTCAAATACGCCGAATTTAAAACGCAGAGTTTAATTGTATGTTTAATAAGGAATATGCTATTTGCACCTGTATGTCAAATACGCCGAATTTAAAATGTTGAATCACGTCTAAAGTAGGCACAAGACATGCGCACCTATGTGCAGTGAATATGCCACTGTCTCTGACTTGTCTTATCACTATACTGCCTTATTGCTTGTTGTGTCTCTTGTTGTTTTTGGACTCATATGCCCTGTTATACTTGTACTATGTTGTAAACGGAGTCCACAGCACAAGAATTTCACACGTGATACTTGTACCATGGAGTGACAATAAAAATCTTGAATCTTGAATCTTGAATCTTGAATCTTGAAAACTACGCAGGCGAACGGAGCAACTTGGCCAAACATCCTGACGTGTTCAAACTTGAGCGTCAGGTTAGCGAATGTGATAGTGACATAATTACTATTACTATTACACAATTACGTTATGGAAAAGCGTGCGTACAGGTGTTCATCTGTCTCATTTGCGTCAGGATTCCCCCCTGCCTGTGTTAGGCTAGTTTGGGTCTCTGTGTCTGTGTTTTTTTTTGTTTACAGTTTATGCTGCAGAGGTCAGGAGGCAATATGCTGTTTCACAAGCTTGTGCAGTATAAGCTCACTCCCCTAAAAGAGCTGATCGTGACATAGCCCCAGAGGTGACCCTACTACTGTACTCTGTATATTATTTATACTCATGCAGTAGTTAGGGTCACATAGCGTTCTCATAGGCAATGGGGGGAAAGGCTGTTCAAAATGCTCTCCTATCAGTCTCCGACGTCCGATTGCAGAACTGAAGATATGATAGTCCTCCTACGGAAGCCAGTAATTTAGCCGGGGCGGTTAAAATTATAACAAATGTTTAAAAGCAGTCTTTCCACAGCCTCAGCCACAGGGGTTATTTGTGCTAACCAGTTGGATAGTCTGCAGTAACACTTTCTCCTTCCCTCTCTCATACACACGCACGTCACGCACGTTGACGCGAGCGGCAGCGTGCAGCCAGGCATGAAGTCAGTGCAAGTTGTGACTGGCGCTTTGCAAAACCGAGCACTTCTTGTGTGAATGGCAAGGCTCCTGATCGATGCTTCCGTGACATCCTGTGTCAGAGACGTTTCTGGTGTGTTCCCGCCATAACGTGTGTGTGTGTGTGTGTGTGTGTGTGTGTGTGTGTGTGTGTGTGTGTGTGTGTGTGTGTGTAGCATTGTGGTGCTGGCAGGCGACACTCTGCCCATAGACGTCTACTGCCACCTACCTGTGATGTGTGAAGACAGGAGTCTGCCGTACGCCTACATCCCATCCAAAGTGGTGAGTCTCCTGTCTGTCTAGGGCTGAACCATTTTGAAAAATATTTCGTGCTTATTTTGACTGACATCTCATGGCATCACTGACATCATGGCAATATTTGCGGTATCAGAGGGAATGATAACTTTTTACATCATCATTAAAAAAAACATTACACTGATTATGGTGTATTTTTGTGGGGATCTGTACCAAACAAACATGTTTTAAGTCTGTATATGATGTGTCGGCCAGGACATCTCTGCAGCATAACATTTCATTTCAAATGGCATTTTGACAGGCATAACTGCACAGGCATCAAGTCAGCCAGAATGTAAAAGTATGTCACCTGCTTTAGGGCTTTCAAAATAAAACCCTTATTGTAACATTGGCATTAATATTAATGTTGAGTAATGCTTTACAGCCACAGTTTCACTCGCAATCTTAACATCACGAGTATTCTGATACAAGGTTTGCTGCTTTGTTCGTTGAAATACCTTTTTCTCATCCAACGTGCATCAATAAGCTATTTACTTTTGTAAAGTAATATTATTTTGAAAGTTTTAACCGGAAGTTTCTCAGCTCATCACGAAAATTGACTGGTGGAGATGCGCTCCCGTTAACGACACGAGACAGACGCACGCTTCTCCACAACACACGCCCGATAAAACTCATTGAAAACGTGGCACTAGTTTACTGACTACACTGTCATCGTTGTCCCATAACGTTAGCCACAGGGAATGTGGAGAACGAATCACTTTATTGCTTCATGGCGATCACTATTTAGCTGCAGCTACGTTATGGTCACTGGTCAGTTCTCACTTTTTGGCAGAACACCGGACCTTGTAATCCGTGGATTTACGTTACTGTAACAGTGATCATAAAGCAGAATGGATTATACCGGACATGTAGGCCTATTGGAAATGAGCCTTCGCTTGTTTCTAGGGGTGTCACAATATATCGTCCCACGAAATTTCGCGATAGTAAAACGTCACGATATGTATCGTTGAGATGAAATCTCATATCGCCAAAAAAAAAAAAAAAATTTTTTTTTTTTTTTTTTTTTCAAAAAATAGACTAAGAAACGTCTTTGTTTGTTGAAGTTCAATGTGTGGAAAGTAGTTCAGTTGAACAAGTCTCTGAAGAGACACATGAGAAGTTATACAGGAGAGAAACCATTCAATTGAGTTTCTGGCAAAACTGTTTACTTGACAGGAAAAACTGAAGATGCATAAAAAATAGATTAAGAAAAGTCTTGTTGTTTGAGTTTGAAGAAAAACTGAAGATGCATAATGAGAATTTATACTGCTGAGAAACCTTTTAGTTCAAAGTAAATCTAAGTGACGTGTAACTCATTCTATTTCAAGATAAGCCTTATCTCCAATCTCATATTTTTTCTAGTTGTTATTGTAATAACAATTTCCCACAACAGCCAGGTTGTTTTGTATTTGTGCATTTCAAATAAAATACTACTTTTCCAGTCATATATTGTCATTATTCAATTAAAAAAAAATATTGTTAAAATCGTATCGTATCGTATCGTTATCGTGAACCCAGTATCGTGATACGTATCGTATCGTGAACTGAGTGTATCGTGACACCCCTACTTGTTTCACAAGTCTGCTCGAACAAAGCGCTAAATGCCATCCAACCACCGGAGATCTGAGGTAGGGACAACAGCTGCAGCTAACGTCACCTAATGGTCCCCCTCCTCACAAAAAGTGCTACAGGTAGTGCTTTTTCCATGCAAAAATGCAAACATGTGTGACCAGCTCCATAGACAGCAGATTACCCCTGCTCCGTCATTACCATAGTAATAGATATTCAAAATTAACTGCTTAACATAGCCAAACTTGGGTTAAGCGTGTGTTTCTACACGGACCCCCAAAGACACCCAACCCCCACAGCGAGTACTCGATTACTCGTTCATAATAGAAGGAGAGTACTCGAGTATTTTAATTGGTTAAAATGCTCAATCCCTACCGTACGTCACACCATTACCCAGCATAATGCTGTGACGTCATTGGAATATTGCCATTATCACAATATGAAATGTTTACGATATGAATATGAATTGTAACAATATATTGTTAGCGATACAATATGGCACACCCCTAATCTAAACATCTGCTTTTCTTGTCGTTCTCTCTTGCTCTCTCTCTAGGATCTGGGTTCATCGGCCGGCTCTAAGAGGCCGACCTGTGTTATCCTGATCAAGCCGCACCAGGAGTACCAGGAGTCCTACGATGAGTGTCTGGAGGAGGTGTCAGGCCTGCCCAAGCCCCTGTGACACAGAAACACACACACACACTCTCTATCTCTCTCTCTCTCTCTCTCTCTCTGACTGTTCTGGAGCATCGAGTTGAACATTGCTCTGGGTTTTTTCCCGGAAGAGGATGTTTTTTGGTTTGCACAAATGCATGCACCAATGGGGCACAATCTAACGGAGAAATGCACAGGCTTTCCAACGATATACAATACATTGCCAATTAGCATTGTACTGTAACAGCAGAGAAATGTTCGGCCAGACACAAATTTCCGAACTTTTTGTGCTAAGTTTTATATTGATACAGAGAAAAATCCTTATGATTATCGCAATATTGATTTCAACCATATCGCCCAGCCCTAAGCTGCAAGGTATATTTGGTCCATGAATCAAAACCTTTAACTCAAACTCAGTAAACCCGGACAACAAAATTGCTTTTCTTTAACCAATTTTAAAGTTCTAAAAGATGTATTATTACTGTACAAGAAAAAACCCTGCGAAGATATAAATCGCAATGGCAATATTCTGTCAAATAATCTTTTCCCCCCAACATCAATCAGCCCTAATGAAGTGAAACCCTTCAAACCTTCAAACCAATAAGCACAAAAGCCTGTTTTATGTTTTCCTATGAGCAATACTTTCAAATCTCATGTGAAGATTGTATGTGGTGCAGCTCTCCTGCTTCCTGCTGTTCAGCCTCCAGACCTCATCATAGGCTCCAGGTCCAAGGAGCCAGATTTCCAGGCATAACGGCTTTCAAAATATGTGTCAGACGTCCATACAGACTAATTTCTCCAGGAACCACCAGTCTTGATGTAAAGCTGCAGAGGGATCAGGAGTTTCTGCTGTTCAGTCCCATATTTTGTTTTATATGAAAGCAATGTACATATTTTTTTTTGATGTTGAAAATTCTTAACAAAAAAAAGTCTTGATTCTGACTTGTTTTTCAATGAAAATAAATGTTAACCTAAGTTGTTTGATTGAAACTTTTATTTGAACATCAGATGAAAACTTCCAACATCTATACCAGGGGTGCCCAAATTCTTTCCCATGAAGGGCCAAAACTCAATCTGGGTGGAGGGCCGAGGGCCAAAAATAAACGTGGAATTACATTAAAATGTATTGTTTTATAGAAAATTAACATTCTAAATCTAAAATAACATTTCAATATAATAATCTACTTTTTATCTGTTTGGTAATTGTAATAATTTGCAATTGGTTATATATATTTAAAAAAAACTGCATTTGTGGGGAGCTAAAACATTGAATCAGTAAACCCCCCGTTAAAAACAGTTGTATTTTCCACCTTTGTAATCAAGAGAGAAATTTGACTTAATTCACAACTTGAAAAATCCTCAAGGTACTTTGAAAATCAGCTTTATTGTCCATCTTTTGTAAACAATTTGCCATGCCAATTTGACAAAAACATGCAATATCCTGGTTGCTAATGTGGTTCCTCCTCTGGTCGTTAAGGGTGCCTGTTCAGAGGGAGGGGAACTGGCTGGCTAACTGCCCATGTCTCGGAGGAAGCATGGAGCCAGTTTCTGCTCTCCCCAGATCGGCAGAGGGTGGACTAGCAACCAGGATAAATAAATTAAGTTAGCACTAAAAAAAATCGGGGGTTATATAAAAAAAAAAAAAAAAACTCCCAAATCTGTGGCGGGCCAAAAGGGCCCCAAATTGGTCAGCACTGATCTATACTATAATTGGAGGATCATCTGTCTCTGTCCATCACATTTAAATTATGAGCTGCATTAAGAGTGGTTGTTTGGTATTTCAGCCACAAGGTGACAGCATGGTGTCGCCGTGCTCTGAGGAGAGTGCCGTGCCTAGAATCAAATTTTTGTCCACAAGATGCCAGTGCTGTATATAATATGGACACAGCACTGTGTCACAGACCTTTGTATTTGTTTTTATTTAGTACCAGAAATTACAGCAGGGTTAGAGGTGGAAAGTATCCAAGTTCATTAAAGGTACATTCAGCAATGTTTTTGTGTCACTGAAATAGTGTTTGGTCAGTGACTTGAAACCCCAACCCCCGCTGTCCTCTATCTCCTGTAGTCCTGCATGCAGGGTGGACACCTCTGCAACCGTAACTCATAGAGACTCAGGGATGGTGTTGTTGGATTCAGGGTGAAAAAAATACATAATCCTTTAAAAGCATCGTGATACGACCTTCCGTTTCCCAGAAAATGTCAAATTTTCTCTGATTGGATAAAAATTGGCGCCGACCTCAAACTATCCAATCAGAGAAAAGTTGACATTTTCTGGGAAATGGAAGGTCAAATCGCGATCCCTGAAAGGGTTATCTATTTTTCCACCCCGAATCCAACGCCGCCATCCGTGAGTCTACGAGTTACGGTTGGGGAGATATGTCTGCCCTGCATGCAGGACTACAGGAGAGAGATAGAGGACAAGTCACTGACCAAACACTCTATTTGAGTGATTGCTGTCAGAATATAGAGCCATTTAATTTAACCCTTGTACCCCGCTAACCCCTAACCGTCCACTGGTCCCTTGACAGGGACCTTGATATTAGTTCTTATTTTTGATAGTCTTAATTATTTTTTTTATTTTTTTTTATTGATTCTTATCCATTGGTAACTTCATCTCATACCTCATATCAACATTTCATGCTTACTCAGAATTTTAACCCCTCGAATGCCAGTTTACTGTACTTACTGTACAATACAATTTTCAGTTGAAAACACAAAATATGATTTTTTTTTCCCTTCCCATGAATCCCACCTAGTGGCGGGGTGGTGGGATTATCATAGTTTTGGATTGGTCACATTTTTCGCGGAGGAATTACTTTCTTCCATCTTCCATCTTTTGAGAATTGCAAATTTGCATTTTTTCCATGGTCATGGATCTTGATATTAGTACTTGTTTTTTATATTTATAATTAACTATTCTCTTATTTTTTATCGATCCATATCTGTTCCTGACTCCATTCCTCCTACCTCACATCCGTAGTTTAACACGTTGACTGCCACTGACGTATATATACGTAAAAAAAAATCCAGTGGTTCACTGCCATTGACGTACACATTCAGTGCCAGCGACGCCATATGGCGTCATTAGAAATTTACCGTACAGTGCCAGCGACGCCAAATGGCGTCATAACTCGATTTTTTTTTTTTGACGGGGGGGTGTCGATCTATGCCTCTTACATCGCCTCTTACAATATTCAGAGGTATTGAATGTGTCTAACCTATTTTACAGAACCCTTAGGTGGCGACAGCGCTCTCCAGATGAGAGAACGTGGAGTGAAACACACAGAAGAAGTCATTGGGGGGAAGGAAATCGCATCGCATCCGTCCGTATGCAGCGGCTTCATTGAAGCAACGTTTAGCTGTGCCCCTGCAGCAGCCAATCTGCTATCACAATTGAGCACCTCGATGTCCGCTGCAACAGCCTCCGTGTCCGCTGCAACACATGATCAGCCGTGGATTTGTTATTATTCTCAACTCGAAGCATGGGAGCTGGTACACGCGGCTGTAAAAAAGCAGGATCTAGCTGACTTTTTCAGTGCTGAGCACAGGCAGAGAAAACGAGAAAACAGCAGAGCAGAGAGACACTCCTCCCACAACGGGGGGGGGGGAGGAGGAGGGGGGGAGGTGGGCACGCAGAGCCAAGTACACAACACAGACCCAGACAGCAGGACAGGGTTGGCAAACGCAAGCCAGAATATCCGATGCCCACCAGCAGCAAAAGATCAGCAAGAAGCTGCAACCAGCAGCGCATGCAGGCGCCAGCGCTGCTGGTTTCAGCTAAAAATATTATTCTTCCAAACAAAATTCCCTTGCCTTCACTGTTTTATTGAAGGAAATTATTTTTGAGGTGTGACTACATCAGAAAATTAGCTTCAGAGTCAGTGATGTGCTTGAAATGTTTAATTTCACAAAAGGCTCATTATCTCAGCTCGTAGAAAAAAAGCTCTGTTTTTCGTTCGATCAAGCTATCTTCTCCGGCTCATAACTAAAGAACGGAAAATGGGATCAATAAACTTTTTTTTGCAGGTGATAGAAGAGAGTCTCATCGTTATTTGTGCGTGTTCAGTGTTTACATAGTAATTATTAAAGAAATTATATGACTGTTTTAAAATGCATTGCGGCCTATGTGGCACAGCAAGCAACCTTTTGCCCAAGGGCCGTGGCACTGAAAGTGTTAATACGTAAAAAAAAATCGATTTTTTTTTTTTTGACGGTGCTACGTGGATCAATGCCCCCCGCGTCTCCTATGGAGATATTGGAAGTATTGAATGTGTATAATCTATTTTACCGACCAGCTAGGTGGCGACGGTGCCCTCCCGACAGAGAGAAAGTCAACCAAAAGCAGCCGCCTCCCGCGGCTGCTTCCTCCATTCTCAAGGAAATGGCTTGCCGATTTTACAGTCATCAGTCACCAGACTCGCCGCTCTCGGGCCGCGCCAGCAGCAGCACACGGGGGATTGCAAATTTGCATAAGCCTAGAGTCGCACGGGGCTTCATCGGGGCTCTCAAACCCAAGAGACGAGTGAGACCTATCCACACTCGCTGCCAGGGAGGGAGGCTGCTCAAACTCGCTGCCAGGGAGGGAGGCTGCTCGAACTCGCTGCAGCAGCAGCAGCAGCAGACCACTCGCTTGTGACAAACGCAGGCTGAAAGCCACTAGACACGCCCACGGAGGGAGGAGTTGAAGGAGAGGGCGTTCGGAACTATATTGTTTGGATGTCTGATCTCTCACTGATGCCAAAAATAAATGGTTAAAGTGACTGTTCTGCCTGTTTGATTGAATTTCACAAAACTGCGATTATCTCAGCTTTCACTCTCAGACAGCTGAAACCATGCTGTACTCAACGGCTGATATCTACATAACTACTAACTCTACAAACTAACTCTTTTAGACAGAGAAAGCACACATTCTATTAGTACTTTTCTGAACTTTGTGTTCACAAACTCCAAGCAGAAAAGAATCCTCGGCTCTTTTAAAATGAGCCAGAATCCTCAAAAAACGGCCTGGCAGAAGCTACCTACAGCAAAAAAAAAAACGGCTGGCAGTCAATGTGTTAACATCCGGCTCAAAACACACGCTTGAACAACGCCATTTAGGCCATGAGCGAGAGAGCTCAGAGCTGGCCTCCACGGATGACGCTCTGACCGCCTCCCCCGCCCGAGAGGCTCCTTCGTGGGCATCGGATTTACTGTGCCTCGCTGCTTTTGCGTGTCTCAAAGCGGAAGTCATGGAAAGCTCTTACAACGCCATGATCACGACAAGATTAGAGATCTAGAGTCAATTTTCGACGCCGATTCCAGCCATGCTCGTCACGAGTCTCTACAACGAACGGGCGCGGAGATACGATGTACTTTCAAATAAGGTAAGTTTTACAAAAAAACATGAAACTGCCCATTTTCGACTTCGAGCTAGTTTTCACAAAAAACGAGCTTCATTCATCCATCAATCTCGGTCTAAAGGCTTCAAATCATTAGTTTGCACCGGAAAATCCGCGTTCCCAGGTCATGTGACCATGTTTCCATGACGATCACTGTAGGGTATATTTCATGTAAATCAACATGCAATTGGTTGCTGTGCCTACACTGGGCAAATAGGGGGGGGGGGGGGCAAACACAATAGGGGAAATTAGCTGGGAGTCGAAAAAAAAATGTTGTTTTTTTGCAAAATTAACATTGAAATCAATGGGAAAACTATGCAATGGATTTGGAAGCCTTGTAACTCCACCAAATGTTCAATCAACCCCAAGGTTAGATATTAAGGTCAAATTTCAAGGTATTTGGTCCAGGATGCCCGCTGAAAAAAATGAAATACATTAATTTTGTAAGAATTTCCTGGAGGTCTCAAAAAGGCGGTTATAATGAAAGTCAATTGTCGTGCAGGGGGACCTTAATAGTAAATTGAGGCGAACTTGATTTTCTGGGTGCCAGGACAATGTTTTTCTAGTTCTGGCAACGTGAATTACCATAATAAACCATAAAGAAAACCTGTGCTGAATTTCAGACCTTTCACTCCAGGATTTTCCAAATTTAACTTACGCGATTACCGCTTCGATCCGGCTGGGGGGACCAGCGGGGTATTTAACACAAAAACATCACTGAATGTACCTTTAACTGAAGTTCTGTACGCTTCAGTTTGGAGGTTCTGCTACGGAGTATGGAGTATTTCCATTCTGGGAAAGTTTCACCTCCACTACATGTCTGACAGCTGGGGTTCAATAACAGGTTCAATAACACAACACTGACAGAATGACAACTTAATTTTCATACATTTCACTGCTAATACTTCTAGACTTTTATTGACGTAAAATATTGAATGCCGAATACTGCAGTATTTTTCCATTATGGTTGCTACTTTTAATTAGGAGTCAAATATTTGAGGACTTTTTCCACCATGCACAGACAAAAAGTAACAGAGAAACAACTGCCTATATGTTGTAGAATACCACAGAACATTACACATCACAAACACATTATGAAGAGCGGCAAGCATCACTTCAGCTGGGGACACAGGATAGTAGAGCTGCTGTATAGAACGATTAGACAATTAGTCCATCGACAGAAAATTAATTGCCAATTATTTTTTAAATGGATTAATCATTTAGACCCATTTTTAAGGGGGGGATACAAAAAATCTCATTCCAGCTTCTTAAATGTGGATATTTTCTGCTTCCTTTTTAGTCTACTATGACAATAAACTGATTATCTTTGGGTTGTGGGCTGTTGGTCAGGACAAAAGAAGACATTTGAGGATGTCATCTTGGGCTTTGGTGGAAAAGTAATCGACATTTTTCGCAATTTTGTGACATTTTATAGACTGCAGAGTAATCGAAAATTTTAATAATCGTTAGTTACAACCCTAATTGAGAGTGTAGTTATAGCCTGTGTGTGTGTACTCTCACTCAGCTGTTGATGCTGAAACAGACAGAAAGTGGCTCAGTATGAAAGCAGCAGCAGACTGGAGAAGCCACAGCAGACTTGTGGATTACCTGAGCCAAGATGAGAAGCTAAAAGTTGGTACCACAGATGAGGAATATGCTGCAGCCACTCGAGGAACCTGACAACCCTGATCTGAAGAAACTGAGATTTTCTTAAAAAGTGCTTTTTTCAGAGCTTACAATGTGCACCGAAGGCAACAGCATAACAAACAGTGGAAAAATAGGCTACTTTTATCACTGAGAATGTTTGTATGACGTTCCGAATGAAACGAAAATGATCTGGGTGAGTAAAACCTCATATTTTAAGCTGGAAATAAGGTCCGGGTGTAAAAATAAACTGAATTCTCCTTTAACAAGCATGAAACAAGCGGTCGTGAGGTCACAGTGACCTTGAACTTTGACCACCAAAATCTAATCAGTTCATCCTTGAGTTCAAATGGACGTTTGAGGCAAATTCAAAGAAATTCCATCAAGGTGTTCCTGAGATATCGCGTTAACGAACTTGGGAATGGCGTTCGTGAGGTCACAGTGACCTTGAACTTTGACCGCCAAAATATAATCAGTTCATCCTTGAGTTCAAATGGACGTTTGAGGCAAATTCGAACAAATTCCATCAAGGCGTTCTTGAGATATCACGTAACAAGCTTGAAATCATGTAACAAGCTTGAAAATGGCATTCGAGAGGTCACAGTGACCTTGACCTTTGATCACCAAAATCGAATCAGTTCATCCTTGCATGTAAGTCGACGTTTGCGCTGAATTGGAAGACATTTTGTCAAGGCGTTCCTGAGATATCACATTAATGAACTTGGGAATGGCATTCGTGAGGTCACAGTGACTTTGAACTTTAACCTTTGACCACCAAAATCTAATCAGTTCATCCTTGAGTCCAAGTCACGTTTGAGGCAAATTTGATGAACTTCTGTCAAGGCGTTCCTCAGATATCGCGTTAACGAACATCGGACGGACGTACAACCTGAATCCATAATGCCTCCGGCCTGGCTATCGCCGGCGGAGGCATAAAAATTGTGTTGATTCTGAGTTGGTACACAGAAAAATATCTCATTGTGTGTGTGTGTGTGTGTGTGTGTGTGTGTGTGTGTGTGTGTGTGTGTGTAGCATTGTGGTGCTGGCAGGTGACACTCTGCCCATAGACGTCTACTGCCACCTACCTGTGATGTGTGAAGACAGGAGTGAGTCTGCCGTACGCCTACATCCCATCCAAAGTGGTGAGTCTCCTGTCTGTCTAGGGCTGAACCATTTTGAAAAAATATTTCGTGATTATTTTGACTGACATCTCATGGCATCACTGACATCATGGCAATATTTGCGGTATCAGAGGGAATGATAACTTTTTACATCATCATTAAAAAAAACATTTTTTGGGGATCTGTACCAAACAAACATGTTTTAAGTCTGTATAGTGTCGGCCAGGACATCTCTGTAGCATAACATTTCATTTCAAATGGCATTTTGACAGAGATTTCTCCTTTAACAAATATTGTGCCTCACACTGAAGCATGAAACAGTCTTGCCAATCTCTTCATGCGTAAGTGTGTGTGTGTGTGTGTGTGTGTGTGTGTGTGTGTGTGTGTGTGTGTGTGTGTGTGTGTGTCTGTGTGTGTGTGTGTGTGTGTGTGTGTGTGTGTGTGTGTGTGTGTGCACACATGCGTAAGTGCGTGTGTGTGTTTGACCTCTATCTGGTCTCTGAGTATTTTTCCACCTTGGTTAAATCTGGGTGGGGCCCATCTGGGCCCTTCTTGAACTAACTTCTTTCTCTCTCTCAAAAAAAAGAAAAGAAAAAAATTACTAACTTAACTTTACCACTATTCCTTCAGATGGTGTAGTTGTCATAGACTGTGTTGCATAGTTGATTGCTCTATTGCTGACAAAAATGTGTTTGTAAGTCGCTTTGGATAAAAGCGTCTGCCACATGACGTAATGTAATGTAATGTAATGTTAAATGTCATAGAAACCAGCGGCAGAGACACAGATATGGGGCCTTCAACTTGACAGATGACGAGAGATATAGGGCTCTATCTTCCCAAAAGCGCTAATTTAGCATTTGCGCTCGTTTAACGCCGTGCGCAATGCAAATTGGGGGCGGACACAAGCGCATGCCTGTGATAATTGTACTGGGCATTGGCTGCCACAAGCCAAAGCAGGCGTTTCAGCGCTAAAATGTGGTGATAGATAGCATTATGCTATCGTCAGCAGCGCGCAATTACTTTGCGCAAAGAGCTTTGAAAAGGACCTCTTACGCGCAAATACCTTGCGCTCTCGGAGCGCACCCGTAATCTCCGTGCAGCACAGCGCAGTGCAAAGTAGAATTCCTTTTGGAGATGTCATTACGCACAGCCTAGACATCAAATTATGCTGCTAAAATTGGATATTGGCAGATAATTCAGTGAGGCAATCAACTATAACTCACTGAGAAACTTTTATCACATCGCAAAGAGGGAAATTAATTGAGAAAACGTGTTGGACAATGGACATAGGCTATTTACCTTCATAGCCCGGAGGGTCGTTGGCACCACAGACGATCTGTCAATAAGCTCTCTCTGTCCTCGGCACGAGTGAGTACACTCTATTACGCATGGAGAGAATTACAGCATATTCCATGCCTCGCGCAAAAGCTTGCTTTTCACCAGGTAACATCAAAATCAGAGATGGACAGGCTTGTTGCCTCGTACATGGTAGAGGAAATGTTGCCAGTTTCAACAGAATCGCCATTTTTTCAGAAACATATTGAGCAAAATACAGATAGCAGGGAATGGACAGCCCCCATCAGACAGGAAAAGTTTTGCAACCTACCTTATTACGATAGAGATTTGTGCTAATATATTAATAATAATAATAATAATACCTTTATTTATATAGCGCTTTTCAAAACAAGTTACAAAGCACTTTACATACAGATTAAAAAAAAAAAAAAAAAAAATAGTCCATGGGCCAGACCAGATATCGGTACCATCTGGGTGGGCAAAACTTTACCTATACTAAATTGTTTATAGGGTCAATATAAGTAAATTAATATATGATAGCCTTTCCACAGGAGTAGCTTTTCATATTTATTGGACATTTTCTTATTTTCCCCTATTTAGTCCATGGGCCAAACACAAAAATTGCATATATCGGTACCACTCAAGTGGACAAATTCTAATCATGATTTTTGAACAGGTATATATCCATAGATGATATTTTAGTATGATAGCCTTTGCAGAATGGCAGCTTTGTCACAGTTATCGGCTCATGAAGTTAGCCAGCCCCTACAATAAATTTGATTCTAGGTGCTGATGCATAACCTATTTTAGGCTCAGGACCTTTACTCATGTTCTATGAGAACATGTTTGACAGCATTTTATAGGGTAGCTTCTTAGCTTTCATTTGAGCTCAGATGTGAGTCTGTCTGACAAATAAAGAGCTCACATGGGCTCTTCAAACTGTCAGTGACATTCATTTTTCCACAGTTTTCGCCTAAATTATAGTCTTTATTTCAGCACTGTGGCAACTAGGAACATCACAGACACAAACAACAAACACTGGAATACTCATAGGACTATAATGATTCAGAAAAGGTATAATGAACCCATACTATCCCATCATGAGGGGTGAATTTGGCCCTTTGAATTTGGTAGAAGAATGCCTTCTCGAGGGAAATGGGCCAGAACCCAAAATCTAAGATATCGGTACCATCCGGGTGGACAAATTCTACTTGTGATTTTTTTAAATTCCTATTCATCCCTAGATTATGTTTTTATATGATAGACCTTGATGACCATGGTAGCTTATTGGTGCTTAACCACCCCTCTTAAATTATGGACTTATGGGAATTATGGGAAATCATCTTTCTTTCATTATATCCTCTCCCTGGGGTGTCTGGACTACTGATTGTTCATATTGCATGTCTAGATATAGGCATGCTATCCTATGATACTATACATACCATACCATACTTTACTAGATAGATATACTATACTTAATTGTCTACTAAATTGGCACATTTCTCAGTCAAAAAGAGAGTAAATTTGCACGTTTTTCAGTCAAAAATTGTTTTATATGTGTTACGGTATATGTACAGCTACATTCAAAATGTTTCCAGTCTTTCAACACAATATTAGGACAATCTACCCTTCCTGAGACCATGTCATCCACGAGGGCAACACCATCATCGTCATTCACATCTAGCTGTGCAGCAAGCTCTTCTTCACTGTGTTGGTTGGCACATGTTTGTAGTTTGCACAGGTTTGTGCATTTCAGACCGTTATTGAGACATGTGCACTCTGATGGTTGGCACGACCTCACACACTTGCAGGAGAGCAACTGCAAGACGGCATCTGGTGCTGGGGAACCGTGCATCCACTGGATTTCAAGCTGCCCCTCATCATCTGTGGTCCACCCATGGTCCTTAAAGTACAGTCCATTGTTGATATCATGGAAAACTCCTTTGTGAATCCACTCAGTCCAGACCAATATGAGTGTGTCAGCTTGTCAACTGCAACTGTTGCCCCGCCAGATGTAGCCAACCTGCATGATTCCAGCCACAACATCCAGCAGTGGAGGAAACTGCTCTACAGCACTGCCAGCAAAGCCAGTCTGATCAAATTCTTGCTTGAGGAATGGATAGAAATTACATGACAAGGCCTTATACTGTATGTTACCTGTGAAGTACTCTGCTTCAAAATCAACAAGAACCAATGGGAGGAGGTAACACAGCTCAAATCCTCTCAGGAAGAAGCTGACACCTGCATGCTAATGCATGCTCTCCATGTAGCAGAGTCTGGCTTCAAGGCAGTGATCATCATGGCAGACACAGATGTCCTGCTACTGACTCTGGGTTGGAGCAAGGACATCCCATGCCCAATGTACCAAAAATGTGGAACACAGAACAAGACAATGTTCCTGGACATCACCAAACTATGCAAATCACGCGGCGATAGTATTGCTGGCGCCTTGATTGGCATGCACACGTTCACTGGCTGCAACACTGCACATTTGTAGGACACGGAAAAGTGGGCACCCTGAACAGACAGGACATATCAAGAAGCCTTCCTTGAGCTCGGCCGTGCTTGGGATGTCTCTAATGAGCTCTTCAAGAAGCTGCTGGAAAGCATGTGCCACAGTATATGTACCCTCTACACACATTACAACCTCCTCCGATACCAACTTTTCTGCACCAGACGTGGGGAGGTCGAGTCCGGCCAGCTTCCACCATTTGAGGATTGGCTATTAATGCATTCCATTCATGCAAACGATCAGACTGCAATCTGTAGACGGTCTCTTCAAACCCAGCCATCTGTACCAAGCCCCAAGGACCATGGGTGGACCACAGACGATGAGGGGCAGCTTGAAGTGGATGTGCGGTTCCCCAGCACCAGACCGTTTTGCAGTTGCTCTCCTGCAAGTGTGTGAGGTTGTGCAAACCACCAGAGTGCACAGGTCTCAATAATGGTCTGAAGTGCACAAACCTGTGCAAACTACAAAAATGTGCCAACCAGCACACTCAGATGTGAATGACGGTGATGGTGTTGCCCTCGTGGGTGGCATGGTGTCTCAGGAAGGGTAGATTGTCCTAATATTGTCCTGAAAGACTGGAAACATTTTGAATGTAGCTGTTCATATAATGTAACACAAATGTGCCAATTTAGTAGACAAGCATAGTATATATATCTAGTATAGTATAGTATAGTATAGTAGGCTATAGTATAGTATAGTATAGTATAGTATGTACAATATCATAGGATAGTTTGCCTATATCTATGTAATATTAACAGTAGTCCAGACACACCCTAGGCAACGGATAATGAAAGAAAGATGATTTCCAGGGAGGGCACTTTCCTGGTTTTGAACGACAGCAGTCCATAATTTAAGAGGGGATAAGCACTAATAAGCTACCAGTCATCAAGGTCTATCATATAAAAACATAATCTAGGGATGTATATGAATTAAAAAAAATCACAAGTAAAATTTGCCCACCTGGCTGGTACCGATATGTTAAATTTAGGGCTCTGGCTCATTTCCCTTGAGAAGTCATTCTTCTACCTTAAGGGCCACATTCACCCCTCACGATGGGATAGTATGGGTACATTATACCTTTTCTGAATCCTTATAGTCCTATGAGTATTCCAGTGTTTGTTGTTTGTGTCTGTGATGTTCCTAGTTGCCACAGTGCTGAAATAAAGACTATAGTTTAGGCGAAAATTGTGGAAAAATGAATGTCACTGACACTTTGAAGAGCCTATGTGACCTCTTTATTTGTCAGACAGACTCACAACTGAGCTCAAATGAAAGCTAAGAAGTTACCCTTTAAAATGTTGTCAAACATGTTCTCACAGAACATGAGTAAAGGTCCTGAAAATCTGCATAGAATAGGTTATGCATCAGCGCCTAGAATCCAATTTATTGTAAGGGCTGGCTAACTTCATGAGCTGATAACTGTTATCATACTAAAATATCATCTATGGATATATACCTGTTCAAAAATCATGATTAGAATTTGTGGTACCGATATGTGAAATTTTGGGGTTTGGCCCATGGACTATATGGGCATATGTAAGGTTTAATGTTGTATTGTTAACTGGCAAATTATGTGACAATGCATCTCAGGCGATGTTACGGAGTAACGCAAAAGTAATGTAACGAGTAGTGTAACGAATTACTTTCTCCAGGGAGTAATCAAGTAAAGTAAGGCATTACTTTTTTTTAAAGTAATGTGTAATGTGTAATACATTACTTTTTTGAGTAAGGGACCCCAACTCTGGTGGTGTCCACAGCTGTACAGGTAGTGTATGCCTCCCCTCGGGTCTCAGGACTATATCTAGGCCTGAGAAAGAGAGGCACACGCTTCTTCAGCTCCAATAGACTTCTCTATAGCTCCCACAACATTCATGGTAGTCCAATAGACTTCTATAGAACTCCCACAATGTGCAGGGTAGTCCAATAGAGTTCTATAGAACTCCCACAATGTGTAGAGTAGTCCAATAGACTTCTATAGAACTGCTACAACGTACATGGTAGTCCAATAGATTTCTATAGAACTGCACAACGTGCAGTGTGCTGTAGTCCAATATACTTCTCTAGAACTCCCCCAATGTGCAGGGTAGTCCAATAGACTTCTATAGAATGACTATTTACATTAATTTACAGTCCCAGTTGTTATGATAGGATGGCACGGGAAGACTTGTAAAGAAGGAGCTCACAACGACACGTCTTATGTGTGACTCGGACATTTTAATCTGAACCCCTCTTACAGGATACTCCCGGTATCTCCCCACTAGGCGGCAGTAGTGTACAACATAACAGATAACATAACAGATAACACCACATCCCCCTTTCTAGGTACTGTACAGCGAAATAGCTAACTCTAGAAAGATGTTTATTTTCTTTAACTTACATTTTCTTTCAATTTCTTTTGTTAGATTATCAGAGTTTTATTATTCTCCTTTGAACCATTAGCTTGTCACAACATTTAAACAAAACATTTTCAACCGTTAATTACTTTCTTTTGATTTGTTTCTATTCAGTCCGTATTATGGTTTATCATTTAACTAGACTAATATTCAACATGAAAGTCCTTCAGGTAACTCGGTTGGTTTCTCTCTCTCGCTGGATAGCGTCTCTCAGCCTGAGGACTCGGTGGCTGAGAATGACTGTGCTCTGCTGGATGTTGACTCTCAGTACAGTCTGGGTGTGCTCTGTCCGGTAAGCCCACTGGTGTGGCTGTAGGCTCTTGTGTGGCGACAAGGTGGCTGCGATTCCGACGCAGGTTTCCTCTCGGTGTCTCAACAATGTAAGACCGTGGTGCATCTGCTGTTGCCCTCACTGTCCCTTTTTCTTTTATGTCAGTGACCCAAACATGATCACCCAGTTTCAGTGCTGGCAGGTCATGAGCCCTGTGTCTTCTGTTGAAGTCTTTCCACTGTCTCTGTCTGCTGTTTTGTTCCACTTCCTTCAGTTTGGAGATGTCAGGCCATTCTGGGTTGAGGGTAGATGGTATGACAGGAACAGTGGTTCTGATGCGTCTTCCCATCAGTAGTTCTGCCGGGCTGTGTCCGTTGGCTAGGGGTGTGGCACGGTAAGCCATCAGAGCTAAGTATGGGTCTTCACCTTTCTGTAAGAGACTTTTTACTGTCCTCACCGCACGCTCTGCCTCTCCATTACTTTGGGGGAAACGGGGACTTGACGTTGTGTGAGTGAATCCCCATGTTGCTGCAAATTGTCTGAAGTTATCTGCAGAAAACTGAGGGCCGTTATCGGTTCTGATTTCAGACGGTATGCCGTGTCTGGCAAAGATTGATTTTAAGTGTTCAATTACTGCTGCTGCTGTAGTTGAGGTGAGTTTAGCGATCTCTGGAAAGCGAGAGAAGTAGTCCACTACGACTAAATACTGGCTGCCATTCCACTCAAACAGATCAGCACCGACCATAGCCCATGGCCTGTCCGGGAACTCAGTAGGCAGTAGTGTCTCTTTGAAGTTGACTCTCTCCTTTGCACAGGTGTCACACTTCTCGGCTACTGACTGCCTTTCCGAAGCCCTGCCACTCCGAACGTTAACTTCCATTATTCGGACTGGCGGTCGTTCACCTTAGAAGCCACAATGCCGACCTTAGGTTTAGGCGTGGGGGTGGGAGAGGTTAGGTTTTGGGTTAGGGTCTGGGGGAGGTTAGGTTTAGGCATGGGGGGAGGTTAGGTTTGGCGTGAAAAACGGGGAATATAGAACCCGGGGAACAGAGACATGATCCCTTTCTGAGTGCCGAAATTTCGGAGTGGCAGAACGTCGGAGTGGCAGCACGTCGGAGTGGCAGCATGTAACCACACTTCTCAACCATGCTCTGCAGCTGTACACTCAATCCTGGCCACCAGACAGATTGTTTGGCTCGTTCCCGGCACTTTGCTATGCCCTGGTGTCCAGCGTGCAGTTTCTGCAGTATATCTGTTTGTAGTGACTTGGGAATCACCAATCTACAACCTTTTAGCAGGATGCCATCTTGGATTGTGAGCTCAGCTGTGAATGGCAGGAAAGGTAGAAAAGCTCTGTCCAACTTGAGCTTGTCTGGCCACCCCTCAGTGCAGTACTTTTTCACTTGCAGTATTATTTCATCTTTGTCCTGGTGCTCTCTAATTTCCTGTAGTCTCTTTTCTGTTGCTGGCAGGCTTGACATGATCATGTTTACATACAGGTTGACCTCACTCTCCAGCTGTGTGTCACCTGTGACCCCCACTGGTGCTCTTGACAGAACATCAGCAGTGGCTATGTTTTTACCTGCTACATGGGAAATGGAGTATGAGAACCTCATTAATCTCATTCTCAGTCTCTGAATACGAGGAGGTAGCTCATCCAGGTTCTTTGACCCCAGCAGCGGCACAAGAGGTTTATGGTCAGTCTCGACGTGGAAATCCATTCCAATTAGAAAATCAGAGAATCGTTCACACGCCCATGTAATTGCCAAAGCTTCTTTTTCTATTTGAGCGTATCTTTGCTCTGTGTCAGAAAGCGCTCTGGAAGCATACGCTACTGGTTTGAGTTGGTTGTCTTGTTGTCTCTGCAGCAATACTGCTCCCAGTCCATATGAGGAAGCGTCGGCTGAAACCACTGTGTCGGCTTTGGTGCTGTAGAGTACCATTCCTGGTGTCGTGCTCAGATGCTGTTTGATACTGTCAAACGCTTTCTGTTGTTCATCTCCCCATGTCCACATGTTTTTAGCTTTCAACAGATCCCTGAGTGGCTGCGTCATTTCTGACAGGTTTGGGAGGTATTTGCCTAGGTGATTTACCATCCCCAGGAACCGTCTGACTCCAATCACATCCGTTGGCTCTTCCATCCCAGCGACAGCCTCCCTTTTATCTGGGTCTGCTCTGACTCCAGACTTATCGATCAACTGTCCCAGAAATTTGACACCATCTTTTGAGAATTCGCACTTCTCACTTTTCAGCGTGACTCCTGCTGCCTCAAGTCTCTTGAGCACCGCGTGCAGTCGTGTGTCGTGGAGGGCCTGTGTCTCTGCAAAGACTAGCACATCATCCATTTGACATAATACTCCCTCTAGTCCCTCTAGGATCCGGGACATCCTCTTTTGAAAATGTTCTGGTGCAGATGATATACCAAAACAGAGGCGGTTGAAGCAGTACCTGCCAAACGGTGTAATGAACGTCGTGAGGAGTGCAGATTCCTTGGACAAGGGGATTTGCCAAAACCCCGAGTTCGCATCAAGTTTTGAGAACACTTTAGCGCACTCTAACTGTCCAAGTGTATGCTCGACTATGGGTAGCATGTGCCTCTCTTTCTTGACTGATTTATTCAGTTTTGTGAAGTCGACACATATGCGCACTTCCTGATTTGGCTTTGGCACAGGAACCATTCCTGCGCACCAGTCTGTGGGTTGTTCAACCCTTGAAATTACCCCCAGGCTCTCCATACGAGCCAGTTCCTGTTTTACTTTGGGAAAAAGTGGCAGGGGGATTCGTCTCAGGGTTGTGAGAGAAAACGGTATTGTATCGGGCTTGAGTTCAATATTATATTCCCCCTCTATTGTGCCTAGCCCTTCAAAGAGCTTGGGGTACTGCTCTTTCACTGACTCTTTGGAGACCAGGGATATGGCATGTACTCTGGCTACTAGTCCGAGTGCTACGCTTGCTGTGCCTCCCAGTAGACCAGACTTCAGACCTGAGACCACAAACACATCTTGTACTGTGCTCTTGCTGTGTGATCTCAGTGTAGCTGTGAATTGTCCTCTCACAAGCAGGCGATTCCTTCCAGCTCCATATAGAGTTTTAGCTGATTTCTCCAGTTCTGGAAACTGTCCACATGCTTCGTATACAGCTTCTGGTATTGCTGTTACATCTGCGCCTGTATCTATTCTAAATTCTGATTCATGGCCGTTTACTTTTATTTTTGTTAGCCAGGCTTCTGGGCCTCCGACTGTGCCCACTGACATGTTTGTGCCTACTGAGCCCAAAAAGGCGATGTCCTCCTCAGTGGCATCATCACAGGTGGCATGGACCTCTCCAACAGCCCCAGACCTGCACACTTTTGCGTAGTGTCCTTTTTTGTTACACTGGTTGCAGAATACATCTATGGCTGGACATTGCTGTATGCTATGAGCTGGTGTTCTACCACATCTTTTGCACTGTGTATCACCATATGGCTGTGACAGAGGGAATTGACTTTGTTTCTTAAAGTGTATTTTGCTCTGCTGCTTAGGTTTGCTTTTGTTGAATGTACGCTGCTGCACACCAACGCTGTCCATATTAGCTGTAGCCATTGTTTTGAAGTTGCTCGTTAGCATGTCCTGCTGCTTTTTCACTAGCTCACTTTGACGAACACGAGTGACTGCTTTCTCCAGTGTTAGCTCTGGGTCCATTTGAAGTTGCTCGGACAACCTTTTGTCTCTCAAGCCCACGACTAGCCTGTCACGTATCATCTCGCTGTGTAACTCTCCATAGCCACAATGTTCAGATAGACAATAAAGTGCTGTGATGAAACTATCAGCAGGATTGAATTTAGCTCGTTCGAAAATCACATTTCTCCGAACCACAAAGTGTGCTTCCAGCTTAGCTTTAACTGTGCTGTACTCACTCGCCTCCTCTTCCGTCAAACGGAGTGAGGTTATAATGTCCTCGGCGTCTTCTCCCATTGTATATATTAGAGTGTTCACTTGGTTTTCATCTGCCTGCAATTCGAGACCAGATGCTATCCTGAACCTCTCAAATCTTCGGATCCACTTGGGCCACTCTTCTGGCTTTGTGACGTTGAAGCTGGGTGGTGGAGGGACTTGAAACCGATCCATGTTTGCTCACTTTTCTTCTTTCTTTTTATCTTTCTCCCGTTCTCTTGCTGCGTACCGCCGCGCACGTAGCGTTAGCTCGTTCACTCGCTAGCTTCAGCTTAGCTTAGCCTAGCCTCCAGCAAGGCTTTAAAACGAACGAACACTGTTTCAAAACAAACGAAAACCGCGGGTTCTCTCCGTTCACTAACTTCTCAGATGACTCTTCTCAGTTGTAAACGAAGCACTCTGACACCATGTTATGATAGGATGGCACGGGAAGACTTGTAAAGAAGGAGCTCACAACGACACGTCTTATGTGTGACTCGGACATTTTAATCTGAACCCCTCTTACAGGATACTCCCGGTATCTCCCCACTAGGCCGCAGTAGTGTACAACATAACAGATAACATAACAGATAACACCACACCAGTTAGACAGGCATTAAATTAGATACAGTATGAGTTCCAGTTTTATGGGGGGAGGGGAGTTCAGTTGAGTTTAGGAGGAGGTAGTGAGTTTGTGTGTGTGTGTGTGTGTGTGTGTGTGTGTGGGGGGGGGGGGGGGTTGTTGGTGAGGCCCTTGGCGGAAGGGGTTTCCGGGCCTTGTTGGTGAGGTTGATGGAGATTCAGATTCAGAGTACATTTCAACCATAAGCCACATTTACATTTTGTAATTTGTAATTTCGTTTTTTTGTATGACCAAACCATTTCTCTAACCTTAACCAAGTTGTTTTAGTTGCCGAACCCTAACCATAACAGAAGATGTTGGTTACGCTATTGTGGTGTAGATTATGAAACTGGGAACAATCCCATGACCCCAGGGCTGTGCAGTTAGCACCTGGGAGCAACTGCGGCATCTGTCTCGCTCCAGATCAGCAGTTGTTGTTACGAGATGGGGATTTGAACTGGTGACCCTCTGGCAGGGGATTGAACCCCAGGCAGACGGCGTGGTCTGTGGGCTCGATCAGGCAAAAGGCAGGCTGATATTTGCATAACGTTACCATCAGTGTGTGTGGTGTTCTGGCCTGCAGCAGAACAGACCTGCGGTAAACCACAAGAATAGAGGGGGAAGAGAGAGAGGGGGGAGAGGGAGATCTAGGGAGAGAGAGAGGGAGGGAGAGAGAGAGACAAGGATACAGGGCAGGTGGTCAGTTAACCCTGCAAATTAAATGAATACCAAGAGATAATTAATTGGAAGTGTATCTGTCTAGCTAGCATCTGTCTCATTAAGAGATAATTAATTAATTTAGGTAATCTCAACAGTTATTAAAAAATGAGTCACACATCACACACACACGTTGTTATAAATAGGGCTGGGTAAAAAAAAAAACGATTCTCCGATTTTTAATCGATTTTTATATTATATATTATATTATATATTTTTTATATCGATTCATATGTCCAGAGATCGATTTTTTTTACTCCAAAAATAAATAAATAATAATAATAAACATAGGCTATAATATTATAGGCTGTGTGTGGTAGTTGAAATATAGTTTCAAGTTGACGTTTATTTACGTTTGTAGTTTAAACAAAAACATAAATACTGTAAGCTACATAAATGGAAATGTTTGATCATTAATATCTACTTTTAGAAATATAGGCTAAAATCAAATCACTGTGCATAATTGTGAAAGTGTCTTTATTGACAGATGAAAAGGCTGTTATTTACCCTTTGTCACCACCTGGTGAGTAAATATATGTGTAACTAAAACCATTCAAATTGACAACCGGTCCGCAACTTTTTTTTCCCATGTATCTACCGGTCCTTGGCGCAAAAAAGGTTGGGAACCCCTGTGTTACATAACTGGACAGTCATGTAATTCAGGTTACAGCTCAAAAAACACGTTTTAGTATCACTAACCAAATCGATATTGAAATTAATCGAATCGGAATCGAATCGAATCGGGATTAATCGATTCGGAACCTTGTGAATCGGAATCGAATCGATTCTTGAAATTTGAAGCCCTAGTTATAAAGGCTTCGCGTCAATCCCAATTGGCTGGCCGGCCCCCAGTGCAGATTCTGGGCTTCTGGATCCAGCTAGGTCCCTGGAAACTATTACCTGGATGACATTGATGATGACATCATCATCGCGTCGATGACATCACAATGTTGCCTGTGACCTCAGACAGCATTGGCATTCCTGACCAACGATGTCATAAGCCCCTTCTAAACATGCAGTGAAATCTGGATTATGACCAGCTGCTAGCCGGTCGGCCTGCATGTTTAGAAACAATTATCCGCCTTATGCGCACTCCTGTGAGTGCGCGGGTCCACCCGCTATGCCGACCACCCGCAGTGCCGACAGCCCGCTATGCCAACGTTAAGGTTTAGGCGTGGGGGGTGGGAGAGGTTAGGTTTAGGGTTAGGGTCTGGGGGTGGTTAGGTTTAGGCATGGGGGGTGGGAGAGGTTAGGTTTAGGCATGGGGGGTGGGAGAGGTTAGGTTTAGGCATGGGGGCTGGGAGAGGTTAGTTCCAGCCGGTCCCCCGACACGCTGCACACCGCCTCGCTCAGCTGCTTCTGCTTGTGGGCTATCGCCATTGCGGACTGTCGGCACTACGGTCTGTCGGCAGATAGACGCGGCACCGAGTGCGGATCATTACCATCTGAGCCCCTAGTACAGGATCCGCATCATTGGCAAAACGGCTGTTGTTTAACACCGGCAGCTCATGTTCCAGATCATGTATGTCTGAGTGGGTGGGTGGTTAAATGGCACTTTACAAAGCATTAATGTCCCGGTGCTATTTAATCATTTCATGAATGGACGTAGTTACGTGGCTGGATTATTTGGAAGAGAGCCAAATTAGGTGAGTAAACAAGTAAAAGTTGAATCGTTTCCCCCCCCCCCCTCCACTTTACCTGCACTAGATTATGGAGACATTTTGTACATGCATGCTCCTGTAGGTTCTTTGCGTCTGCTGGACACTGTTTATTTAAGGTTCATCACAAACTGTAAAAATCTAACTCACCACTGTGTTCTCTACCAGAAAGTGGGCTGGCCATCTCTGACTCTACGTAGGCTGACTCACCGGTATCTTTTTATTTATAAGGCAATATTAAAACAACTCCCAAATTATTTGTGTACATACATTGTCCAGCAGAGCAACAACAATTACTCTTTACGCTCACAAAACCTTTTTTTTATTGAATGTGAAAAGGGCTCGTACAGAGTATGGAAAAAAGGCATTTCAGTTATCAGCACCGATTGCATGGAATGAGCTCCAGAAGGACCTGAAATTGCAGGAGCTGGTCTCATTAAATGTTTTTAAAACAATGGTTAAAGGTAGGGAGGACGGTGAAAGTTGCAACTGTTTTTTTCTCTTCATAGTTTAACTTGCTTTTATGAATCACTGAATGTGTGTGTACCATGTAGTGTTGTAATGTTATGAGATGTTTGTTGGCATCTGTAACTTGTGTAATTGTATGCTGCTTTTCTTGGCCAGGTCCCTCACGAAAAAGAGATTCTTAATCTCAATGAGGCTAACCTGGATAAATAAAGGTAAAATAAATAAATAGGTAAGTATACTTAGGAGTATACTACTAGTATTGATATTAGTATACTTGGTGCATAAAGTATACTTGAGTATATAAGTATACTTGCATATAAAGTATACTTGGAAATACACTTGGTCTTTACTTAAAGTCCCTGGAAACCAAAATCCACAAAAACGTTCTAACTATGTTATTTAGGGTCTTATGTTAGTAACTGTCTGCCTCAGAAATTATTATACATTACTTTCAACCCAAAGCCTTAAAATCGACACTTTTCTACAAGATTCTACAAAGTACTTCCTCATTGAAGAGAGCAGTGCGTGAGGTGCTAAAATGCAGGAGCTTATGACGTCATAAGCTCTATATAACCTTTGTACACGCGCGCAACTCGCCCTACTGTGTGTGTGTGTGTGTGTGTGTGTGTGTGTGTGAGTAACTTCGCGTCACCAGGCTGTGTCGAGCGCTACTCGAGAGAGAGAGAGAGAGAGAGAGAGAGAGAGAGAGAGAGAGAGAGAGAGAGAGAGAGAGAGAGAGAGAGAGAGAGAGAGAGAGAGAGAGAGAGCACACAGAGAACGGACAGAGATCTCTTCCTCTCAGAGCCGCGGAGGAACGCGCGAACACACACACACACACACACACACACACACACACACACACACACGGTGTGTGCACTCATCTCTCTTTCTCTCTTTCTCCGTTTCCCTCCCCCCCCTCTCTCTCGCGCTCTCCGAGAGACAGACATTTCCCTGCTGTAGACGGACACGCCCACACAGTCCGCGGGAGATAATACACTCTAAAAAATAATGAAATCTCATGAGTTTTGCCATGGCTGTCAAACCTAAATTTATATACTTTGCGACGTTCATCATCGTTCAAATTCGGCTGGTGGCTTATTAACATAGGATCCTGTGATGTGATGAACTCAAAATGCTAAATAATAAAGAAATATTTCTGGTTTCCAGGGACTTTAAGTTTACTTAATAAAATAAACTTGAAGTATACTTCTTCTTGCTAAGGGATAGCAAGACAGACGGGGATGGAAGTGGGAAGAGAGGGAGGGGGTGGAGCTCAGAGCGTTTTCGTCGCTGCTGGAACCTCATTTGACGCTCCAAAATCTAAACAGGTTGGGAGTAACGGGCGTCAAGGCAGTTTGACGCGTGTCAGAACGCTTTTGGTGCGTGTTCGGCCGTTTAAAACAATGGGTGGGCTTCCAAACGCGAGCATCTGACGCTCCCTGTGCGTGTGGGGCTTTAGACAGCAACGTACTGTTTAAAAATGGTTCGTCTGTCTGTGTGTATAGGCCATTTACAGTCAATGGTGTGTATGACGGCAACACGTCTTCACTCCGAATTCGGCCCAGAGCACCCCCACAGGGGATGGTAGTATGACCATGGGGGGGGGACTCCAAAGGTTGGGTTTAGGCATTTGGTAGGTGGTCTTTAGGTTTAGTCATTGGATGGGTGGTGTTAGGGTTAGGGTCTGGATATGGTGGTGGGCTTAGGGTTAAGGTCTGGTCCGACCCCCCTTTAGTCAGAGACCCCCACCCAAAGGGGTTCTTCAAGCCCCAGGCCCAAGCCCCTAACCTACTACCATCCCCTGGGTGGTACTACCGTACTTCCTAACTCGTTCTGGACGATTAGCCCGAGGGCGTGCTTGACCATTGCCTGAACCCACAGCTGAACCCAACCCGGGTTGCCTTCCATAAAACGCTCTGGGCTCCTTTTCATGAAAGGCGTGACAAAGCGGTGCTCTGAGATGAGTTCAGAGTGAGAACGTGCTGATGGGTGTGCGTGTGTGTTATGTGTGTTAAAGGTGAGTTGAGGGACACAATAACAGGTCAGGTTGTCATGCAGGTAACAACAGAGCCACAGCCCCTATACTCTGGCACATCCGTTAATGTTAAGCATCATCTGATCTCTCTCTCTGTGTCTCTCTCTCCCCCTCTCTCTCTGTCATCTTTTTCTCAGGGTGGAACGTTTCAGTCAGGTTTTAACAGATGTTTATCTTATTAAACCCAAACCCTAACCTTAACCAATCTGTTGTATTGCCTAAACAGAACCGTAACAACAGACCATTGTGACGTCATTAAATGTCATTTTAAAATTGGAGCGTGACACACTGGACAACACATGACACTAAGATCTCATGGCACACATCTCTGAGATGCTGTACCGGCAGGTCTGTTACGTGCACGGTTGAATACTATCTGATGTTTGGAGGTTGGATAGCTAGTACTGTAGAAGAGTACAGTGCATGCACATCCATGAGTCTATTTCAACAGGTGCTGGAAAAAAATACACGTATAGAAAAAGAAAAAGAAAATCCGCACACTGTTTTTCTGAAGCTCCCACGGTGAGTTTTTAATTACAAAAATGCAACGTTTCGACCCTCACGGGTCTTCATCAGGCAGTACAAAGAACAAGCTCTCTGTGGGCATCTATATAACTTCATATAGGGTGGTGGTGTCCCAATCAGGTGATGACAGACACCTGTGATCATTACAAAATACATAATTGTTGACACAGTAGGTCTTCTCAACAAGAACAAAACCTTTTTTAAAGATCACATGATAACAGAGGTAAACAAGTTCTAAAATACCCGATACAAAAGGGATACAAAAAGAAGTAAAACATGCAGGTGAATACTATTGTCCCTATCTATACCAATAAGAAAACCAAAGAAAAAAAAAATACTATGGCATGCCAAGGTAGGTTCAGGCGGGGGTGAGCCCAGGACTCCCAGATGAGAGTCATATGTGCTACCCACATGACCAAAGAGCCAGGTTCATGTGTAGAATATGGCTGAGGTGCATACATATAAAGACAGAATATAATAAAGTTAAGAGAGAATATAATAAAGTTAAAACATCACAAGAATGGCTTGACATCTAGTTCTTTCTTCATTGAGGCCATACGGAGCCAACGTGTTGAGTGTATATATGTGAAAAGCCTCACATTGTAAAAGCCGTTGTTCGTGGTCACCTCCTCTAGGGGGCTTTTCAACCTTCTCTATCCCCATGTACCGGAGTGAGGAGATGCTGTGTCCTGCTTGTTTGAAGTGGACTGCAACAGGGTTACGTTACGTTTTCCCCACATATGCTAATCCACAAGTTTGACGTTTGAGAAGGTACACCACGAATGTCATATGAGGTTATATAGATGCCCACAGAGAGCTTGTTCTTTGTACTGCCTGATGAAGACCCGTGAGGGTCGAAACGTTGCATTTTTGTAATTAAAAACTCACCGTGGGAGCTTAAAAAACAGTGTGCGGATTTTCTTTTTCTGGATAGCTAGTACTATCTGATGTTTGGAGGTTGGATAGCTACTGTAGCACTATGATGTTTGGAGGTTGGATAGCTAGCACTATGATGTTTGGAGGTTGGATAGCTAGCACTATGATGTTTGGAGGTTGGATAGCTGGGGACTGCCCCCTAGTCCGATACCTCACGAGTCCGATACCTCACGAGTCCGACACCTCATGGTTTTGGGTTAGGGTCTGGGGGAGGTTAGGTTTAGGCGTGGGGGTGGGAGAGGTTAGGTTTTGGGTTAGGGTCTGGGGGAGGTTAGGTTTAGGGGTGGGGGTGGGAGAGGTTAGGTTTTGGGTTAGGGTCTGGGGGAAGTTAGCCTCTTTTTTCGGACTCGTGAGGTGTCGGACTCGTGAGGTATCGGACTCGTGCCATGGCACCGGATAGCTAGCAATATGCTGTTTCGGGGATAGCTAGCACTATGATGTTTGGAGGTTGGATAGCTAGCACTATGATGTTTGGAGGTTGGATAGCTAGCACTATGATGTTTGGAGGTTGGATAGCTAGCACTATGATGTTTGGAGGTTGGATAGCTAGCACTATGATGTTTGGAGGTTGGATAGCTAGCACTATGATGTTTGGGGGATAGCTAGCACTATGATGTTTGGAGGTTGGATAGCTAGCACTATCTGATGTTTGGAGGTTGGATAGCTAGCACTATCTGATGTTTGGAGGTTGGATAGCTAGCACTATGATGTTTGGAGGTTGGATAGCTAGCACTATCTGATGTTTGGAGGTTGGAAGCTAGCACTACGTTGTTTGTAGGTTGGATAGCTAGCACTATGATGTTTGGAGGTTGGATAGCTAGCACTATCTGATGTTTGGAGGTTGGAAGCTAGCACTACGTTGTTTGTAGGTTGGATAGCTAGCACTATGATGTTTGGAGGTTGGATAGCTAGCACTATGATGTTTGGAGGTTGGATAGCTAGCACTATCTGATGTTTGGAGGTTGGATAGCTAGCACTCTGATGTTTGGAGGTTGGAAAGCTAGCACTATCTAATGTTTGGAATTAAAACCTCGCACAACATGAAGTCTGGACTGATACTCGTACTCATGGTTCTTCATGTGTTCTTAACTGGTATAAACAGGACAGAGTCCATCATGCTGAGCTGAAGTTACAGGAGAACTGGACTCAGATTGGCCAATCAGAGACGAGGTCATGTCACATTCACAATCCTGCTTAGAACCTGTAGACCTCTGCTGCCCTACACTGTGTAACATTCTCTCTCTCTCTCTCTCTCTCTCTCTCTCTCTAGTGGAAAGTTTGTGTTCCCTGCGGCTGGGTGTTGACAGGAGTTTATGAACGGATCAGAGAGGTGAGATACAAAGACATGCCTGAACAGGAAGAGGAGAGAAGGAGCAAGGATAGGAGAGGAGAGGACAGGAGAGAAGAGAAATGTGGAGGGAAGGAAAGGAATAACAAAGAAAGAGAAGTTAACATGCACGCACAGCCCACTCTCACAGGAAATAATAGCACCCTTTGTCCACAGCGCAAAACAATCAATAATTCTTGTAGGTGTTTCAGTTCCAGACATTTCGGCTAATCTCTAAACACATAACTGTATATGAGACGTCGTCGACTGTAAACAATGACCGGAAGCAGAAGTGTTGATTATGTTCGCGGGATGTTGCGTTTGCCTCAGTAAACAGACCAGAAGGTATCTTTAGCCTCGTGCTTATTTATTCTTCAAACGGTCTTTTGCCAAAACATACAATCAGACTCGCAGGTCTGCTCTTCATGGAGTTGAGTGAAAAGAGATAGTGCGACGCTCGTCTACACTATTTATTTACCTGTTGCGCCAGGCGCATACCTGTGACGTCTTACGCACAGCACTTCTCCTCTAGGACGACAGGTGGCAGTATCATACAGATAACATCACAAAAGCATAAATATGTTCACATTGTAATCACACATGTCAACACCCCCACTCAAATTTTTCTTTTGGGGCTCTACCAATCTTCTCTTATTTTCTTTCTTTATGTTCCAAACAACCCCTGACTAAAACTCTTCAGCTTTGTCTTTGTAGCTGGTTTTGTCATTAGATCTGCTATCATTTTCTCAGTTGGAAGGTACTCTAGTATCACTCTTCCACTGTTCACTATTTCTCTTATGAAATGATACTTTATTGCTATGTGCTTGCACCTCTGTCTGTGCACCGGGTCCTTTGCTATCGCTATGGTCCCCTGGTTATCTTCATAGATTTTTGTCTGGACATATTTGTAGTTGTCTAGATTCTCTAGCATTTGTTCTAGGTAAATACATTCTTGCATTGCTTTTGCTAATGACATGTATTCTGCCTCGCATGTTGATAATGCAACCGTCTGTTGTTTGCGTGTTTTCCATGATATCAGTGCACTCCCTTCACTTAAGCTGACACAAAACCCAGTTGTGCTGCGTCTGTCGGTAACATCTGCTGCCCAATCTGCGTCTGCGAAAACTTTTAGTCCTAGGTTTTCTTTTTCATTTCTTTTAAAGGTTAGATGGTGTTCTTTTGTTCCTTTAAGATATCTTTTTTTTTTTTTTTTTTTTTTTTGATCAAATTTTTATTTTATTTCCATATCCTTTAAGATATCTGAACACGTGTTTCACCGTCTTCCAGTGCTCCTCTGTAGGTTCTGCAAAGTATCTTGATAGATTACTTACTACGAAACTCAGGTCTGGCCTAGTGCATGTAGATAAGTATAGCAGACTTCCTACTGCCTCTCTATATTCTTTAGGATCTACTAGCTTTTCGCTGTCCTCCGAATACTCTAACTTAGATTCACATGGAGTCTCTCTAGGTTTGCACTCCTGCATTCCGAACCTTTCTAATATCTTGTCCACATACTTTGTCTGGGACATCTTTACTTGTCCTTCAGTCTGTTCAAAGTCTATTCCTAAGAAATGCTTCAGTCTTCCTAGATCTTTCATCTTGAATCTGTCTGTCAGCATTTTCTTTACTTTTGTCAGGACTGCTTCGTTGGTAGCTGCAATTACTAGGTCGTCTACCCAAATTAGTATTATCACTTTTTCTTTCAGGTTTTCTTTTGTGTAAACACAATGCTCTGCCGGATTCTGTTTAAATCCATTTTGGCACAAACAGTTGTGTAACAATGCGTTCCAGTTTCTTCCTGACTGTTTAAGTCCATAAAGTGATTTTTGTAATTTACACACTAGGTTCTCTCCTGATGTGGGCCTCCTCTCAAAACCTTCCGGCTGTTCTAGGTACAGCTCACAATCAATGGGTGCGTGTAAATAGTCTGTTTTTACATCCATTTGCTGCAAAATTAAACCTTCTTGAGCTGCCTTTTGCATAATCACTCTTACACTCGACATGTCTGCAGTTGGTGAAAATGTGTCCTTGTAATCGGTTCCCTGTCTTTGACTATAGCCTTTCGCTACATATCTTGCCTTATACTTCTCTGACCCGTCTATGTCATTCTTGATAGCGTAAACCCATTTTCCCCCTACTGCTCTTTTACCCGGAGGTAGCTTAGTGAGACTATAGGTTTCGTTCTCCTCAAGTGACTTTATCTCTTCCCTCATTGCATTATCCCACTGCTTTGAGTTGACTGACGTCATTGCATCTTGGTAGGACTGCGGAGTACCACATATTGCTCTATAGCAATAGTGCATGCATATTATTGCTTTATCCTCACTATCCTCCATTTCGGATGCTTTACCCTTAGGTTCCTCTGTACATTCTATTAGGCGTACAGGTTTTCTCCTGCTCCTTCTGGGATTCCTTCTAACGGCAGTTTCAGTAGAAACAGTTGGCTCACTACTGTCAGTTTGAGTGGGTACTGTTTCTGTCTGGGTGTCTTGGACACTCTCTCCACTCCCTCTATCCTCAGTAGTTTTCTCTCTATTCCTCACTACTGGTTCTGATGGTTCTGGTAGGCAGAAATCCATCTCTATATACGTCTCTGTCTGAGTCGCTTTTTCCTTAATCTCTTTGTTTAGGAATTTTACAAGCCTGTGCTTCTGCACCTTCTCGGTTTCAGGATAATACACCAGAAATGCTGGACTATTTTTGTCATAGCCTACAAACATACCCTCTGTGCATCTGGACTCTAACTTTCCTTTTTCTTGCCTGTAGGCGAAACAGTGAGATCCAAATTTGTGCATTTTGGCTATGTTTGGTATTTTTCCTGTAAACATCTCGTAGGGTGTCTTCTTGGTTCTCTTGTTATAACATCTGTTCCTAACATATGCTGCAGTCTGCATCGCATAGTTCCACATGTGTTCTGGCAAGTCACTCTCTATCAGTAGGCACCTACTCATTTCTACCATGGTTCTCCAACCTCTTTCTGCGGTGCCGTTCTGGTGGGGTGAGTATGGGGCCGATGTCTCATGTCTGATTTTATGTTTGTCCATTAGCTCCTTAAAGCCTCTACTGGTAAACTCAGTACCATTATCTGACCTTACACACTTCACTTCTCCTTGAGGTGCTATGTCAGCCAGGTACCTCTCTGTGGCTTGTACAGTGTCAGATTTTGCCTTCAGAAAATACACCATCATCATGCCTGAATAATCGTCGGTAAATGACTGGGCATATTTAAATCCCTCAAGGCTAGGTGTCTGTATTGGACCGGTTAAATCTGTATGGACTAACTCCAGGGGTTTCTTAGCCTTAGCATCAGATTCTCTATTTCTCGTTTGAGCAAACTTCCCCTTAATGCATGTTTTACTTCGTTTCGAACTCAAGCTCTCACTAGTGCCTACAACGCTGCGACGCAGCCCTATGGAAGACTGTCATTTTGCTCCAAAATTACTTTTCATTAAAACCGACCAGCCACCCGTAGGTGGCGTGGTACCCCCTGGGGCTGACACGGATCCACGTGACTACGTCACGTCCTGTCAGCCCAGGGATAATCACTTTCCGTTTCTTCCACCCGCTGAGAAGACGTGTTTTAGAAAGCTCCGCTGTTAACTCTAAGTTAGCTCTCTTACATAGCTTTAGATACTAGGCTCGTTCCGTCTGATTTGCCCACCTCAAGAGGTTCGCGTGGACGGGATAAAGCAGGCTTCGGGAACCCGATCCTGTACCCTTCACCAGCGGCGTCGGAACAAGTCATCTAAAAGCTAAGAGTATCTTCCTTAGTTAACTGTTTATTGCTACCGCCGTGTAGTTCTGAACTGCTACCGCCGTGTAGTGGTTATTGCTGCCGCTGTGTAGCTTTGCTTTGCATACGTGCAAATAGCTTGTACCACGTAGCACAGGAACAAAGAGGCTAATTAGCCCAGTTGTTACAGATAGCTAGCTTGGCACCCGTGCGGGTAGCTTTCGTGTGCTAGGTACTTTAGGCGCCGGCTTTAGAGCGCGCGCGTTAGATAGTTAGCTAGTTTGCTCAGTGCAGCTAGCTTGGACTACCTTGTAGCACTCCAGCTATCTGGCTGCGTCCCCAGACAGGGTAACGCACCCGGTTATTGTGGCAGATAGCTAACGTGCACACGTGCAGTTAGTGTCTGTGTGCTAAGTACTTCGCGCCAGCTACCTCTGTGTAGGGCGCGCGTTTAGCGAGAGTAGTAGCTAGAAGCCATGCTCTTCAGTTAGCTAGATAGCTAGCTTGCGCCCGTGCAGCCAGTATCTAGTGTTGTGTAGCACTCCAGCTATCTTACCGTTGCAGGCTTTAGCTTGCACGGTAACCCCGTTATTCCTGTTAGCAGAGAGAGGGGGGAACAGCTAGGTGCTGTATTAGCTGTGAGGCTACGCTGGCCGGTTACGACCGGCACAATTATTTTAATGTGTGCATGCCTAAGGGCAGGAGCACGCCGCACAGGCGTTGCTGGGACCTACATAAATGTAGTGTAGCTTTTACTGGCGTCGGCCCCGAAGGGGGCACTCTGAGATATTAGCTGGGCGATTACGCTAGCTAGGTGAGCTCGCCCCGCACGTTGTGTGGGCCGCTTCTCTCAGTACTTACGCCATCTTAGCCAGCTTGCTTGTCTGCTAAGTGTTGCTTGCCTCGTGCAAATAGCATCTACTAGATTGTAACTCCCTCTGAGGAGTTTCTTCTGAGATTGACTAGCTTCGCGGGCCGCTGGCCTCTGCTTGCGGTCACGCTTGCTTCCCCGTGTTACTCAGGGTAGAGACTCGCTGCACCGGCTTGTGTGCAGGCTTGTGTTAGCGCACGCTTGTCTCTCAGTGCTTATGCTAGCTTAGCTAGTGGCTTCCACGCCTGTTCTCTCGGGTTAACAGGTTGTGGGTATTGGTGCCTCCCCTTCGGGATGGGCTATTGCCGCTTACGTTACCATTGCACGCGCACGTTCGCTAGCCTCCGGGTTGCTTACTGTCTAGCCTGTGCTTCTTGCTAGCCTGCTAGCTTGCTTAAGCAGTACTCCCGCTAATAGGGTGCGCCCTGCGGGAGCTTGCTATTAGTGATTAGCTTCCTGCTTCCTCTTGCTTCTGAGCAGGGAAAGTCAGGGAGGGGATGGGCCGTGTGTAAAACTACTTTGGCCGAGTATGAATCGGCACGTTAAGTGCGTGTTCTGCCTTGGGCACGAGCACGCTGCACAGGCGCCTTGAACCCTCGGTCTTGTCCGCAGCTAAGCTCTTGAGAGCAGACCAAGGTCCGCTCTCAAAGGAGTGTGAAAGCTAGCTTGCCTTGCATACGTGCAGATAGCAATATTTAGTACTTTTTAGCACAGAACGATAGTATTTTGCAGATAGCTGGCGTGCACCCGTGCAGCTAGTATCTGTGTGCTAAGTACATTGGGCGCGAGCTACCTCCGCTACAATAGACGTACCGCTCCTTGCTGGCGCTACGCGTCCAGCAGGGCTTACAGCTCGCCAAGGTCTGGGCTCAGTGCCAGCCTTTGGCTTGTAGCTCTAAGGACAAGCCCACCGCCCTTGGTGCCCAAGGCCCGGGGTGGTTGGGAGCTCTCCATGGGTCGCACTCCCTTGTTGGGGCGCCCCCTGCAAGTGCAGGGAGCCTGGCAGGGGGCACAGCGCACCTTGGTCCATGGCCACGGCCTGGCCTCGGTTGGCAGCGCCCAGGTCAAGCCCACCGGTTGGCTCACCAAGGCTGGGCTTAGTTCCAGCCTGCGGCTTGTAGCTTTAGACCCACCGTCCTCGGTGCCCAAGGCCCGAGTTCGGTCGGGAGCTCGCCCAGGGTCTCATACCCATCATCAAGGCTCGCCTTGGTCCATGGCTACGGCCTGGCCTCGGCTAGAGGCTCCTAGGACAGCCCACCATCAATGGCACCGACGGCTCATTGCTGGTCGGGAGCTCGCCTGGGGGCCGCACTGTCGGACAAGTCCACGTGCGGCCGGTCTCGAGAAAGAACGTTACCTCCGCAGTCCCCCCAGCCTGCGAAAGGCGCACGGCAGGGGGGGGGGGGGGTTACTTCGATACAACAGCGCGTCAGTAGGCGGAGCTTGCGTAAGAAGTTCTCCCCCAGCATGCACAGCTTCTACGGAACTGTCCATGCGGCGGGGGGGTGTAGCCTCTCACGTCCCGCCCCCCCATCAGGGCACCGGATCAAAAGGTCCCGGTGCCCAGCAATATGCTCATGACGGGTTCCGCTCCTTTGGCCACAAGAGACCATCTTGTCCAACAGGCTCGATGCCTGGGAGCATCTATGTTCCCCGTCCCCATTACGGCGCACCCTCCAGAGGGGATACGCTCTACAGTTTGCCAGGCCCACACCCACGTTCAACGGGACCCCCGATCTGGCCGTGGAGGGGGAGGCCATGGACATACTCCACAGGAGGTTATTCGTTCCTCGCCAAAGGGGCGATTCGCTCGGTTCCCAAGGCAGATGTGCGCTTGGGTTTTCTACCACAGGTACTTTATCGTGCCCAAGAAGGACGGCTCCATGGGTCCAAAATTGGACCTTCGGCATCTCAACAAGACGCTGAGGAAGTCCCGTTCCGAATGCTCTCTTCCCCGCCTGTTCAACGAGTTGAGACAGGGGGATTTCTTACTTCCGGGGATCTGGAAGGTGCGTTCTTCCATGTCCACATGGTCAGGAGACACAGGAAATACCTGAGGTTCTCCTTCCTGGGAAGGCTTACGAGTTCTGTGTCTTGCCATTCGGCATGTCTTTGAGCCCGCGAACCCTCACGGTGTGCGTGGAGTCAGCCTTGGCTCCCCTCCGCGCGAGGGGGATCCGCGTCTTCCTATATCTCGACGACGTTCTCTTAGCGGCCGACTCGAGGGTCCGTGCCACGGAACATACCAAGGTGGTGACCGATCACCGGCAAACCTTAGGGTTTTTGGTGAACTGGCAGAAGAGTTGCCTCGTCCCAGCGCAGGCGGCGACCTTCCTGGGGCTCGAGCTAGACTTCCTGCGAGCCTTTCGCCAGAGCGACAGGCTCGCACGGTTCGGACAGCAAGCCAAGGACGTTAGGTCTGTGCCCTCGGAGTCAGTGCATCAGTGCACAGTGATGTTGGGCCTGATGGCCTCAGCACTGCATGTGCTCCCGCTAGGGAGGCTACACATGTTCTCGTGGTCCAAATATGGTTCTCAGGCTTCGCCTGGACTCGGCCGGGGACCGTCATCGCAGGGTTCCTCTGACAGGTCAGGCCTGGCAGGCGCTGGCTATATGGGCGGACCCCCGTTACCTCTCGAGAGGTACTCGGTGGGGCCCTGTCCCGCTCAGGATGGTGATTCGCACAGACGCCTCCCTCTGGGGAGGGGGTGCGATTTGCGGGCATTTTTCAGCGAACGGCCGGTGGGAGGCTCAGGAGCTTCGCCACATAAATGTGCTAGAGCTGAAGGCGATTCGCCGGGCTCTGCTTCAGGACAAGCCCACCATCAATGGCGCCGTGGGCCCATTGTTGGTTGGGAGCTCTCTTGGGGACCGCACTGCCGGACAAGTCCGCGTGCGGCCAGACTCGAAAGAGAACGTTGCCTCCGCAGTCCCCCCGGCCTGCGGAGGTAACACTTCCAGCGGCTCACACATGGGCGCCATGTGCTGATTCGCTCGGACAATAGGGCAGCGATCGCCCACCTGAACAAACAAGGGCGGTGTGCGGTCGGGGGCGCTGAACCATAGCGGGGATTCACCTGTGGGTGTATCCCCGTCTCCTTTCAGTGTCAGCGGTCTATCTGCCGGGACGGCGGAGTTACGACCGGCCTGCTGTCTCGAGGCAATCCCCGTTATACGGAGTGGTGCCTCCACCCTCGGGTGATGGAACAGGTTTGGGCCAGGTTTGGTCGCGCCTGCGTCGATCTCTCGCATCGCGGCGCGCGACACACTGCCCACTGTGGTTCTCGATCCAGGAGGACAGCCGCTGTTAGGTCATGACACCCTAAAAGCGCACGCGTGGCCGAGGGAGGGGCTCTATGCGTTTCCCCCGACCCCCCTGATACGTCAGGTGTTGGACAGGGTGAGGGAACAGCGCCTCCGGCTCGTTTTAGTCTGTTTTGGCCCAGGCAGACATGGTTTGCGGACCTGGTCTCCCTGGCGCAAGATCCGCCCTGGGCGTTGCCGGTACGGGCCGATCTCCTATCCCAGGCAGGTGGAAGCTAGCGGTCTGGCTCCTGAACCGGACCAGTTGCTAGCCCAGGGCTTGCCTGATAATGTGGGATGCACTATGCAGCAAGTAAGGGCATGGATCCAGTTAACTGCAGTGTGCGACCAGTTCTCTGTTTCCTTCAGAGCCTGCTTGACGCGGGTCAGTCCCCGCAGTCGCTTAAGGTGTACGTAGCCGCGATTTCTGCTTGCCATATGGGAATTGAAGGGAGCCCCGTGGGGGCGTACCCTTTGGTCTTGCGCTTCATGAAGGGGGCGCGTAAACTGCGCCCGCCGTCGCGGTGCATTTTTTCCCAAATCGGACCTGGTTACGGTGCTGGACGGGCTAACGGGTCATCCGTTTGAGCCCTTGGACTCCGCCGATTTAAGGGTTCTGTCTTTAAAGACCGCGCTGCTGCTGGCCTTGTCGTCAGGAAAGAGAGTTGGTGACCTGATTGCCCTCTCGGTGCAGCAGGCCTGTGTGGTTTTGGGAATGATGGGCGCAGGGTTACGTTGCGACCTAACCCGGCTTACCAACCTAAGAATATTAATGTCAGCTTTAGGCCTATGGTCATAGACTCATCAGCATTCTGTCCCAGGCCCGGCGCCACGAGGGGGCCTAAGGGGGCTTAGCCCCCTCAGTTCAATTTTCGGCCCCCTCACTTGAATTTTTTTTTTTTTTTTTTTTTTTTTTAAGAATAGTTCATCTATAAAGGCCAGTTAGGCAATGTTTGTACCTGACATGTTTAGGCTGCTGTTTCTGCAGTCTTCATCAAATTTGATCAGTTTAAGTTGATGTAGGCTACCCCCTGTAAACATAGCTCTGTTGTTTCAGAATTGGCAGGGAAGCGCTATTTGCTGTGCTTTGGTTGTCACAAGGTGTCAGAGATGTAGCTATTTATTAAATTTGAACCTATGAACCCTTGAACCTCTATTAATGCCTTAATCTGCTGCTGTGAAATAAATGTTTTATTTGATTTTGAATAGTAGTCTTTCTTGTGTTGTTATTGCGCTTTTCAGAGGTTATTATGGTTAAAAAGTCCAGAAATAGGCATAGCGGGTATATAACCTATGTTTTACGATATAAAAATATCATATTAAAAAAAAAAAAAAAAAAAAATCAGAAAAAAAAAAAAATCAGCCCCCTCGCCAGTTATAACAGCCCCCTCAGTCATTTCATCCTGGCGCTGGCCCTGTTCTGTCCCCCGCCGTTCAGTTCGGGTGAGGAGTGACGCTTGCACATGCTGTGCCCAGTAAGGGTGCTCTCGGCCTATGTGGCCAGGACGCGTTCACTACGCACTCCAAACCAGTTGTTGGTCTGCTTTGGCAGAAGGCCCAGGGTGGCCTCCTTTCCAAGGATCGCTTATCACACTGGATAGTGGAGGCGATCGCTTTGGCATACTCTGCCGTGGGTAAGATACCTCCGGAGGGTATTAAGGCACATTCTACGCGGGGTGTTGCGACATCCTCTGCGTTGTTGCGCGGTGTTCAGGGGAGGACATGTGTGCTGCGGCCTCATGGTCCTCTCATCACACTTTTGTTTGGTACTACAGTCTCGACGTGTCCGGTTCGCAATTCGCGCACGCGGTGCTGTCGGTGGCAAGAAAGTAGTATCGTTGCCACTCTAATATGTCAGACGGTCAGGCATGAACGTTGCCATATGGCTGTGGTTCACCGGTGCCTTTCGGGTCGCCCTGTGGGGTGCTCCCGGCAGCAAGGTCGGTTGAATTAAGGCACTAGTGAGAGCTTGAGTTCGAAACGAAGTAAAACGTTAGGGTTGTGCTACAACCCAGGTTTTACGAGTGAGAACGAGAGCTCTCACTACCCAGCCTTGCTGTGTCGATGCGTCACAGGGTTCGTCGGATCTCAGCGGGCTGGAAGAAATTATAGTGATTATCCCTGGGCTGACAGGACGTGACGTAGTCACATGGATCCGTGTCAGCCCCAGGGGGTACCACGCCACCTACGGGTGGCTAGTCGGTTTTAATGAAAAGTAATTTTGGAGCAAAATGACAGTCTTCCATAGGGCTGCGTCGCAGCGTTGTAGGCACTAGTGAGAGCTCTCGTTCTCACTCGTAAAACCTGGGTTGTAGCACAACCCTAACGTTTCACACATTACAGGCCCTGCTATACCACCTTTTATCTCCAACCCCTTTACGACTTTTTGCAACTTTTGTACATCATCATGATTGCAATGGCCTAGTATCTCGTGCCATGTTTGCACATCGTAGCATGCTTTACTGTGGTCTACATTTTCTTCATACGGTGGCAAATAATATAGGTTACTGTCCTCGTGGATACTAAACCTGCTACCGTCCTTGTTGAGCATGTCGCTGTCTCCCTTCTTGAAGGTGATGACTGCTCCTGCGTCGGTTGCTCTGGCGACCGAAAAGATGTCCTGGGGGTACGTTGGCATGTACAGGGCCTCTCGGAGTAGTACTCTGCGCTGGCGTCCCTCGTCATCTCGCAGGTAGACCGCTGCCGTCCCTCTCTGCTGGGCCATCCCACTGCACTTTGTGCCATCTGCTAGCTCGATTGAATGGCTTTTTGGCTTGAACGATCTGTCGATGCTTACAAACTTCTTTATATCGTTGATGATATGTGACGTTGATCCTCCGTCGACCATGATGCCTCTCATGGTCACGTAGGGCTTCTCGTAGGTCGGGGGTCCTCCTCGTCGTTGATATCTTTCGTTGTACTTTTTCATCTTGGTGTGGTTGGCTTTATAGGTGACGTCATGGTCGTCTTCTAGCTTTTCTGCGACCAGCTTTTTCACCTCGTCTTTTCCTCTTCTCCTGCATACAACCGCTGCGTGATTGTCTCTCTTGCAGTGTCCACACCACACTTTTCTTGTACATCTTTTTGCTCTATGGCCTCGGTTGCCACATCTGAAGCACTTCATGTCGCTTGCTTCATCTTCGTCTTTCACTGAAGCTCTACCCGAAGTCCGGCCTCGCTGTGCCGCCATCTTCATCAGGTTGTCTTTGCTTGCAGCGATGCTCTTTTTCTCTGACTCCTCATAACTTCTTAGTCTCATCTTGAAGTCGACGAATGTCATTTTGTCTTTGTTCTGTGTGACATAGACTACCAGTGGTTTAAAGTAGTCTGGCAACCCTCTTAGTACCATCGCTACAGCCAGTCCTTCGCTCACGTTCTCGCCTGCCTCGTTTAGGGATGTTATGGCGTCCTCCGCTCTTATCAGATAGTCGGTGACACTCTCTCTCACATCCATGTGGAGGTCCGCTAATGTCCCGTACAGACTTATTATCTTTGGATAACTTGATCCCGAATAATAGTCTTTCAACATCTGTAAGGCTTTTCTACCATCTCTTTTGGCTTCGTGGCGTACTATGGACAGGCTCTTGTCATCTATGTACCGCACCAATTCTGCGTAACAGTCTTCATTAACTTTAGCGTCTTCGGCTAATATCTGGGTTTCATCGTCGTCATCTCCTATTTCAGGCACATTTAGAATAGTCTCTCTTAGCCCTAGCCTGTGTAAGTGCTCGGTAAAACGTTCATACCATAGCGGGAATTTCTTCTCATCGCCGTTGAAGATAAGATGCGGCGACACGCTGCTTGACGCATTTGACATCTTACTTTAGCTTGTCGTCTTATTCTTCACCTTTCTTCTTGCGACGTCTTCCTCGCTGCTGGTTGTGTTAAATTTCTCCCGCTAGCCAGCTGGGGTCTTGTTGAGCACGTTGTCTTGTTCTTATGACGCTAGCTTCTTCTGTTAGCCTCCTGCTTTAGCCCGGAGCTAATCGTTAGCTACTCGCTCTTGCGGCTTGCTCTCCTTCTAAAGTCCGCTTATAGAGTTCTTACTGGGCCCATAACCTGTTGATTATGTTCGCGGGATGTTGCGTTTGCCTCAGTAAACAGACCAGAAGGTATCTTTAGCCTCATGCTTATTTATTCTTCAAACAGGCTTTTGCCAAAACATACAATCAGACTCGCAGGTCTGCTCTTCATGGAGTTGAGTGAAAAGAGATAGTGCGACGCTCGTCTACACTATTTATTTACCTGTTGCGCCAGGCGCATACCTGTGACGTCTTACGCACAGCACTTCTCCTCTAGGACGACAGGTGGCAGTATCATACAGATAACATCACAAAAGCATAAATATGTTCACATTGTAATCACATATGTCAACAAGAAGTCTTGGCTTGGACGTCCGCTCTACAGCAGAAACCCCAAAATATCAGCCGTCTGTCCCAGAGTCTTAGTTGTCATGCCGATTCTGGGTGCCCAGATTGCGTATAGCTACTGTATATATTAATTAATACACAGGACAAGATGTTACTATCCCTTGTGCCAAAATCCGAGGAAAAACACATTTAGAAGCCCAATCCAGAATAAAACAAGCTAACAGGCTAACAAACTAATAAACAAGACACAAATCACCAGTTACCTACCCTAGCCAACAGCAGTATGAAGCATGTCATTGGGGTTTTCAAGTGGGCACCTTCCTTCACCGACGTTTCGTTAAGTTAGGCCCACGACACCTCAAGAAGGCTTAACGGTGTAATCCAGCGTCCTGGAAACACCCCCCTCCATGCTACCACCGCACAACTGCATATTACCTCACTATCTAAGCCTAGCTATCCAGGTCGGTCCGGTATGACATTCCTGACTACACCACCACTGTCAATGATTCAGCCCTGTTGATGCGGACCGTCAATCATGACCAACAACAAACAATCCCTAACTACACCACCACTGTCAATGATTCAGCCCTGTTGATGCGGACCGTTAATCATGACCAACAACAAACAATCAATCTGACCTTAGCGAGCTCCCCAGCTAGCATGTTTCCTCCTTATCCACAGCCATTCACTTGCTCGTTCTGTTGCCTGAGACATGTTGCTAACCGCAAGTTTCAGGCTCCGTCCCCGAATGCCCAACTCAGTTAGTAAGGCAATAACGGACTTTGCCACAAAACCACGGCAGCCCACCTCTACAGGCCGCACTCGAGCCCTCCAACCTCGCTGCTCTGCCTCTGCTGCCATTTCAGCATACCTAGCTTTCTTGCGCTCATAAGCCTTCTCAACTCGATCTTCCCACGGGACTGTGAGTTCGATAAAATAAACTCTCTTCTCTCTTCACCTCAGACCACAGTAACAAGTCCGGACGTAGCCGGGTGCTAACTATATATGCTGGGATGACTAGCTGTTCATTCAAGTCAACCCTCATTTCCCAGGCTCCACCTACACTTAGCTGCCCTAACTTGTGCCTGACCTTAATTGGTCTAATCTTTTCTCCCTCACGTACAAATTTGATCTGTCTAGTCTCTTTGCTAGCAACTAGAGAATTTACTTCTAGCCGCTTTTCCTCAACTGCAGCTGCCAAACATTTCAACACCTGGTTGTGACGCCAGGTGTATCGCCCCTGGGAGAGACTGACCTTACACCCTGACAGTATATAACCCTAACCCTCAGTGTACATACACTAGAACACAACGGGCAGGCACCATCCTCGCCCAACCACTGATTTAAGTTCTGGGGAGATGGCAGCACATCATAAGTAGCCCCTAGAATAAATCTAATTGTATGTACTTCTTCAACTACCATCTTCCTCTTTTCTATTACTGATGCCTTGTTCCACACAGGTTTCCCTATGCACAACCCTAAGCCTCCACGCCCATGCTGCACCTGACCTATGATATCCCTGTGTCTAAGAGCTGACTGTGCTTGCTGTACTGCCTCCTTTGGGTTCCACTTCCTCCCTGTTTTAACTGTGGGCGCTACACTCCTAACCACTGGATCCTTTGACTGAGTCAGAGTCATTTCCAGTCTAACCTTAGCACACTTGAACTCCTCTGTCAGGCTAGATAATGGCAATTCCAATATGCCTTTCCCATATAAGGCTACACTGCTTAGGCAGCGTGGGACTCCGAGCCATTTTCTAATGAATGAGTTAATCATCCTTTCTAGCTTTTCTACCTTTGAAAGGGGAACCTCATACACTGTCAGTGGCCACATCAACCGAGGCAACAATCCAAACTGCAAACACCACAACTTTAACTTTCCTGGGAGCCCTGACTTGTCTATACTTGAAATACCTTGAATCATTTCCTGCCTCACCTCCTCAAACTGTCCCTTATCACTGAGACTTGCATCATACCATCTTCCCAAACTCTTGACTGGTTTCTCTAACACTGTAGGCACCACCTCATCATTTATAACAAACTTCTTACCTACTACCCTCCCTTTAATGATTGAAATACTCCTGGACTTACTTGGCTTCACTTTCATTCTAGCCCACTGCAGATTACTATTTAACTTATCCAACAATCTGCTAGTACATGGAGCGGTTGACGTCATAGTCGTCATGTCATCCATGTATGCCCTAATTGGAGGGAGCCGCAGCCCTCCCTGCAGCCTTTCTCCACCCACTACCCATTTTGAAGCCCTAATAATGATCTCCATTGCCATGGTAAAAGCTAATGGGGAAATTGTACACCCTGCCATAATGCCTATCTCCAGCTGCTGCCAAGCTGTAGTGTACTCTGCTGTGGTAAAGCAGAGTTGAATATCTAAGAAGTAGGCTTTAACTAAGCTCTTTATACTACCTGGCACTCTAAAGAAATCAAAGGCCTCCCATAACAGACTATGCGGCACTGACCCGAAAGCATTAGCCAGGTCCAAGAATACTACATGCAGGTCTCTCTTCTCACGCCTAGCTGACTGGATTTGGTGCCAGATCATGCTGGTGTGCTCTAAGCACCCGGAGAAGCCGGGAATTCCAGCCTTTTGCACCGAAGTATCTATTAGCCTATTCTTTTCTAGATAACTAGACAGCCTCTGTGCCACAACACTAAAGAAAACCTTCCCTTCAACATTAAGTAGACTGATAGGTCTAAACTGACTTATCTCTAACGAGTCCCTTTCTTTAGGAATGAAGATTCCCCCTGCTCTACGCCACACCTTAGGAATAACCTGCTTCTTCCAGACTACCTTCATCAGCTTCCATAGAAACTGCAACACATCTGGAGCACTCTTATACAGCCGGTAGGGGACTCCATTAGGACCCGGGGCTGAAGAGGCCCTTGCACGTCTCACTACTTCTTGAACTTCTTTCCACCTTGGTGGGCTATCATCACACTGGCTCTCTATTTCACCGATAGGTGGAATATCAGCTGGGACTGTCATCTCTCTAAGCCTTTCCCTATCTTTGTGAACCTCCTCCAAATATTCCTCAAGCTTCTGCTTAGGTACCATAAGGCTACCATTCTTTTCCTTACTAAACAATGACTTCACAAATCTAAATGGATCCTTATAGAATGCTATTCTAGCTCTCTCTTTCTTTTTCCTATTTTTCCTAATGCTCTCTGCTCTTCTTAAAACTGCCAACCGCTCCCTCACATCTGACTGCAAGCAATCAATGCCTTCCTTCTCAACCTCTGTAGCTTTCCTCCACTGCCTCTTAAGCTGTCTTCTCTCCTGGATAAGTCTATCTATCTCTTGTTGGCGGCTAGATTTAACTACCTCACCCTCTAGTTTCTTCCTTTTCTCAAAGACGCCAAACCTTTCCTTACCATAATCATAAATACAATCTCCCATTTTCTCCAACTTACTCTCAGCAGTTCCTTTAAGCTTCTCTAACATCCTAACCAAATCACTATTGATATCTTCCCACTTCCTACTTTCCGCTGCACCTGGCCACTTAACTCTAGGCTTCTGACCGCTAATTTTCTCCCTTTTTGGCTGGCTGGCCTCTCTACTTTCCTCGGTGCTAGGACCTGCCTCAACATCAGGGGTGCTGATGTTCTGCGAGCTGTGGGTTACTTCCTGTCGCTGGACTTCACCCGACTGACTTGATAAACTTCTTAAGAAATAATTATCAATGCGGGGTCCCTGTGTTCCCTCTACCAAGCACCTCTTCCTGCCTTGATGGATTCTAAGGCCCCTCAAAGTTGTTACCTTCTGCCAGCCACACAAGCAAACCTGACGCTTCTTTCCATCTACATCTGAACTAGTGGCTTCCACTGACATGTTTTCCCTACTCATAGTCAAGTCCGTTCCAGAGTCAATAACCGTGTCAACCATAGGTGAGTCACCTTCCGCCCCCGCTCTCGCAGACTCTAGGGGTGTTTTTTCATAATTCTGTTTCCTAGCAAGTTTGGGTGTAACCAATGGCCTATTGGCCTTGGCTACTGCCACAATGAGCAGCTAACCCATTGCAGCCCCGATGGGGTCTAATCCCTCCTGTCAGCTGTCTTTCCATGCTGTCACTAGGTCTTAGGTATATAGACAGAATCACAATGTTTGTTTACAATAACGTCCAGGTAGACAAGTTCAACACAGCATACTGTTCATACAATTTAATGGAGCAGAGCAAACAGGGCAGGGAACAACTGAGATGAACAACTGAGATAAACACGATTTCAGACGGACAAGCCCGTCTTCTATTGTCACACGATCACACATCAACACATGCATGGCCACAAACACACTCATGCTGACGGTGGCCGGTGAAATTTGTCCTCTGCATTTGACCCATCCTGGCTTGTCCTTTCCTCCGGGGGGCAGGCCAGGAGCAGTGGTCGCTTTCTCGTACAGCGCCCGGGGACCAACTTTGGATGTTGTCATCACTGGTCAGATGACGATGACGATCTGATCTTCTGCATGTTTTTAATGGGGGGGTTATGTACGGAGGAACCCCCTGGGGGGAGCACGGGGAGAACATGCAAACTCCACACAGACAGAATGGCCCTTACGACGAGATACCCCACCTGGGCAGTGGGCACTGAAGATATGGGGGGGAACACAACCACAGCGCCCACAGTGTCCCAGGCGAGAATCGAACTCAGGACCTTCTGACTGTGAGGCGACAGCTCTACCACTGAGCCACCATGCCCCCCTCAGTTGTTCCCAAGAGAGGGCGCCGGGAGAGTGAGGGTGACCAGCTGGCGAGCTCCGTAAACTTCGTAGGATATAGGCTTTTTTCTTGGAGTAATTTCGTTTTGTTTATAATTTCGTTGCGTCTATTCGCTTTGTAAATATCCAGTGTATATATCAACGTCTTTTATATAGTGCACATAGTAGCGTATTTGCACTTTTGCGGGAAAAAGCACAGGCGGAAAAGAGCACAGGACAACAGCGCACAGCGAACAAAGGACTATTGTTGCTCTCGCTGCGCGCAAAATGGAAGGTATCAACAATGGGACCCTCACCAGCGCTACCACGCACAGATACGATAGGGACACTCTAATGAACATCAGAGTGTCTATCAGAAATGGACATCAAAATCACCCCAACCAGGACTGGTTGGCACCGGACCTCGCCAATTCCCCGAACTCAAACAGCAGTGGCGGAGAAGGGGGAGGCGAGGAGGATTGACCGTCCGCCTTAGGAGACGGGCAAACAGACCACCTTTGCCGAGCGTACTTCTGGCTAATGTTCAATCTATTGAGAACAAGATGTGTGAATTAAGAGCACGGGCACAGTTTCAAAAGAACATAGCGAGCTGCAACGTTATGTGTTTGACTGAAACCTGGCTCTCACCTGAGACAGCAGACCACACCATCACAATACCTGGATTTAGCCTGCACAGGTCTGATAGGGACCCAAAGCGTTCCGGTAAGAATAGAGGGGGCGGTGTTTGTTTGATGATTAATAAGAACTGGAGTACCAACAACACTAATATCGGGACGTTTTGCTCTGCAGACCTGGAGTATGTCATGATTCAGTGCGTACCCCACTACAGCCCACGGGAATTTACCACAGTCACCCGAGCAGCTGTGTATATTCCACCACAGGCAGACACAAAGAACACTCTCAGAGAATTGGACCACGCGATCAGCGCACAGAAAGCAAGACAGCCGGAAACGGCGCTGGTGGTCGGAGGAGACTTTAATAGAGCGAACCTGAGGAAAAGAATGCCCACCCTCCACCAGAACATACACTGTAGCACACGGGGCAAAAACACACTGGACCAATGTTACACGGACATTCCTGGCTGCTACAAAGCAACACCCCGCCCCCCATTCGGTAAATCGGACCACGCCTCTATCTGGCTCGTCCCCAAACACAAACCAAAGCTCAAACTCCACCCCCCAGTCTACCGAACCGCCCAACGCTGGTCAGACGAATCAGATGACATCCTGAGAGACTGTTTCGACCGAGTGATATGGAGAGAATTCAACACAGGAGACCTGGAAGAATACGCTGAAACGGTGTCATGTTTTATTAAAAATTGCACAGAGGACATAGTCCCCACAAAAACAGTTAAAACAATGCCGAACCAGAAACCATGGATCAATAGCGAGGTCCGGGCTGCACTTCACGCCCGGACCACCGCCTTCAAGTCCGGGACGCCAGAACAATACAAGCAGACGAAATACGCCCTCCGAGTTACAATAAAAAAAATGCGGAGAGAATATGGAAGGCAGCTGGAGGCAAAACTGGACTCCAACAACCCCAGAGACCTGTGGAAAGGACTGCATGCTGCCACAGACTTCAAAGGGGAAAAACAGCAAAACGCCAACACGTCACCCACCCTGCCAGAGGAACTCAATGCGTTCTACGCCAGGTTCGACCCCTCTGCCAGAACGCCTCCCCTCCCCCCCCCTCCTCTCCTCCCCACCACCCCCCTCCACCCCCCCCCCTCCTACCCCCCCCCTTAGCCACCTCTCCGCCCCATCACCCCTCCTCCTTTCCTCCCCCCCATCACCCCCCCTCTCTCCTCCCCCCCACCACCCAATACAGCGGACGCAGTAGCACACGTGCTCCACACCGCCCTGTCCCACCTGGAGGGGAAGGACACCTATGTAAGAATGCTGTTCGTGGACTACAGCTCAGCATTCAACACCATAGTACCCTCCAGGCTGGTACGCAAGCTCAAGGATCTGGGACTAAACACGGCAATGTGCGACTGGATCCTGGATTTCCTGACAGACCGCCGCCAGGTGGTGAGGGTGGGCAACCTCACCTCCTCCCCACTGACCATCAGCATAGGAGCGCCCCAGGGGTGCATCTCCAGCCCCTTCTGGTACGACCTCTACACCCACGACTGCGTGGCGACCCAAACTTCAAACACCATCGTGAAGTTTGCAGACGACACAGCAGTCGTGGGGCTGATCTCGGGGGGCGACGAGACGGCCTACAGAGAGGAGGTGAGGGCCCTGGAACAATGGTGCCAGGACAACCACCTCTCTCTGAACGTCTCCAAGACCAAGGAGATCATTGTGGACTACAGGAGGGGGGGGGGCACACACCCCCCAATCACCATCAACGGCACAGTGGTGGAAAGGGTGGACAGCTTCAAGTACCTGGGAGTCAACATCCACCAGGACCTGACCTGGGCCGTTCACACCGCCACTGTTGTCAAAAAGGCCCAACAGCGAATACACGGACTCAGGCGCCTGAAGAAATTTGGGCTAAGGAAAGAAATCCTTAGGGACTTCTACAGAGGCACCATTGAAAGCCTGCTGACTGGCTGCTTCACCACCTGGTATGGGAACTGTACCACCATGGACCGCAGGGCGCTACGGAGAGTGAGGCGCACGGCCCAGCACGTAACAGGATGTGAGTTGCCAGAACTGCATGAACTGTATAAACAGCGGTGCCTCAGGGGGTCCCTGAAGATCATCAAAGACACAAACCACAAACCCTGTTACCCTCAGGGAGGAGATACAGGGTTCCAAAAGCACGCACAAATCGCTTGAGGAACAGTTTGTTCCCGCAGGCCACGAGACTCCTTAACATACACAAATAGTGTAGTAGCTGTACTGTACCGTGCTGTAGCTGCTACCATTACGTATGTCTAATGTTTAATTGTATGTTTAATAAGGAATATGCTATTTGCACCTGTATGTCAAATACGTCGAATTTAAAATGTTTAAGCACGTCTAATGTATGCACATGACATGTGCACCTATGTGCAGTGAATATGTCTCGGACTTGTCCTATCACTATACTGCCTTATTGCTTGTTGTGTCTTTTGTTGTTTTTGCACTCATATGCCCTGTTATATTTGTACGTTTGTATGTTGTAAACGGAGTCCACAGCACAAGAATTTCACACGTGATACTTGTACCATGGAGTGACAATAAAAATCTTGAATATTGAATCTTGAAGATGAAGAGAAAATGGTTAAGTCTAAGGGAGCATCCTTGAAGGTCCACTATAGACCCTTTTACTGTTTGTAAACAGCGATGATGTATTTCGTGGGTGCAGCCGAACTCGCTGCAAAAAGTTACAACTAGAGGTTCAGCTAGAAATATGGAAGATGCCAACGCCTCCTCCACGTATTTTAAACCTTTGCCAGCAACAGACAGGTTACCTTAGTCAAATAAGCTAACTCTTTCAATGGGGTGAGGTTTCTTGACCCGTACTCACTGTCAGGATGGTTATAGGAGCCAATGCATCGCCAAAGTTGCAGTGCCAGACATCATCATATTCCTAGTGGGAATGTCCAGCGTCTATACGCATACCACACAATGTCTCTTTCTTGTATTCCGGGGAACTCTCTCATTTCAGCTTGAGTTCCTGTGGAGTTTTGGATACCACGATGCGTGCGCAACTAACCCTGTGACGTCCACCGTAAAAGGGTCTATCTATAGGTTGATGCTAGAATAGAGCCTATGGAATGGAGCTACATAAGTCACGTGAGGATCACGCATTTTGGACTTCCATTCGCGCGACTCTCTCCAATGACTCTGTGTTAAGTGTGTTAAAGGTGGAACAGTATAAGCTTCATGCCACACATGTGAGTTATGTTGTGTTAAGTGTTTTAAAGGTGGAACAGTATAAGCTTCATGCCACACATGATGTGAGTTACGTTGTGTTAAGTGTTTTAACGGTGGAACAGTATAAGCTTCATGCCACACATGATGTGAGTTATGTTGTGTCAAGTGTTTTAAAGGTGGAACAGTATATGCTTCATGCCACACATGATGTGAGTTACGTTGGTTTACAGTATGCTTCATGCCACACATGATGTGAGTTACGTTGTGTTAAGTGTTTTAAAGGTGGAACAGTATATGCTTCATGCCACACATGATGTGAGTTACGTTGGTTTACAGTATATGCTTCATGCCACACATGATGTGAGTTACGTTGTGTTAAGTGTTTTAAAGGTGGAACAGTATAAGCTTCATGCCACACATGATGTGTTACACGTTGTGTTAAGTGTTTTAAAGGTGGAAGCTTCATGCCACACATGATGTGAGTTACGTTGTGTTAAGTGTTTTAAAGGTGGAACAGTATATGATTCATGCCACACATGTGAGTTACGTTGTGTTAAGTGTTTTAAAGGTGGAACAGTATAAGCTTCATGCCACACATGATGTGAGTTACGTTGTGTTAAGTGTTTTAAAGGTGGAACAGTATATGCTTCATTCCACACATGATGTGAGTTACGTTGGTTTACATTATGCTTAATGCCACACATGAGTTACATTGTGTAAAGTGTTTTAAAGGTGGAACAGTATATGCGTCATGCCACACATGTGAGTTACGTTGGTTTACAGTATAAGCTTCATGCCACACATGATGTGAGCAGTGTTGGGCAGTAACGCGTTACTAATGGCCCATTTCCACCGCTGGTATCAACGCGGCCCCGCACAGCTCGTCTCGCTTTTTTGTCTCATTCCACCGATCAAAAACGTGGACAACCCGGGTTGATCGGGGTTGAGTCGTGCTGCTTTTGGTCCCTGCTCTGTTGAGGTTCTAGGGCTGTGGACCCGGTAGGGGAGGTCCGGGACGAATTAAGCAGGGGGAAGGAATTAGCTTGTCCTCATATACTATCTTTGACAAAACCCAGGAAGACGATTCTTTCCCCCCATGTTACACTTCCTGGTACCTCACTTCCTGTGAAGTTTCAGCTCGGCCAGTCAGTGGATGGCGGAGATATCCGCAAAAACGTTGCCTTTTCGTCTTATTTTCAAACGCGAGTAAAATATTGCAAACTGTGTATTTTTCTATTAGCGTGTTGGAATTTATTTATTTAATGCTGCTAACGCTATTCATCTGTTAGACCTATCGGTAGACTACAGCTCAATGATTGTTTTGTGTGTAATGTTAGCATATCCTTTGTGCTAGCTTAGCTTTCATCCAGGGAAACGCATGGGGGACAAATAGAGCACTTTGCTCCAATTGCCTTGAATAGGCTATGCATTTATCTGTGCTTGCAGGACAATGCCTCGCATAAGGAAGAGGACCACGGACAGAGGGCAAAAAAATGCACACATTCAAATATTTCTTTGGATAAGCCATTTAAGGGAGGTAAAATATTGATCACATCACATCAGCAAAATATATAGATAGACGTTATAATTATATTAATTTGCAACATATAACATATTAAAATGTATTTCATAATACTTCGTTTCTTAGATGACCAAAAGATGAAGGAATTAATGCCAGAAAAAAATTGTTACTTGGCTGTTTTTGTGCCTTTTTCACAACCGCTACATTAGTCCCCCGCCTGTGCTTTATTTGTCCCTTCACTGTGGGACAAATTAAGCATTGCGCAGCTTCTGGTTGCCATCTGATGACGTCTGATGTATTGACCCATGGAACGAAACTACGGTTGGTATTGCCAGAGGACATGTGTAGGTTGCTTACATGAAAATATTATAACTCCAGCTGAAACAATCTTTACACAATGACAAAAAAAACAAAAAGTGCTTCATTCGTCCCGGACCTCCCCTACTATATGGTGACTTGAAAACACTGCAGACGACTGATTGGTCAGGCAGAATCGTGTTTACTGTAGGCATCTACTGTCAATGCTGGATACCAGTTTAGTTAGCAGTAGTAGTGTAGGGTTAGCACCCCTTGAAAAACAAACTAATATTATTTTTTTAGAACTTCCTCAATAGGGCACTTCCGCTTTTTTGAAAAGGGGAAGTGATTTCTTTTTGGGTAAAAATCAATTTCTCAGTACTTCCGCAAAGGGCACTTCTCCATTTTTTAGGGTTAGGGTTAAAAAACACTTTTCTTGTGGAAAGTGGTTATTTCAATAGTTCTGCAAAGTGTACTTCTCCATTTTTTAGGGTTAGGGTTAAAAAACACTTTTCTTGTGGAAAGTGGTTATTTCAATAGTTCTGCAAAGTGTACTTCTCCATTTTTTTGTCTTGTGCTTAAAAAACACTTTTCTTGTGGAAAGTGATTATTTCAAAAGGCCTCCAAAGTGTACTTCTCCATTTTTTGTCTTGTGCTTAAAAAACACTTTTCTTGTGGAAAGTGATTATTTCAAAAGGCCTCCAAAGGCCACTTCCCCATTTTACCCCATAGCACAGCTCACGACAAAATAGCAGCGTTTTTTTTTTGATCTCGGGGGAAATACATTTGAACAATCATTATGCAAACCCAGCTGGATCATTTTACATAGTGGGCAATATCTCTTTTGCTCGCTGTTGTTATGGACGCGACTTGTGAAACATCAGCATTTTCTGTCTCGGCCAAATACATTTGGCCCATTTTAGAGCTACTAAACTAGCCTACAGATTCTTCTATCTCAGGCCCCTCACCAACGACAGATTCCACTGTCTGTTGTTGATGTTTTCTCTGACTCAACCGGCCCCCAGGTTCCCCTTTCCACCCCCTCCCCCACGTGACGTTGTCTATTACCATGGCCGGTGTTCTGTCGATTTCACAATCTCTGACTCACCCAGGCTTCCCCTGCCAGCCCATCCCAGCCCATCCCCCACATGACATTGTCTATTACCACGGCCGGTGTTCTGTCGATTTCGCAATCACTTCTGTTTTAAATAAACTTGTTTGTTTTTTTGACCGTCAGGTGGGGGGCGTTCCCGGCAGCACGTAACGCCCCCTTTGAAAGCTACGAATAGCAGCGAGATCAGGTGGGCGTTCCCGGCAACACGTAACACCCCTTGAAAGCTACGAATAGCGGCGAGATCAAGTGGGCGTTCCCAGCAACACGTAACGCCCCTTGAAAGCTATGAATAGCTGCTTGCTCACGTATTTCTCTGACTCACCCATAGAGCCCCCACAGTTTTTCCTCCCATGCCCACTTATATGTATGTACAATACAATGTACAATGTATCCACCATTCAAATATTCCATAATTGCATATTGTGCATGTAAATATTCCATAATTGCATGTTGTACAGGCTATCTTAGCTAGTATAGCCTACTAATGTATTCCCAAGGCTATTCTGTAGATTCCATCCGGGCAACACACACACACACACACACACACACACACACACACACACACACACACACCCACCCACCCACCCACCCACTCACACACATATTCACAGCCAGCCACAAACACACGCACCCACAAATTCACAGGTAAACATTCCAGTCAACTTCATCATTCATGTGTGATATTATGTATTTTCCCATGTTTTTCCCACTCCGGATCCAATTGTGACATCACCATTATGTTTTTTTTTTTGATAGGCTATAAGCCTATTAAGCTTTGAATATGATCAATACAGATTGAGGCTTCAATTTCAGGTTTGAATTGAAAACGATTGAATACAGACTATGGTGTATGACTATGCCGTTTGCCCTGTCTCCCTTATCGCCGTAATGCATTATGGGTAGTCAGATACTACCGGTACTTTGGCTAATGTATCAGCTAACGCTACTTACTTTGCATTACAGTAAAACGCCACTGAATGACCAAATTGATGCATTGATAAAAGTTAGTTTGTTGTTTATGCGTATGCAATAACGGATGCGTTATTATATTTACTAGAATACATACACACGCCAGCCTATGTGTCCTATCAGAGTTTGTTACGTTATTGTACAGCATTTGGTTCAAACACAGCTGCATCACTATACGTGTGAGCGTAAGTATTAATGGTTTACAACTTGTTTGTGTTGTACAGCATTTGGTTCAAACATATGGCGACATTGAATCAGTGTTAGCTTAGCGCTAGCTAGCTAGCATACACTACGATCTGTAGAATTGGCCTGGTCTTGGTCGATATGACCAAAAATTGATATAACGTTTCAGTAGCATGGACCCCTCTCGTTTTTTATTACAGTTGAAGATTTCACAAATCTCAACCACTCTCAATCTTGGTACAACCCAGGCCCCAGATATCCGTGACCTACGGGTATTATTTCAAAATATAGAATATGGAACGTAAACAAACATCTTAGTTTTATTTTTCGTATTTTTATATGATTATTTTAATAGTTACTAACTATATTATTATATAACTAACTAGTCCTCCTCACAGAATTGGTTAATTTACTGTGAGACTTTATGTTTTGTAGACAAGCACCAAGTATATATAATAATGGTATATAATAATAATAATCTTTGTAATACAATTGTTATAAAATTAAAACGTATATCACACTTACAATATGTTTGTTGTATGTATTACAACTTAATTCAACTTGGTCTCTCCCCACATCTCCTCTTCTCTCCTCTCCACACCTCACCCCCTCCTCCCCCCTCCTCTCCTCTCCTCTTCTCTCCTCTCCCCACCTCTCCTCTTCTCTTCTCTCCTCTCCACACCTCACCCCCTCCCCTCTTCTCTTCTCTCCTCTCATCAACTCACCTCTACTCCTCCCCCTCCCCCTCTTCTCCTCTCCTCTCTTCTCTTCTCTCCTCCCCTCTCGTCTCCTCTCATCTCCTCCCCTCTTCCCTCTCTTCTCCTCTCCTTACAAGCCTATAGATGAGGGATTTCAGACAATGTGTCCATTGTTACAATATGTTTGTTGTATGTATTACAACTTAATTCAACTCTTTCTTACTACACTTTCCAAATGTTAACTGCATACATAATGTTATGTCTCGAAAGACAAGAGCTATGTAGCCTACTTTAAATCAGATCACTCCGGTGTACAAACATACATTGGTTGTCTAATAAAGTTTTACAAATCAATTAATTTGGTTGTCAACCATCGTTAAACGAAACTTAGTAGTTGTAAACTAAGTAGTTGTATCGATAAAGACTCTAATCGTTAAGCAGTCTCGAAAGTGGGGTCAATATCAATCTACAATCTAGATTGATTTGATTCACTAATTTGGCGTTCTCTCATGCAAAATATCCAACATCCAATATCCAGAAGTAGTGATTACTACACAGAAGTAACTTTAGTTCCACCATTTGCTCTTTGCTTCAAACATAATTTGGATCAGTTGTAACTTTGACCATTTCTAACAATTTCTAGACAGTGAATTTACACAAGCACTTGAGTGAAATTCATAGTACCTATAGGGACTGTGATTGAATGAACGCAGATTGTCAGATTTGTTTACCAAACCCTTATCCTGGTGCCTGCAAGGTTCGTCTGTACCACTAATGTCAGCCACTATGTGTTACAATATTGGGCTGGTTTCATAGACCTGGCCCAAAAGTACATGCATACATGTTAGTTAGTCATAATAGTCAAACATGGTTTTTCATGTTCTGACTTGCTGAAATGTATGCTGCATATATCCATATATGCCTCTACCGTATGGGTTAGTCATAATAGTCAAACATGGTTTTTCATGTTCTGACTTGCTGAAATGTGTGCTGCATATATACATGTTAGTTAGTCATAATAGTCAAACAGGGGTTTTCATGTTCTGATGTGTTGAAATGTTTTACACGTCACGTAAAACAGTTTTTAAAACAGTTAATTAGCCTACACAATGTGTAATTTCAGGTTATTGTAAGTTATTGCATAGTCGCAATCTTTCATACCTGCATACTTACAAGTGGGTTGTTTTTAATGGCATGTGATTTGCGGTTCTAATTACCCAATGTGTAAGGTGATTGTCAATTGTCAATTGTCAATTGTCAATTGTGTAAGGTGATTGTGATGTCAGGTGATTGTAAGTGTGTCATACATACCTACAAGCCACCATATCAGTTGGCTGTGCCAATGATTTTCTGTACCTCTTGATGCGTCAGCATTGTCTTTGTCAGGCTTAGAAGCAATGTCTAAACAGTAAACAGTTTATGACAAGTGGTGGCAGCATGCTATGCTACTACACAAGACGTGTTATGGTACATAAATAATATGTAGCGTGTAATAATCTGAAGAACTCTGTCAGAGTTCTACTCTGTCATTATTTTTACATTTGACTTTTGAGAACTATAATGAACTGTTAGTCTCTGTACTGATGTACAAAAGTAACAAGATTGAGGTTGTGAAATCTTCAACCGGAATAAAAAAAACTGGATATAATATAACTGAATCAGTTAGGCCAAACTATTATCAGTCAGGTCGGTAATGACCGGGGGGAAATTATATGATTATTGTCCATTGTGTGTATGATACAACTTTGTTTATCATTCTGCCCCTCACACTATACAGTCTGTATTTAACTCAACACACTGTACCTGCCCCTTGACCTCGGAGGGGCTCTTCTGTCAACGGGGCCTGAGGCAAGGTGTGGTGATCACAAGCATTGGCATAAATATTGTGACAATGAAATTGGTAAATTGGTTAAGCAAAGCAAGTAATGCTTATGTAATGTAGTTTGTAAGATGTATTTTACAAGATATTTTCAGAGATTTGGTTATATTAACTTATTATTTATATTATTATTCTATTATTATTATTCTAATTATTATCTACTATTATTCTAATTATTATCTACTATTATTCTAATTATTATATTATTATATTATTATTATTATTATTAGGGGTTATTATGTATATTAACTATACATATTAAAGTATAGATGATTGTTTTGCCCACCTTATTTGGTTGCCTTATCAAAACAAATGTATAGCATGTTAAAGTTTTAAATAAAGTCAAGTCAAGTCAAATCCAACAGGTCTTAATGTCAATTAATTTAGCTTTAACGTGTTTTGTGAAACACACACACACACACACACACACACACACCCACACATTGACCCCTCTCATATACGTAACTGCCTATAACTGTACATATATTCCTTTCACACACACTTTTCAAAATAGACACTCTTTCATATTGTGATTCATAGTGATTCTTGTTTGTTTTATGTGATCCCGGTTTTTTAAGCAAACCGGATCCAGTTTCCTTGTATGTGTACATCCTGTACAAGGTACATCCTGTACAAGGTACATCCTGTACAAGGCACATCCTGTACAAGGTACATACTACATTGGACTCAATGATCCACAGATGTATCAAACAAATGTATGTTTTACTGATACAAATGACCAAATTACCACAAATTCAACATGTAATGCCATTTTCTCAATAATTTTGGTCAAAACATTTGGTGTGACCCTGATCAGTCCTTGTAACGAGGACCTTCACTGGTGTATAGCCAGACTTGGCACATTTGGTGTGACCCAGATCAGACATTGTAATGAGGACCTTGTTATCACTGGTGTATACCCAGACTTGGCACATTGGATGTGGCCCAAGATCAGTCCTTGTAATGACTTGATCAAAAATATTACAGACAATATATATATATATATATAGTAAATATAATTGTATAATATATTCAAAGTATTGTTAATTGTTAATTATTATTATTCAAAAACCTGAAAATACTGTAAATACTGTAAATAAACTAAAACTAAAACTTGGAACTTGTACTGTGTGTTAATTTAATGTGTTTTTGAAACACACAACCACATAAAATCTCAAGTGAGATTTTGAGAAAGAAAAAAGAGAAAAGAAAAATTCACCCTGTGCGCTCGGTGTTACAAAGTGCGGACTTTTGAACCCTAGCGGCTTCCGTCGAGCCGACTCGAACATGACGAGCATGACGTAACTGTGACGTTGCTTGTTACCACCCAAAACAGTTGCTCAGGGGCGGAGACGTCGTATTTGATAGGTACACAATGAAGCGAAAGCAAACGACTCAAACGACACTCATTCAATGTTTTCGTAGGCCTCCCTGCCCTGCTACTGCAGCTGTAGCTGTAGATGGCAATACAGAAAGGAATCCTGAGGACTGTGATGAGGCAGCTGCTATCCCAACGTTACCTGATGATATCGGCATAATTCAAACCACCCCTAGAAGATGTTTGAAGGCAGACATCCTGGCCACAATAGATCAAATACAACAAACCTACGGCGAGAAATACACCATGGACATAACCACACACATTTTACGGATGATAGGGAGGGGCGATTTAGCCGAACGTTTAACAGGACCCAATTTTTAAAAAGCCACGCCCTCCATCTTACTTTTTGTTCACATTTGTTCACATTTGTTCTCTAACAAATTCCGGTCAGCGCCATTTTTGATGATCTCCTCCCATACCCCTACGCCCTCCCCTAGACCTAACTCCTCCTCCTCATCACAACATAAGGATAAAAGAGACGGGTTCAAAAGAGACTCATACCATTTTACACAATAAAAAAGACAGATATCATCATGGAGACCCCGTCGCCGTCACCATTGTCCTTCATTACAACTCACAGCCACTCTGAATCGGAGGAAGAAGAGTTGAACCGTCTGATGTACGGATGTTCCGCGTCGTCATCACCCTTGTTCTTCATTACCCCACCTACCTCACCTCCTTCCTCACAGGTAAACCTTGAAGAGTTGAACCGTCTGATGTACGGATGTTCCCCGTCGTCGTCACCAATGTTCTTCCCCACCCCACCTAACTCACCGGCAGACCTTCCTTCTCCTCCGAATTCGCCCCTGACTCTGGACCAGCCAGATGGACTGCTCAGTTTTACTTTTCTGAACATTATAAAAGCCTGCACCAGCATGCTACCCCTTCAAGAGTGCAGGATGCTTCGGAAGCTTTTCTGTATGAACTGAGGGAAATATAAATACAAATTCCTTGTATGTAACTTGTATACTGTGCCAATAAAAATAAAATTGATTCTCATCATAATCTGGTTTTTCCTTAATAATAATAATAATATTGTACAAATGTCTGTTGTAATGAAATAATGAATAACATTATTACACAATATAATCCTAATGTTAATTTAAAATTAAATATTCCTCTAAATATCTAGATATTGCTCCTCTAATATATAAGTTGCAGACTCTCGTTGTTCACCATTGTACGTACACAGACTCCATTTACCCCTTGGGAACTGGTCACGGGCTAGGGTTGGAGTTTGAGTCAGGGTTTGAGTCAGGTTTTGGGTCAGGGATTTCCAGAGGTTTGGGGTATCGACGACAAAACAACGCAGAAAAGAGTTATTTCTTTTATTATCTTTATTGTTTATTTGAACAGGGACAGTATTCAATAAACATATTGCATATAAAAATATTACCACCACAGGTGCAAACCTACGTCACCAAATACACCATGGGCATAATCGTACAGTTACGCTGAGCTTTTCCTCCTTGCTCATCGGTCACCGTCGCCACAGAGCCTGCGAAACAATACGAAATGTATAAAAAAACTTTGTCTTTACATCACAAAATGTAGTAATTCCTGGGAATTAAAGCTTAGTTTGGCTCTCTCTCTCTCTCTCTCTCTCTCTGAGAGTGTCAAGTCAAAGACTGTGAACGTGTGAAATTGTTTGTTAACTGGACAAAACACTTGAAGACTCCGACTCGGTGGACACCGATGAAATGTCCCCTCGCTTTTTGGTCATAAGAGTGGCATTTTTCTGGCTGGACCTGCTGCTGAGCATCAGCTTGGCTGACTTCTTAAACTTGACTCCCAGGAAGGCGTACAGGATGGGGTTGAGACAGCAGTGGAAGTAGGCCAGCGCCTCCGTGATGGAGACCCACTTGTGCACGCCATGCTCCAGCGCGCAGCTGTGAGGGATGACGTTGAGCTGGTTGAGCAGCGTGTCCATGAGGATGCCGATGCAGTATGGCAGCCAGCAGCCGAAGAAGCACAGGATGAGGACGATGGTGGTCTTCAGCGCCTTCCTCTTCACCGTCTGGCCCTTGGCGTCCTGCGACAGCTTGGCGATGATGATGCAGTAGCAGGTGAGGATGACCAGCCCGGGCAGCACGAAACCCACCAGGATGTGCTGGAAGCGGAACGCCGCCATCCACACTTTGCTGGAGTCCTGCGGGATGGGAATCACAAGGATAGTCACGAGATGATACTATATAAATTATTTGGACGATGATACGATATTTGGTGATTTTACAAAGTGTCTTGACACGATACAATTTCAATTCAAATTATTCCCATTAAACAAGATAAGTTGATCTGTGAGTGCTGTTTTTCCCCTTTGCTTTTTTTTTTTTTTTTTTTTTTTTTTTTTGTCCTTGACCTTTCACTTATGGTCATAAACCATGCACATCTATGCTTCATCGCCTTGGATTTACAACACGTACCTTAAAGATGACGATATCAATATTTCCCCTTTGCAAATTGCAATGATACAATAGTGATACAATACAATATCTATCGATATATCGCTCTAGAATATCACCCCTAACCCTACCTGTGGGTAGATGCGCTCGCAGATGACCGGGGGGCCCGACGTCTCCACGATGTCCGCGCCGAAGAGCTGGTCTGAGGGTGTCCCCATGTCCTGTGTCTTGGCGAACACCAGGTCGGGCACAGTGAGCAGCGCAGCGGGCAGCCACACGCCCAGGTAGATCACCTTGTCTGTCAACAGCTTCCTGGTGGCCTGGCTGTTGGTGGCCCGCACCACAGCCAAGTATCTGTCCAGGCTGATGAAGGCCAGGATCAGGACGCTGCTGTAGAGGTTGACGGTGTAGATCATGTGCACGGCCACGCACATGAAACTACCGAAGTACCAGCCGCTGGCCGCATCCACCGCCCAGAAGGGCAGCGAGAGCACGAACAGCAGGTCGGCCACTGACAGGTGCAGCCGGTATTTGTCTGTCATGGTTCTGACCTTCTTCTGGTAGCCCATGACACAGATGACTAATCCATTGCCCACAATCCCCAGAAGGAAGATTATTCCGTACACCATCGGTAAGAAGATCCGGTAGAATTCTTCGCTGAGCGCTCGGCCGCACGGCTCCTCGCCAAAGTCGATATTGTCATAGTCCTCCCCGGACCCATCCGAGTCGTTCTCGGAAATGTTGAAGACCTGGGAATAAGAAGGGGTGGAAAAGGTTAGGGTAAAAAATGGAGATCTGCCTCACAGAACATAGTGTGTCTGTTATGAGACTGTTACTGTTTGGCCTGGTCAGTCTGAGTTGTCTCTCAAAGTTTGAATGAAGGCTGAACCATAACTTTAATTAATAATTTAATTAATTTAATTAATTAATACAGATTTGATGAAAGGAACTACCAGCAAAGTAGGCCTACTACACAAGTCCTCTCAATTAACATTTTTATAAATGGCTGACATGCAAATATGACAGGAAAACTATGCCCATCGGAAAGTTTGGAAAAGTACATTATGGGAGCATATATATCGCACGCACACACACGCACACAATCAAGCTGATAGGTTACTCACGATAGTAAACTCAATATTCAGTGGCAAGCCAAACCCATATATTACCGGAGACTTAAAACATATATAGCCGAGGCAGGCAGGCCCTAGGCGTAGGCTACTACACACCACAGCCTATATCCCTCCCTATTGCTTGCCGGATAATTCATGCTTTTTTAAAGTAGGCTAGCTAAATTTGACCCTTGCGCGTATTTCTTTGCAAGAACGTAGTTGGATAGACTTTCTACATGCCTAAATACAGCCTACATAAAACAAGAAAGTAGGATAGTCAAACTAACGTAGACGGCCGATTCTGAGGAGAGAGATTTTAAAAAACGGGTAAAAATATAAACCTGCGGCTAAGGTCATAATAAAAGAAACCAAAACAGAAAGAGCACTCACCTCATAGAATGATGTCATGTTAACCCTGCGTTGATAACGTTCTTTTTTAGACAGGCTCCTATGTGTGTGAGCGAGAGATGTGTCTTTAGAGCAGTGATCTAACTATGGTGTTCCGGGGCGATGCTTCTTCAAACAAAAAGCAACCATGCATTGACTTTTTTTTTATTCCAGTTGAAGATTTCACAATCTCAACCACCCTCAATCTTGTTACACCCCAGAGTTGCGGGGTCCCGCCCCTAGGGACAGGGTTTCCGGTAGAAAGGGGGCGCGGCTTTCTTTTTTCTTTCTCATAAATCTCACTTGAGATTTTATATGTGGTTGTGTGTTTCAAAAACACAAATTAAATTAACACACAGTACAAGTTCCAAGTTTTAGTTTTAGTTTATTTACAGTATTTACAGTATTTTCAGGTTTTTGAATAATAATAATTAACAATTAACAATACTTTGAATATATTATACAATTATATTTACTATATATATATATATATATTGTCTGTAATATTTTTGATCAAGTCATTACAAGGACTGATCTTGGGCCACATCCAATGTGCCAAGTCTGGGTATACACCAGTGATAACAAGGTCCTCATTACAATGTCTGATCTGGGTCACACCAAATGTGCCAAGTCTGGCTATACACCAGTGAAGGTCCTCGTTACAAGGACTGATCAGGGTCACACCAAATGTTTTGACCAAAATTATTGAGAAAATGGCATTACATGTTGAATTTGTGGTAATTTGGTCATTTGTATCAGTAAAACATACATTTGTTTGATACATCTGTGGATCATTGAGTCCAATGTAGTATGTACCTTGTACAGGATGTGCCTTGTACAGGATGTACCTTGTACAGGATGTACCTTGTACAGGATGTACACATACAAGGAAACTGGATCCGGTTTGCTTAAAAAACCGGGATCACATAAAACAAACAAGAATCACTATGAATCACAATATGAAAGAGTGTCTATTTTGAAAAGTGTGTGTGAAAGGAATATATGTACAGTTATAGGCAGTTACGTATATGAGAGGGGTCAATGTGTGGGTGTGTGTGTGTGTGTGTGTGTGTGTGTGTTTCACAAAACACGTTAAAGCTAAATTAATTGACATTAAGACCTGTTGGATTTGACTTGACTTGACTTTATTTAAAACTTTAACATGCTATACATTTGTTTTGATAAGGCAACCAAATAAGGTGGGCAAAACAATCATCTATACTTTAATATGTATAGTTAATATACATAATAACCCCTAATAATAATAATAATAATATAATAATATAATAATTAGAATAATAGTAGATAATAATTAGAATAATAGTAGATAATAATTAGAATAATAATAATAGAATAATAATATAAATAATAAGTTAATATAACCAAATCTCTGAAAATATCTTGTAAAATACATCTTACAAACTACATTACATAAGCATTACTTGCTTTGCTTAACCAATTTACCAATTTCATTGTCACAATATTTATGCCAATGCTTGTGATCACCACACCTTGCCTCAGGCCCCGTTGACAGAAGAGCCCCTCCGAGGTCAAGGGGCAGGTACAGTGTGTTGAGTTAAATACAGACTGTATAGTGTGAGGGGCAGAATGATAAACAAAGTTGTATCATACACACAATGGACAATAATCATATAATTTCCCCCCGGTCATTACCGACCTGACTGATAATAGTTTGGCCTAACTGATTCAGTTATATTATATCCAGTTTTTTTTATTCCGGTTGAAGATTTCACAACCTCAATCTTGTTACTTTTGTACATCAGTACAGAGACTAACAGTTCATTATAGTTCTCAAAAGTCAAATGTAAAAATAATGACAGAGTAGAACTCTGACAGAGTTCTTCAGATTATTACACGCTACATATTATTTATGTACCATAACACGTCTTGTGTAGTAGCATAGCATGCTGCCACCACTTGTCATAAACTGTTTACTGTTTAGACATTGCTTCTAAGCCTGACAAAGACAATGCTGACGCATCAAGAGGTACAGAAAATCATTGGCACAGCCAACTGATATGGTGGCTTGTAGGTATGTATGACACACTTACAATCACCTGACATCACAATCACCTTACACAATTGACAATTGACAATTGACAATTGACAATCACCTTACACATTGGGTAATTAGAACCGCAAATCACATGCCATTAAAAACAACCCACTTGTAAGTATGCAGGTATGAAAGATTGCGACTATGCAATAACTTACAATAACCTGAAATTACACATTGTGTAGGCTAATTAACTGTTTTAAAAACTGTTTTACGTGACGTGTAAAACATTTCAACACATCAGAACATGAAAACCCCTGTTTGACTATTATGACTAACTAACATGTATATATGCAGCACACATTTCAGCAAGTCAGAACATGAAAAACCATGTTTGACTATTATGACTAACCCATACGGTAGAGGCATATATGGATATATGCAGCATACATTTCAGCAAGTCAGAACATGAAAAACCATGTTTGACTATTATGACTAACTAACATGTATGCATGTACTTTTGGGCCAGGTCTATGAAACCAGCCCAATATTGTAACACATAGTGGCTGACATTAGTGGTACAGACGAACCTTGCAGGCACCAGGATAAGGGTTTGGTAAACAAATCTGACAATCTGCGTTCATTCAATCACAGTCCCTATAGGTACTATGAATTTCACTCAAGTGCTTGTGTAAATTCACTGTCTAGAAATTGTTAGAAATGGTCAAAGTTACAACTGATCCAAATTATGTTTGAAGCAAAGAGCAAATGGTGGAACTAAAGTTACTTCTGTGTAGTAATCACTACTTCTGGATATTGGATGTTGGATATTTTGCATGAGAGAACGCCAAATTAGTGAATCAAATCAATCTAGATTGTAGATTGATATTGACCCCACTTTCGAGACTGCTTAACGATTAGAGTCTTTATCGATACAACTACTTAGTTTACAACTACTAAGTTTCGTTTAACGATGGTTGACAACCAAATTAATTGATTTGTAAAACTTTATTAGACAACCAATGTATGTTTGTACACCGGAGTGATCTGATTTAAAGTAGGCTACATAGCTCTTGTCTTTCGAGACATAACATTATGTATGCAGTTAACATTTGGAAAGTGTAGTAAGAAAGAGTTGAATTAAGTTGTAATACATACAACAAACATATTGTAACAATGGACACATTGTCTGAAATCCCTCATCTATAGGCTTGTAAGGAGAGGAGAAGAGAGGGAAGAGGGGAGGAGATGAGAGGAGACGAGAGGGGAGGAGAGAAGAGAAGAGAGGAGAGGAGAAGAGGGGGAGGGGGAGGAGTAGAGGTGAGTTGATGAGAGGAGAGAAGAGAAGAGGGGAGGGGGTGAGGTGTGGAGAGGAGAGAAGAGAAGAGGAGAGGTGGGGAGAGGAGAGAAGAGGAGAGGAGAGGAGGGGGGAGGAGGGGGTGAGGTGTGGAGAGGAGAGAAGAGGAGATGTGGGGAGAGACCAAGTTGAATTAAGTTGTAATACATACAACAAACATATTGTAAGTGTGATATACGTTTTAATTTTATAACAATTGTATTACAAAGATTATTATTATTATATACCATTATTATATATACTTGGTGCTTGTCTACAAAACATAAAGTCTCACAGTAAATTAACCAATTCTGTGAGGAGGACTAGTTAGTTATATAATAATATAGTTAGTAACTATTAAAATAATCATATAAAAATACGAAAAATAAAACTAAGATGTTTGTTTACGTTCCATATTCTATATTTTGAAATAATACCCGTAGGTCACGGATATCTGGGGCCTGGGTTGTACCAAGATTGAGAGTGGTTGAGATTTGTGAAATCTTCAACTGTAATAAAAAACGAGAGGGGTCCATGCTACTGAAACGTTATATCAATTTTTGGTCATATCGACCAAGACCAGGCCAATTCTACAGATCGTAGTGTATGCTAGCTAGCTAGCGCTAAGCTAACACTGATTCAATGTCGCCATATGTTTGAACCAAATGCTGTACAACACAAACAAGTTGTAAACCATTAATACTTACGCTCACACGTATAGTGATGCAGCTGTGTTTGAACCAAATGCTGTACAATAACGTAACAAACTCTGATAGGACACATAGGCTGGCGTGTGTATGTATTCTAGTAAATATAATAACGCATCCGTTATTGCATACGCATAAACAACAAACTAACTTTTATCAATGCATCAATTTGGTCATTCAGTGGCGTTTTACTGTAATGCAAAGTAAGTAGCGTTAGCTGATACATTAGCCAAAGTACCGGTAGTATCTGACTACCCATAATGCATTACGGCGATAAGGGAGACAGGGCAAACGGCATAGTCATACACCATAGTCTGTATTCAATCGTTTTCAATTCAAACCTGAAATTGAAGCCTCAATCTGTATTGATCATATTCAAAGCTTAATAGGCTTATAGCCTATCAAAAAAAAAAACATAATGGTGATGTCACAATTGGATCCGGAGTGGGAAAAACATGGGAAAATACATAATATCACACATGAATGATGAAGTTGACTGGAATGTTTACCTGTGAATTTGTGGGTGCGTGTGTTTGTGGCTGGCTGTGAATATGTGTGTGAGTGGGTGGGTGGGTGGGTGGTGTGTGTGTGTGTGTGTGTGTGTGTGTGTGTGTGTGTGTGTGTGTGTGTGTTGCCCGGATGGAATCTACAGAATAGCCTTGGGAATACATTAGTAGGCTATACTAGCTAAGATAGCCTGTACAACATGCAATTATGGAATATTTACATGCACAATATGCAATTATGGAATATTTGAATGGTGGATACATTGTACATTGTATTGTACATACATATAAGTGGGCATGGGAGGAAAAACTGTGGGGGCTCTATGGGTGAGTCAGAGAAATACGTGAGCAAGCAGCTATTCATAGCTTTCAAGGGGCGTTACGTGTTGCTGGGAACGCCCACTTGATCTCGCCGCTATTCGTAGCTTTCAAGGGGTGTTACGTGTTGCCGGGAACGCCCACCTGATCTCGCTGCTATTCGTAGCTTTCAAAGGGGGCGTTACGTGCTGCCGGGAACGCCCCCCACCTGACGGTCAAAAAAACAAACAAGTTTATTTAAAACAGAAGTGATTGCGAAATCGACAGAACACCGGCCGTGGTAATAGACAATGTCATGTGGGGGATGGGCTGGGATGGGCTGGCAGGGGAAGCCTGGGTGAGTCAGAGATTGTGAAATCGACAGAACACCGGCCATGGTAATAGACAACGTCACGTGGGGGAGGGGGTGGAAAGGGGAACCTGGGGGCCGGTTGAGTCAGAGAAAACATCAACAACAGACAGTGGAATCTGTCGTTGGTGAGGGGCCTGAGATAGAAGAATCTGTAGGCTAGTTTAGTAGCTCTAAAATGGGCCAAATGTATTTGGCCGAGACAGAAAATGCTGATGTTTCACAAGTCGCGTCCATAACAACAGCGAGCAAAAGAGATATTGCCCACTATGTAAAATGATCCAGCTGGGTTTGCATAATGATTGTTCAAATGTATTTCCCCCGAGATCAAAAAAAAAACGCTGCTATTTTGTCGTGAGCTGTGCTATGGGGTAAAATGGGGAAGTGGCCTTTGGAGGCCTTTTGAAATAATCACTTTCCACAAGAAAAGTGTTTTTTAAGCACAAGACAAAAAATGGAGAAGTACACTTTGGAGGCCTTTTGAAATAATCACTTTCCACAAGAAAAGTGTTTTTTAAGCACAAGACAAAAAAATGGAGAAGTACACTTTGCAGAACTATTGAAATAACCACTTTCCACAAGAAAAGTGTTTTTTAACCCTAACCCTAAAAAATGGAGAAGTACACTTTGCAGAACTATTGAAATAACCACTTTCCACAAGAAAAGTGTTTTTTAACCCTAACCCTAAAAAATGGAGAAGTGCCCTTTGCGGAAGTACTGAGAAATTGATTTTTACCCAAAAAGAAATCACTTCCCCTTTTCAAAAAAGCGGAAGTGCCCTATTGAGGAAGTTCTAAAAAAATAATATTAGTTTGTTTTTCAAGGGGTGCTAACCCTACACTACTACTGTTAGCTTACCTTCTCTTCTGTTATGTTATTTCCATCAGTCTTTTGTGTTGCTGCCTTTGGCGCTGGTGAAATAAAATCTATCTCCTTGCTCAACTTTAACATGCGCTCCTCGGGAAGCCCTTTGTAGTTGGCTCCGCTAGGCCGCAGGCGAAGCCGCGGTCTTGCCTGTTGAGCTGCCGCTGGGGTTCTCCTCGTATCGCCTCTCCCGTCCCCGCGCAGTGCATGCATGTGAGTTTGAGTAACAACAAAGTGATATCCATTCTCCTAGCCGATTGTCACATTTGCCCATGTACACTGTAGGTAATTTAGAGGCACCAGTATTTCATAATCAGTTTAAAAGTTCTGTGTATTGATTTCAATTTAACGTTATACGTTATAGCCTACTTCGGCTATGGGCGGAGGGCAGATATGCGGTCGCTATGACGACCAGGTGTGGGCGGAGGCAAGTAAACTTACTATGGAAACAGAGTCTATATCAAGTAGAGCGGAGTAATACCAGATAGAGTGGAGCTGTACTGTGCTGTTATATGTGGTGGAAATGAGCCATTAGTAACGCTTTACTGTAATTAGTTACTTTTTAAGTAACAAAGTAATATAAGGCGTTACAATTTCCAAAACAGTAATTAGATTACAGTTACTAATCCAAGTAACGCTGCCTTACTGTGTTAGATCATTGCCCAACAGAATGCAGTGTTTTCTATCTAAAAAGAGAAGAAAGGAAAAAGTAATCCTCACGGACTCAGGTAGCACACGTATGTGCGGTGCGACACTGACAGGTCAGAGTGTGGTTACCAGTGTTGGGCAAGTTACTTTCAACATGTAATATACTACATATTACTAGTTACTTTCATTTGAAAGTAATAAGTTACTTTACAATATTACTTTCTGTGTAGAGTAACTTGTTACTTATTTCACTACTTTTGCATTACTTTTACCAAAACAACAGCAGCAGCAGAATGACATGACCGCCCCAGAACCATCCCGAAAAATAATGTCAACCGCCTTGAAGTCAGTGTAAACAATCCAAAATTCTAAATGTTATTCTTTTCCTTTGTTATTGTCATCTGTAGTGGTTATTTGCATAAAAACACACAGTTTGATTAGGAAATGATTGTATATTTTTTAAATATGTGCTTTGATTTAATAAAAATGTAACTCAATTTGTAACTTGAGTTACTTGACAAAGTAACTGGTATAATATTACTGAAATCCTATAAGTAATAAGTTATATTACTGAGTTACTCCTAAAAGTAATATATTACATGTAATATGTTACTTTTGTAATGAGTTACCCCCAACACTGGTGGTTACTTCAAAACAAACCGAAGCAGCATGATGGAGGCTGAAGCCAGGAGAAGAGAAATACGCGTTCAAAAGCTGGAGGTATTCATGCCATTATTTTGAGTTTGTCTCGGTCAAAGATGCAAAGAACATTATTGTCCGTTGTAAACTATGTGCGAGCAGCAAAACGTTTTCAACCGTGATGGATATGGGTGTAACAGTTCACTGGATTAACAGATATGGTTTAGACTAGGGTTAGACTAGGTTTAGACGAACAGCATTCTTACATAGGTGTCCTTCCCCTCCAGGTGGGACAGGGCGGTGTGGAGCACGTGTGCTACTGCGTCCGCTGTATTGGGTGGTGGGGGGGAGGAGAGAGGGGGGGTGATGGGGGGGAGGAGAGGAGGAGGGGTGATGGGGCGGAGAGGTGGCTAAGGGGGAGGGGGGTGGTCAGGGCCGTAGCCAGGGTTCCGAAATAGGGGAGGTCCAGCAAGGGGAGGCGGATTCGGCGGCGCCCGTTAAAAAAATTGAGTTTTTTTCCCCCCCTTTTTAAGCCATATTTAGAGTAATATATCATTTTAAATCAACATTAGGATTATACTGTTGTGATGTCATTATTCAGCGTTTGAAGCTCAATTTGGGCCATTTGAAGCCCAATTTGGGCCGTTTGAAGCCAGATTTGGGCCGTTTGAAGCCCTATTTGGGTCGTTTAAAGCCAGATTTGGGCCGTTTGAAGCCTGATTTGGGCCGTTTGAAGCCCAATTTGGGCCAAGTCCAATTTTACAATGAGATGCACCCTCTTTAAACCTGAATAAAGTAATAAAACCACTAGTAAACCAGTAGGCGGTGCTTGGCCTGCTGTTCAGTGAGTGGCCTGGCCTGGCCTGCAAAAAAAAAAAAAAAAATTTTTTTTTTTTTTTTTTTGGCAGGCTGAAATATTAGGGGAGGTCCGGACCTCCCCGTCCTCATAGCTAGCTACGGCCCTGGGGGTGGTGGGGAGGAGGGGAGGGGAGGCGCTCTGGCAGAGGGGTGTAGAGAAAGTGTAGACTTTGTTACTTTCTAACGTTCTGGTCAAAGCCTTCTGATCATAGTTAGACGGCCCAGGGAATGTTGATAGATCATCATCAATTTTCTTCTTAAAGCAACAAAGCTTGAAACCTTTGCATTGAGGCTGTTGTTTTATTACCGCTCCGACAGTAACAGCATCTTTATTTACACTCACGTTATCTGTCTGACTCTCTCATTTCACGTCTTTTCCCGTGTCAAGCTAGCCAGTCTTAACACACCACTTCCCTAACCGAATTTCAAAGTAAAATGCCTTTGGCGTTCCTTTTAACCATAATACCAAAGCGAAAATAATTAATACAGTGACATGCTAGACATCTAACAACTTAAGTGTGAGGTGTTTGGGGTAAAAAAAAAAAAAGTAACTAGTAACGTAACTAGTAATGTAACTAATTACTTTTTGAAAAAGTAATCAGTAAAGTAACATTACTTTTTTAAGGAATAATCAGTAATCAGTAACTAATTACTTTTCCAGAGTAACTTGCCCAACACTGGATGTGAGTTACGTTGGTTTACAGTATATGCTTCATGCCACACATCAGTAGGCCAACAGTTATGTTGGTTTGAGGAACAGCTGGAGGGAGAAGGTGGGTTGAGGGGGAGCAGACACCCTCATGTGGGCTGCCGTGCAAGTTGAGACAGAACCCCTGACACACACACACCAACGTGAATACTACAAGAGCACAAAATAGGTGAAATTAGAACGTTATGGCAGTTATGGTGATAGCCCTTGTAAGGGGGGAAAGTTCTCCACCTATCCTGCATTAACCAATGCTAGAAATCTCATAATTCAAAAATACCTTATATCAGACAAAAATTAGGTAATAAGAGTTCAAATCACGACAAAAGTGAGCCAGACTTCTTCAGCCATGTGAGATCATACAGTATGACATTCCCACGTCTGCATTTTGGAAAAGTGCCCCCCCACACCTCAACACGAAACCGCCAGTTTCAAATTCAAGATTCAAGATTATTTTAATAGCCATAGTGTCAGGTTTTGGTGTAGTAAAGGTGTGTGGACCCAAATGCAGATAGAGGCAGACAGCAGGCAACGTTCAGGGGCAACAGAGGAGCTTTACTGAGAAGTAACCAAGAACAAATACCACTAGCACACAGGGTTGGGTAGGTTACTTTTAAATAGGAATCCCTTAAAGTTACTAGTTACTTGTTAAAAATTGTACTTAGTAACGTAATCCGATTACCACTATTTAAAAGTAAAGTAGGGATTACTTTCAGTTACTTTTGGATTACTTTTTTTTTTTTTAATCCAGGAATGTCCCATTGGGATACAAGATCTCTTCTTCCAGGGAGTCCTGGTCAAGAGTCCTGGCTAAAACCCTTATTTAACTAGATGAAGCATGTTTTACCATTGATAACCAGATAAGAATGTTTATACCAACATGAAGTTAAGGAGAATACAACAAGAGTTATTTTTAAGACCACTTTAATTTACGTTATGGGTATTTTTCATGATGTGGAGTGGAAGACGCAGCTTGTTGTGTTGATATAAAAGAGAAATATGCTCTCAATTGTATAGCGTGTAATTTAGGATGTTACCTGAAGGCATCACAGGTGGTGACAGCCAATGACATGCACTGAAAACGTATGTATGTCTCTGACCCAGTGTCATTGTCAATAAACAGCCCCATGGGAGAAGAACCACAGAGAGAGAAAGAGAAACTGTTCCTCGTGTTATATTTATTTCCTCCGTCTTGCTGCTGCTCTGGGAGTGCACGCGAGAACTGCTGCATTAACCCACTCTGCTAACATGTTGCTTTAATCTTGAAACACGACGTGAAACACTAAGTGAAAGTAAAAACCTCTCGCCCCATGCAGACGAGCAGCGTTTGTCAGCACGGGTGGCGGAGAAATTCAAGGCAGATTTTCCACTCCCTGGCAGGTCGTAACGTTCAGCTGACAGCCCCACACACAAGCGCCTTCCACATGGATTCTACTGAAAATATCATTTTCAGTAGAATCCATGTGGAAGACGCTTGATCTGTCTAAACACCGAACGAACGTAAAAGTGAAATGCTTGTTATATTTCCATGACATGAATGCACTCGTGGGAGGTAGTCCAGTAAAAATGTCACTTGACCTCACACTAATTGCAACAAAACCAAACTCAACTGATTTTGTATCCTCAATATGTCCTCAATGAAGGAAAAAAAGTGTTAAGGAAATGTATGAAGGGAAATTTTTGAAAATGACCTATATGATGCTACCAAAAACGTTTATTTATTTATTTTTTAACATTTATTTTTTACTTATTTTTTTATTTTTTTAATTTTCTCCTTGAAGCAAAAAACACATACAGGATATAAGTGATGAGATTTATGGCACATTAAAATGACCTATATGATGCTACCAAAAACGTTTATTTATTTATTTTTTAACATTTATTTTTTACTTATTTTTTTATTTTTTTAATTTTCTCCTTGAAGCAAAAAACACATACAGGATATAAGTGATGAGATTTATGGCACATTAAAAAAAAAAAAAAAGGGCTTCCATAGGCTACCATCATATTTAGGTCATTTTCAAAACTTTCCCTACATACATTTCCTTAACACTTTTTTTCCTTCATTGAGGACATATTGAGGATACAAAATCAGTTGAGTTTGGTTTTGTTGCAATTAGTGTGAGGTTGACCCACATATTTGCGTAAAATGCCTGGACTAAGGAGGCACAGGCGCGGGTCCCTGTCATCATGAATGCTGCCTGCAGCTGCTGCTGTTGCTCCTCCTCGCTCGTCCTCGTCACAGTAGGCTACACCGTTTTTTGTTGTTATTTTGTAAAATTAATGAAGAGGCAAGGGCGAATGTAATCCCGCCTGTAACGCCGTTACTATACCCCCGTTACTGTAATCTAGATTACACATTTTAAAATGTACTGTGACAGATTACAGTTACCGTTTTTTTGTAATCAGATTACGTAACGGCGTTACATGTAATCCGTTACTCCCCAACCCTGCTAGCACATTGCTAGGCTAAGCTTGAACTACAGATGACACCGAAAAAACACACACCATAGACAATCAGTCGACAGGGTCTACAGACACACTGAGGCAATATATACACAGAGGAGTAATCAGGAACATGAGGGGCACCTGGGAAGAACTGATTGGTGGGGAGAAACTCAGGTAGCAGGGCAGACAAATGAAGGAACATAGGCAACAGGTGGGGGGGAAGGCAGACTAACGAGGAAACATGGGCAACAGGTGGGGGGAAAACAGTACACAAGGAATATACAGACAAGAATAACAAAACCTATACTGTAATGTCTAGTAGTCATTGTCTGAAGTAAGACAAGAAAGCTGCATGCCAGTAATGGTCTATAAAGTAGGATGAATTGTTGCGACACCAAAATCTATTGTTATAAATTAGAGAGGGCCCTAATCACTGAGTTGTGCCACTGACAAGAAAGTTGCCTGGCACAGCTATTAATAGCAATGTGTAGACAAACCAATGACTATACTGACATCTACACTAGTAGTGCAGTGCCCGTTCCCCCATGCACCACCCCGTGGGCGCTTCCCCCCCGCACACACACTGCACTCTCTCAGGTCCCCCTAAGCGCACTCCCCAAGTTTGAAGTCGATCCGACAAACGGTTCTCGAGATACGCGAAGGACGGACTTACAGACAGTCCTGGAATAAGTCCAAATTGCATGAAATGCGCCACTCCATCGGGGTCCGAGCAGCGCACTCCCCAATTTTGAAGTCAATCGGACAAATGTTTCTCCAGATAAACTGCTTTTTTGTCAGTAAGTGGTGCAGGAAATTACAAGATTTGCAATAAATTCAGTGCCACACTACTTTGAGTTCCCAGGAGCACACTCCCCAAGTTTGAAGTCAATCGGATGAACGGTTCTCAATATAAACCACTTTTTGTGTTGCCAGTAGGTGGCGCTGTGCCGAATTGCACAAAATTCGACACTGCTCTATGTCAGGGTCCCAGCAGCACACTCTCCAAGTTTGAAGTCGATCAGATGAATGGCTATCAAGATAAACCGCTTTTTGTGTTGTCAGTAGGTGGCGCTATGCCAGATTGCATAGAATTCAGCTCCCTGACTCCGTTGAGTCCCCCTAAGCGCACTCCTCAAGTTTGAAGTCGAGTTGATCGGACGAACAGTTCTCAAGATAAACCACTTTTTGTGTGGCCAGTAGGTGGCGCTGTGCCGAATTGCACAAAATTTGGCACTGCAGTGTGTCGAGTTCCCATCAGCGCACTCCCCAAAGTTGAAGTCGATCGGATGAACGGTTCTTGAAATAAACCATATTTTTTTATGTTGCCAGTAGGTGGCGCTATGCCGAATTGCACGAAAACAGGACTTGTGCACTGCACAATAGGGCACACTCCCAAAGTTTGAAGTCGATCCGACCAATGGTCCTCGATGGCATGCAGCAGATGATGCTCATCCATAAGCAGTGGTGGAAATGGCCAGGTTTTACTCTGGGAACCCTTACATAGGATGGGGGTTCCCGGCAGTGGCGTGGCCCTAGAGGATATTATTTCTGAATGCGTGACTCATTATAGCCTAACATTATAGCCACATAAAAATCTCACTTAACTAAGATCACTGAGCTCTACTGATTATTTCCCCTTGATTTTATTCATGACAGACTTGATGACACATGAATATTAATGCTGTTTATTCAGCTTACAAAGACATGTTCTCCTACTTCTCTGCTCCTTTCATGCTGCCCTCTTTCCGCTGCATTGCAAGACATTTTTAAATTGGAACCTGAGGAGGGATGCTGCCCCCCCCTCATTTACTCACATCAATGTTTACTTTACCCCCCCATTCACTCTCAACGACCCTATGTTTACTTTTCTCACTGTCAACGACCCTACGCCCAGATCAGCTGGAGCTTGAAGGAGCGCAGAATTGAACACAAATGTTCAAATATTGAACGTGTTTCGCACTGCACTCGGTCAGGTCCACTGGCGCACTCCCCAAGTTTGAAGTCGATCCGATCAACGGTTCTCGAGATACGCGAAGGACAGAGAGAAAGACAGAGAGAGAAACAGACGATCCTCCAATTATAGTATAGATAATTCCAGCAGTGTCTGCCTGTCTGTACATATTAGACAGACAACTGAGAGGTTCTTTATGATTGGATATCCTTTTATGACAGGATATGGTAGTGAGTTATGAGCCCTAAGAACTGCCCACTTCAACCCCAGCCTAAAAAAGCAGTGAAAACAGGGAAATGGCAATATTTAGGATTTGGGTTGAAACTAATGTCTCCTACTTTTTGGAGACATTGGCCTCCTACTTTTTTCCATATATCAGACAAATGAGGTAATGTCTATTTCACACAGACGTGCACGCGTACATGCACACACACACACACACACACACACACACACACACACACACACACACACACACACACACACACACACACACACACACACACACACACACACTTCTTACCACCCAGTCTGGTATGCAAATCTTGTGGTTTATTAATAATTGCTGTGATAGGATGAGCTGACTGGATTGTGTTTCCCTCTGGGAGACAAAAACTCTCGCTGGAATTTCCATTATTACAAATTATTGTTTTGAGCCAACTAAACTAAAAGAGAGCGAGATTCAGTTCCAAATTCAAAGGTCAAGGAATCAATAAGAACTGAACTGAACAAGGGGACACGTGTTTGGGTGCAGGGCATGGCAGGCAGCAGGCAGCAGTAGATTCCCTGCCTGCCAACAGGTTCGAGCCCCTGTGTTACCTCTGGCTTGGTCGGACATCGATAGAGGCACAATTGGCAGGTGGGGTATGTGTCCTGGTGCAGGGGAACTGGGGCGAATAGTGTGATCCCCCCAAGGTAATTATACAGCTAAGGGGCTGTCGGCCCTGCGTTTCACGTCAGGCAAACAACACGCCTTAGCTGTGATATTATGGCCATATACCATGGCCTGTTGTGAGCTACAGTATTGCTTAAATCAGTGGTCTTCACCCAGGGATCTGTGAGCCCTATAGGGTGTCTGCAGGGGTACTCAAATATCAACTTTTCTCTGATTGCATAAAAATTGGCGGCGACCTCAAACTATCCAGGAAGAGAAAAGTTGAGATTTTCTGTGAAAACGGAAGGTCAGATCGCGATGCATTGAAAGGACTATATGTCTTTTTTCACCCCGTTTCTGCCTGTGTTGCTGTCTGTTGTAGTGTCATTGTAAAATGACCTAAAAGGAGAGCAGGTCACCAAGTGAGTGAGAAAAGGAGAAAATACTGAATAATGACATCACTACAGTATAATCCTAATGTTAATTTAAAATGAGATATTCCTCTATGGTTAAAAATCATCCAAACGTCAAAAAAAAACGTCCTGCTTTTGTCCCCCTAATTGCAAACTCGTTCCGGCGCCACTGGTCAGAATGCATCGGGAACTTCACAGTGAGACATGTGCGTTATGGAGTAGTGGAGAAAAGTGTTTTGGCAGAGCTCTCATTAGTGCCCAATTCTGTTCTTCAGGCTCTACTCCGCACCGCACCCCACTCCTCCCCTGCCCCCACCCGCCCGCTCTACTCGCTCTGGGCAGATAGTTTCTAAACAAAGACCCCTCATGTCTAGAAAGGTCAAACCGTGAAATATCCTGCTCTGGCTAGCCGGACATGGTCCAGACTTCA
>NC_139623.1:63273824-63496324 GCF_964638095.1 Poromitra crassiceps
CGTTATAGTAGTCTATAGGCTACTATTCCCCCGACGAACGTTATGCAGACTGCAGCTGTTTGATATGCGGGCGTCGTCTTTCAGAACGGCCCCTAATTAGGCTACTTGATGGGAATAATTTGCTTTACAAAAAACTGGAACCAAAAGAAAAGAATTAGCCTTGTAGCCTACCTAATAGGCTACATGATGGTGTGTCTGTGATGCATAAAGTCGATCAGATGAATATTGAAAGCCTTGTTACCATGCATGTGGACAACACTTTCGTGTTTTATCTGATCCTTAACGAGCGCAGCTTTATCAGCTTATCCTTAACAACCGCAGCAGCACCTCAGCGATGTTTGGTTGTTGAATTAATTTGTTCATCATACAGTAGGCTAGGCTACACTAACCTATGAAAATATTAATTTGAGTGAGGAGCTGAGTGGAAATGCATCCAGCGGCTCGCCTTTCAATCCGGGAGCAGTGGCTGTCGCCTGAAAGGACACCGCGGGACGGGAAGGTGGCGGTCCTGCTGGCCTGTGTGTGAAAGCAATTTCTGTGGCGAGGCTGCCAGGCTTTGCGGGCTTTCCGAACTGCAATTTTGCGCGATCTGTGTGTGAAAGAGCCTAGTCAAAAAGACAAGAACAGACTGCAAGGTGTTGTCAACCTTAGCTCTAAAATTATAGGCAAAACACAAAGATCCCTAGTACAGTTTAATAGTGCACAAGTGCTCAAGAAAGCGCACAAGATAATCAATGACTCTACACATGTCCTTCATGTCTGTTTTGACTTAATGCCATCAGAAAAGCGCTTTAGACAGCCTGCCTGCAAAACAAACAGAAGGAAGTTTTGTTTTGTTCCAGAGGCCATTCGACTGGTGAACAGCCACAGTACAAGAAATGGTCAGTTTATCTAGACTAAGTCTGTACCTTGACCTTTTGATTTGAACCCTTGAACAAGTCTAATATGCACTTGGATTGTATTGACTGAAATTAATTTGTATTGATCTGACACCTATATTCCTTTGTGGTGTTGGATACACTGTAATCAGGGATCTTGCTTTATCAGTGTCATTTATTGTATTTATTGTCTTGTTTTTTGTATTGTTTTTGGATGTGTACGAAGTACAGCTTGTTTGCAGTATTCATGCCTTAAATTGCCCCTTGCGGGACTAATAATTTTTTTTGAATTGAATATAATTGAATAGTGTGAGAGAGAGAGAAAAGAGAGAGGGGGAGAGAGGGGGGGGGGGGAGAGAACGAGAGAGGGAGAGAATTGAGGGATGAACCAGTTCGGATTCGTAATGGAAATTGATGCTGATGGAGCGATCCATTTGAAACACTAAGGGCTGTCGCGCAATTACAGTACGCAGTGAATATCTCCATGTCCCAAAGCGTGCGCTTACTGTAATTAGACGTTTCGTTCATATAGGCTATAAGATACACATCTAAAAATATTTGTTTCTTTAATAGGGTAGGAATGTGTGAGATTTAATTTCTAGCCTATTTCAATAGCCTATGTCAGAATTGTCCACTCTGGTTAAGCCATTGACTGTGGTCACGCCATCCGCGCTGTGGAGAAGGTCTTGCATGCAGGGAAAGAGGTTACTGTACTGGCCGGACAGGTGTTGTGCCAAAAAGTGATTTGCGTTTTGAATTGGATTAGGGGAACGAGGGTCTGGCGGGGCGGGAGTCTGTGTGTAGCCTGGGGAGGGGTGCGCAGGTTTGGCTAGTGCGCCGGGGGCTGGAGGGGGGTCTCCTCCGGAGAAGGTGGGAGCTGAACGGGGAGGCAGGCTGGGTGGGTCGGTCCCTGGGTGTTTTGGGCCGGCCATGGGGCTCACAGGGTGGGGAGAGGCAGCGCTGTGCGCGGTCCCATGGAGCGAAATCAATTTCTGGCAGCAAATCACTTTTTGGCACAACACCGGCACAACTTCCTCAAAAGCAATCTATTTATTTACCTCACACCACAAACCTGTGTTTTTATTGTAAAACTAAAATGTGAAGTAGAGCCAATTTATTGGAACGGACATCACAGTAGTACATGACAGTAGAACCGCGTTACACTGTCACTCATCTAAATCACGTTAAATCTACAAGGGATATATATAGCCCCAATATAGCCCCAATATCACATAGATGTTTCACATAGGGTGGTGTTTTCATTTCGATGTTTTATTTGGTCCAATATTGAAATGTTCTACAATTGCAGGTTGTGTTACCATTACACATTATTTAGATCTACCTTTATATCTACTTCGGCTCATTTGGTTGCTATTTAGTAGCGAAATGGAGTAGCCCAATGCATGCTGGGACATGCATTGCATTGCATTCACTGTGCATTGACATGTACAGTGAACTTACAACTTCTTTTTCCTATGGGACGTGTGTTGTGTCTGTCTGAGCGAGGGAGTCAGAGAGAGAGAGTCATATTGTGCCTGTCAGACTGAGGAGAGAGAGGGAGTGACACAGAGAAGGGTGACAGAGGAGAGCCAGAGGAGTGCTCCGCGCAACTGGCGCACTGAATAGGCCTGGTTTTCAAAAGCGCAAATCGCTAAATTTGAATATACATGTTGATATCTTCCCGAGGCAGGCGCAAGGCACGTTTTTTGCGTTTAAGGCCCGTTTTAGCGCCGAAGGCCTGTGGGAGAATAGGGCCCATAGCCTACTGAAGGTATAGGTACAGAGCTAGAGATATAGCCTACTGAAGGTATAGGTACAGAGATAGAGATATAGCCTACTGAAGGTATAGGTACAGAGATAGAGATATAGCCTACTGAACGTATAGGTACAGGTACAGAGATAGAGATATAGCCTACTGAAGGTATAGGTACAGGTACAGAGATAGAGATATAGCCTACTGAAGGTATAGGTACAGAGCTCGAGATATAGCCTACTGAAGGTATAGGTATAGGTACAGAGCTAGAGATATAGCCTACTGAAGCTATAGGTACAGGTACAGAGCTAGAGATATAGCCTACTGAAGGTATAGGTATAGGTACAGAGCTCGAGATATAGCCTACTGAAGGTATAGGTATAGGTACAGAGCTAGAGATATAGCCTACTGAAGGTATAGGTACAGGTACAGAGATAGAGATATAGCCTACTGAAGGTATAGGTACAGGTACAGTGTGCATGTGTGTGTGTGTGTGTGTGTGTGTGTGTGTGTGTGTGTGTGTGTGTGTGTGTGTGCGTGCGTGCGCGCGCGCGCGTGCGTGCGTGCGTGCGTGTGTGTGTGTGTGTGCATGCATGTGTGTAGGTGTGCCACCTGTTTACTGCTACATGACACATCAATGGACTGAATGATGACTAAACACATGGAAGGAGACAGACTGACACTCTTAATCCAATTCCCTATTTAACAAATGGGAAGTTGTTGTGAAGCCACAGACATTTTTTCCCCTGTTACAGTTACCAAGGCCGTAATAATATAAACTCCTAAAAAAAAGTTCGGAAACGTTATTTCAGTCGATTATTTCTCCCCTTTAATAATACCAATTGGTATTGTATTTTATATTGTTGGAAAGCCTGATTAGTCACCTTTACAACGAGGTACAACTTGTAGGGATCGTCCATTCGTGGAATGAGCAACACAGCTAACCGTGTGGGTAGCGCCCCAAAAAAATTTTTGGGACTGGATGATTGCACTCTCCCACAGTAATAAGGAAAAAACAACACATATTGGCCATTTTTACACTTTATTCATTTGACACTGTCAGGGACCTCAGTAGCGTGTGGAAGATCCATACACAGCCACAACAGCTTGGCACCTTGGCACCGCAAATTAGGTGCCAATCATGTGCCAGTCACACACCTGCCAGCACTTGAAGCTCAAAACAAGAGTGAATACAAACAGAAGAATATTTTCTACTGAAGTCTATTGGACTACCCTGCATGTTGTGGGAGTTATATAGAAGTCTATTGGACTATCCTGTGCGTTGTGGGAGTTCTATAGAAGTCTATTGGACTACCCTGCACATTGTGGTTATTCTACATAAGTCTATTGGACTACCCTGCATGTTGTGGGAGTTCTATAGAGATCTATTGGACTACCCTGCGCATTGTGGGAGTTCTACAGAAGTCTATTGGACTACCCTGCATGTTGTGGAAGTTATATAGAGATCTATTGGACTACCCTGCATGTTGTGGGAGTTCTACATACGTCTCTGCATACGGCTCTGCTTCAGCACTTGAGGGAGACGGACGCTTTTCTGTTCGCTCTCTCCACCCCTCCTCTCCTGCAACACCACCCTAGCCGGAGCAAACTTGCATTTGTCTATTCGAAATGACAAACATGGATTTATTGGATTTATTAAGCTGGTCTCTCAACGCAAATCAACTAAACTTTGAGGAATGCGAGGTCCGGGGAACCCCCACCCTCTGCCCAGACGGATCTTTCGCCGCGGGGTACGGGAAGACAACAGCGATTGACCCAAGGCTGTGACGTCATGAAAATTGAGATGGGCGGTCACTGAATTTGAACTGTGAAAAATGGATTATACCTGGATTATATCATGGAAATTTCCACTGATCTGCATAAGAAATGAACTAATGTTGGGATCCAGAGACTTGAGACCTGTTCTGTTTGGTCTGTGTGACCTGAAAGGAATTCAGGCAACCAAAACATTTTCATTCTAATCTGGACTCGGAGCTGCCAAGGACGCAGCAGCAATTCCTCCGCTGATATTTTCGTATGCAACTACGCTCATCTATTCACCCCCCCACGCCCTGACATCTGACACCTGAACTTTGGACTGAATAGATAGAGGCCATCTCCGCAGCAACGCTGTGTTCAGACGGAGGAGGCTCAGACACACACACACACACACTCATGGACCCTAAGGACTCATAGGCCAATCACACATGGTCACGCACGCACTCCCCCAGCACCACCCCGTCCTCCACCATCCCCCACCACGTCCGACCGTCTCCATCAGCCCCTGCTGCCCTACCTACTGCCCCCCCCTTTTTCCTTTCTAACCCAGCCGTCAGTATTGGAGTAGTTTCGGACTGTAATCCCTGTACTTTTTTCAACAAATGGATTGTACCTGTATAATATTGAAGTGTGCCTTGTTACTCGTTCAAAACAGTAATAATGTTTCATGTTTCATGTTGCAAATCTGAGTATATTTAGAAACCATTACTGCCGGCTGCATGTATGTATGTATTGTTTGTGTGTAATTGTATTGTATGTAGGTACAGTATGTCCACGTATGTCCTGTTTGTTTTGGGGACTACGGATGGAAATTAGCCTCGCGCCATGTGCAACGTGTTCGAGCCTCGTGCTCGAGTCTCGTGCTAAATCCGGCAATTTTTACACTCTGATTATGTTCTTTGTGTCCATTAATTTTGCACTGTCCCGTCTAAATAAACAAATCAAATGTCAAATGTCAAATGTCTATTGGACGACCCTGCACGTTGTGGGAGTTTTACAGAAGTCTATTGGACTACCCTGCACGTTGTGGGAGTTTGAAAGAAGTCTATTTGACTACCCTTCATGTTGTGGGAGTTCTGAAGAAGCTCTATTGGACTACCCTGCATGTTGTGGGAGTTCTACAGAAGTACCCAGTGTGTTAAAAAGTGACATCAAGGGGTCCTGACCAAAGGTCAGTATTTGATGAGTTGGGAGAGTTGAACGAGTTGGGAGAGTTGAACGAGTTGTCCACTTTGGAACAAACTGGTTTTGTTTTTAAACTGGGATGGGACCTGTAGGATCTGCTGACTGGACGTCCCGCGCTGTAATCTGCCTGAACCATCTCTCCTGTCGACTGAGCGCGCTCACACTGCTGCAGACGAAAGCGCAGAGTCGCTGTGTAATCACCCCAGCAGATCACCTGACACCACAGATTCACCAACCAGGAACTGCCTTTTGTTCAAAGGTGCTGATGTCATCATCCCTCGCCGGCTGCTGAACCACCGTGGGAACCGGAGCCGCCTGGAGAGTTCATGCAAAATCTGTGTCTTCCCACGTCCAGAAGAAGAAGAAGAGAAGGTAGAGAGAGAGGAGAAAGTATTTGTTTTAGATCTCTGTGGCAGATGAAGGGAACAGAAGAGGACTGATAATAATCTGTTTTCACAGTTTTTTTTGTGTGGAATCTCACAACTCAGCTCTTCTGCGAGATTCACATGAATCTTTAACTCTTTAACTCATTTAACGGCTGTGTCGTTGTTAGAGTTTAGCTTCAAGGTGACAATTTAATAAAGCAGTGATTCTCAACCTTTTTCATATATAAGACCCATAGTTTCATTCTAGCCACAGACCCCTTTTTGATGAGATTTTATGTCTCAGACCCAAATATGAGAATATTTTTTATTGTTAGATAGGATTTTGTCCAGGATATCTGTATTGCAGGTAGAGAAACTATGATCAAAATAGTCATTCTTCTACATTCTTTAACTTCTTATACTGTAAATGAAATGCTGAAGTTTAACAATTCATCAAGGGTTGTTTTGAAGCCTAAAGATCGGGTTTACAATCGTCTGTTGACATCTTTTGGGTCATCACAGAGCCACAGTCCCGCCTGCTATTGGTCCATGATCAGCAACATTCATCATTACTATATATATATAAATATATATATATATATATATATATATATATATATATATATATATATATATATATATATATATATATATATATATTTCCAGGTCTTGAATTGTTTGGGAATTTGAAGAAATGTCTGGAAAAGTATGGAAAACACATGGTGATTTGGCTTGGGTCCGTCCAGCTCAGAGCAGCTCTTCAGAGGCGTCTGCTGTGACTGAAGTGTGTTTGCTTTGTCTTGTGGTTGTTTGCAGTTCAGGATAATCCACATCAGACCTGAGACAAGCAGCAGCAACCTGCCTGCTGCTGGCTCAAAATGCAGCCATGTATGTTAGAGTTAATACTTCTGTCAAAGACATGTATGTTAGGGTTAACGATATGTATCGTTGAGATGAAATCTCATATCGCAATTTCCCCCCCCCCACCCCCCCCCCCCCCCCCCCCCCCCAAAAATAGACTAAACGTCTTTGTTTGTTGAAGTTCAATGTGTGGAAAGTAGTTCATGAGAAGTTATACAGGAGAGAAACCATTCAATTGAGTTTCTGGCAAAACTGTTTACTTGACAGGAAAAACTGAAGATGCATTAAAAATAGACTAAGAAAAGTCTTGTTTGAGTTTGAAGAAAAACTGAAGATGCATAATGAGAATTTATACTGCTGAGAAACCTTTTAGTTCAAAGTAAATCTAAGTGACGGTGTAACTCATTCTATTTCAAGATAAGCCTTATCTCCAATCTCATGTTTTTTCTAGTTGTTATTGTAATAACAATTTCCCACAACAGCATGTTTTGTATTTGTGCATTTCAAATAAAATACTACTTTTCCAGTCATATATTGTCATTATTCAAGTTTAAAAAAATATTGTTAAAATCGTATCGTATCGTATCGTTATCGTGAACCCAGTATCGTGATACGTATCGTATCGTGAACTGAGTGTATCGTGACACCCCTAGTTGTCTGTCAAATACAGTACATGTATGTTAGGGCTAATACTCCTGTCAAAGACAATGTGTGTCTGGAGGAAAACAGCCTCCAGATAACAAATACAATTGTTTTGTTGTGACACAAGAACTGGATTTGGTCCCCCCGGGCACTGCACTGCAGCTGCCCACTGCTCCTAGTTCTAGGAAGGTTTCTTTAATTTTTCACACTTTTTCACATCAAAAGTTCATTTTTCAGGATTTCATTCATAACTGTAATCTACAGTATGGTGACATAATGAAGAACCATCAAATTTCTAACCCATTTCAACCAAGCATATCATGATGTGACAGCTGTCAATCAATCTTCATTTCAAGGAGAAAATTCTGCAGGCAAGATGGCCGCCTAGTGCCTGTAACCTGGGCATGCCCCCGGGCCCCCCTAGGGGGTCTGCGGTCCGGGATGTTGTGATTGGGGGCTGAGCCCCCCAAAGGTCTAATCCTAAAACCGCCCCTGCTCCGGATCCTGCTCGCGTAGCGCCAGAACACGCTCGAATTTGGGGGGAACAGGCCAGGATTGGCCAACTGTCAAATCAAATCACCGACATGCTATGGCTCGCCTCTCAACCCGCTTTCATCTCAGGCAGCGGTTGAGCCGTTGTCTCACCGTCCAACTTCATCTCATCTGACCATTCCAACACGTATATTTTCACGACGATGTGTCCTTTGGGAAAGTCCATTGAGCCTCTCGCTGTATGATTTCACCCATTTAGTGTAGTTTGTCCTTATTTTTCACCTCCGCCTTCCTTTCTTCTTACACAAGAAAAAGACCAGGCAAGGGACAACACCAGCGCCATTTGCAACTTTTTTATCAGACTTATTCTTGATTTAGAAGTAGCTATATTACAAAACCGTTGAAGTGGTATATCTGGTTTGTATACCTGCAGTCCTAGGTCTCACACAGTCGCAGAACGTACATGTTAGTTGACCGTCAGCTATACTCTTTGCGGGGTGTTCGAGTGTAACTTTTTGGCCCCGACACAGGCAACATGACACAGGCAACATGAGGTGAAGCAAACAGTCGGCCTGGAGGCTAATGTTAGCATATGTGCGTCCCGTGTAGTGCAATGTTGATGATTCTCTCTGACCAATCAGTGTTTTCATGTCACCTTTTGGTATTGCCTCAGCTCACTTAGCCAGTAGCCTACCAAGTACCAGTTAGCCTACAGTGTGGTGCATGAACGCGCTAAAAGAGCAACAAGCTAATTTTTTGGTGAACGTGTGAGCTGATGCTTTTTGCAAATACATGAATGTACAGTGAGCATTGCTAACTCTTGGAGGAGTTAACGGCGCTCTCACAATTCTTTCTCATTCTCCTTGATAATTGCCCATTGTGTTTACATGTGTGTGGTAATTTACGTAATAATAGAACTGGTTTTGCTGTCACTTCGACACTGCTTCTGTCTTTGCTTCTCTCTGTATTATCTGCTCTGCCTGTTTTTGGGCTGTGTCAAGACAGCAACAGTTCCTCAGACTAGGAACGGAAATACTGCAATTTACTTTCAGAATAACTCTATTCAAATTCTCACCTTTGGAGAAAAAATGTATTTCAACGAACAAAACAACAAACCTTGTATCAAAATACCCATGTGAAAATTACATATCGAGTGAAACTGTGCCTGTAAAGCATGACTCAAAATTATTTTTAAGGTAAACATTACAATAAGAGTTTTATTTTGATAGCCCTAAAACAGAAGACTTTTACATTCTCGCTAACTTGACGCTTGTGCACTAAATGTAAAAAAAAAAAGAAAAAAAGGAGAAAAAAAAGTGAAAATGAACTGAACTGCTCATTTTTGGGGACTATGAACTTACCGGTAGTTCAAAATTCTAAAATGCGAAGTATGAACATGAGTAAGTTCATTTTAATCTGTGTGAGCTGAACTTTGAGCTAGCTCTTGTGAAGTGTGAACTTGCACAACACTGGTAGCCTATGGTACCTGGTTGCCCAATGGAAAACCAAAAAAGGTGAGATATCGAGTCGAGTCGGTACCATGTGCTGGAAAAGTGGCATAACAGGCTGACTGTTCAGGTTCTTTTTATTTGGCAGAAAATCAGAAAGTCAGATATGTTTTCATGACAGTTACTGAAGGAAGGAAATCTGTCATATACCAGGTGAGAGGAGGAGTTTCAAGACTTTCACTCTTTCACTCTTTCGTTCAACGGTCATCTACCCCAAAACACACACACACACACACACACACACACACACACACACACACACACACACACACACACACACACACACACAGCCCCTGACGTTCCGGCTCACTGGCATCATTACTCTTCCAGAGAGACAGACGGCAGTGGCGATGGCGGATCTGATCTTGATCAAACTGTAGCTTTGGAGTTCTGAAGAAAACACTCGTGTTTATTTGATCCTGTCAGACTCTGCTGCCTGTTGGTTTGTCTCCACAACCACACGTGTTCCAGCAGCCGCAGAGCTGTTGTCATGGTGACGGGTTATTAGAATAGCTCTACTCCTAAATGCTTTATTTTCATTTGTGTTTGCGATCATTTATTTATTCACGCATCACCACAGGGAAGCAGCTTGCTAATTTGTGTTTTCATGACTTCACCTTTTGTTTCTGAATTTTTATGGCACACGTGTTGTGATCGGGACTGAATTCCTCCTTCATAGCTTTTTGATTTATTCATTATATGAAACTATTTATGAAGCAATATGATATATGATATGATATGATACTTTATTCTCCACCATGGTGGAAATTTTTCTTTGTCTTCTAGGCTAATAGACTGATTAAAAAGTAAATTCACCAAACTACATCTGCTAGCTACTAAGCTAGCTAACAGCTAATGGGTGTAGTTTGGTTAAAAGTAAATAATTTCTAGTAGCTAATGAGGAGGAACTATAGCTAGCTGCTAGCAGTGGGTATAGATTGGTTGAAAGTAAACATAGCTAGCAGCTATGGATGTAGTTTGGCCAAAAGAAAATAGTTCCTACATGAAACTGCTCACAGCTGTGGATTATCTTGAGTAACCCTGTCATGATTTCTGGAAAAATACATTGCTGTTGAGTTTTTCAAATGCATTTTTTGCCACTTTGTGCACCACAAGCCGAGTGCCATACAGTTTCATTGTATTGGAGAGAAGGCAGACATCTCTACGGCCGATATCTCCAAAACCCGGCAACTCACAACAAAACGATCTAGATGGATAAATAGCACAGGTAAGAGGAAAAATATGTATTATTGATTTTGGGGTGGACTGTCCCTTTAATGCTGAAAAACACTGGAACAGCTGCTTTATTTATTTGTTTATTTGGACGGGACAGTGCAAAATTAATGAACACAGAAACCATAGAACAGATAATAAAACCTGGAACATAGTAAAAGTGTAAAAATTGCCGGATTTAGCACGAGGCTAATTTCCATCCGTTGTCCCCATAAAACATAAAACACAATAAACATAAAATGTAAAACATAATAAAACATACATAAAACATAGGTAGCAGCAGTACACTCTAAAACTACGTGAAACATAAGTAGCAGCAATACACTCTAAAATACATGGCAGCAATTACTCTTATAAAAATAAAATTACATAATACACAAAAAGAAAGAGAAGAAAAACATACTACCTGTGAGTACATGACTGGTTTGTTTTCAGCCATTTTTTGAGTCTGCCTTTGAAAGTGGCAAGGGTGGGGCTGTCCCTTATGGAGACGGGGAGACTGTTCCATATTTGGCTGCCTTTTATAGACAGGACATTCTGACCAAACGTGGTCCGTCTACGATTGACCTTGCAGTCACCTCTGGTGTCTGACCTGGTGCCAAGTCCAGTGATTCTATTTTTATGGATGAATTCCTTTAAAGGAGGGGGAGCTAGTCCATGTAGGCACTTGTAGAAAAAACAGGCACTCTTCAAGACCTTGAGATTCTCAAAGCTCAGGAAGAGATGCTGTTCCAGAATGTTACAGTGGTGGTATGACAAAGGTTTTCTAGCAAATGCCTTGATGGCTCTGTGATAAAGCTGTTCAATAGGTTTTATGACAGTGGCACCTGCAAACGACCAGTTTGTGAAGCAGTATTCAATGTGAGAGAAAATCATGCAGTGGAGATATGTTTTAGCTGCATCAACTGTTAAGAAAGGCCGGATTTGTCTCAAATTAGCTAAATTAAATTATTGTGCTTTTCATTTTTTTGATGTGTTTCTTGAAGGAAAGGTTCGAGTCCAAAATGACTCCGAGGTACTTGAAATGGGAGACCAATTCCAATTCGTCCCCCCCCAGAAACACATTGGACCTTGTGATGCCAACTGGTCGTTTGCTGAACATCATGCATACAGTTTTTTTTGTATTTAGCAACAGGCACGTGTTTTGCAGCCAGTGTTGGACCTTTTCTAATACATTTGTGAGATTGCAGGAGATCAGGTCGGTTGTTTTTCCCTGTACAAAAATGGCCGCGTCGTCAGCGTACATCTGCACGCGTACATCTGCTGAAACATGTCCGTGGAACCAACATGTTATGCTTGGGTTCTATACGCTATAGAAACATAGAAAGATATGTGTCTGGAGTAATTCATAGCTGAATAAAATGAAATGCGAAATAGTGATTCATATTATGTAACTTCACAGGCATCCACAGCACACCAGTATATATTTTTTGTTTTTTATTCCAAAATCATAAAAAATCAATAACATACAGTATTTACAATAAAACAAATCAACCCCCATTTCCCTCAAGCAACATTGACACATAGCTTACGATATATTACATTCACAAAACATAGAAAGATAATGCTCTATACATTATCCACTATGTATAATTTAAAAAAAGACATGAAAACTCTTTGTTTACAGTGAGCTCAGTGCATTCCGTGTGGTTTGTAAACAAGTCACATTCTCTGTGGCATGCCGCATATGCAGCATTTTTGAGTAAACATTACTGCTGGAGAACCAGAGAGTCCAGGGGGCCGGAGTCACCGAGGCACCCAGAGAAGAGCGGCTCGGTCTGGGCTTGGAGTGGCAGCTGAGTGGCCTGGAAGGACTGGAGGTCTGTGGCATACAGCAGGGGAGAGCCGGCATGGGAGGAGGGGAGAGAGGAGTAGAGCAGGGGAGAGTCAGCCTGGGACCAGGGGAGAGAGGCAGAGAAAGAAGGGGAGTAGGACTGAAGCGACTGGGACTGATGGGAGAAATGAGGTGAGCAGGGCTGGAGCGAGGAGTAGAGAGGAGGAGAGGAGGCCTGGAGAGAGGAGTAAGGAGGTGAAGAGGGCTGGAGAGAGGGATAGAGAGCAGGAGAGGCGTCCCACTGCGGAACCACAGCTCCGGGGGAGAAGGAGGAGCTGTGAGCCTGGGGAGGCGTTGCATGCTGCGGCACCTCCATGGCCGGGTAGAGGGGAGGCGAGGAGGCCTGGGCCGTCTGGAGGTCTGCATAAAGAGGAGGAGAACCGGCCTGGGAAGAGTCCAGGAGGGAGGAGAGAGAAGCGGGGAGAGCATCCGGCGCCACGGGGGGGAGGGGCCTACCCCCCATCTCCTCAGCCTGGGACAGGAAGCCGCTCAGGCAGGGGGTGGAGTTGGAGAGAGGGGAGATTTCGTCACTACCGCCGAGCATGCTGGGGTTTTTAGGACTGGGCTCCGAGGAGGAGTCTGAGCCCGAGGAGGAGGAGCAGGAGGAAGGCTTTCTGTCACTGTCGGACACCAGGGCATCGGACTTCCTCTTTCTCTTGCGCCGGAAGTTTCCGTTGTCGAACATTTTCTCACAGTTTGGGTCCAGAGTCCAGTAGTTCCCTTTACCTGTAGGGAGGGCGAAGAGGAGATGATTAGAGAAATCAAGGAGCAACTTATTCTCTTTTCTCATAGTTATTTCAGCATGTGACTCAAACTCTCTTTTTTTTAATAACAAAACAGAGAACAGCTCAGCATAGAGACTGTACACACAGCATGGAGACTGTGTATATACACAGCATAGAGACTGTGTATACACACAGCATAGAGACTGTGTATACACAGCAACAGAAAATCAAACTTTTAGCCACATGTGACCCAGAACTGAAGCTGTTCACAGGGCTCAAACTTAGCTTTTCTGCTCCTGTGTAAAGGAGACCTGAGGCCAGCTCTCTCACCTGGGTGGCTCTCGTCGCGGGGCACCTTGCGGAAGCAGTCGTTGAGTGACAGGTTGTGTCGGATGGAGTTCTGCCAGCCGGCCTTGCTGCGGCTATAGAAGGGGAAGTTGGTGGCCACATACTGGTAGATCTGGCTCAGGGTGAGCCGCTGCTCCGGGGCGCCCTGGATGGCCATGGCAATCAGGGCCGAGTAGGAGTATGGGGGCCGCACCAGACGCATCAGATCGTCCTGGGAGGGCAGGGGGAACCAGGAGCCTCCGTGTCCCGCGTGCCCTCCCAGCATCTGGAGGCCATAGAACTGCGGCAAGAAGCCTCCGAACGCCGGCAGCCCTCCAGCCGCCCCGGGCAGAGGGAGCTGCTCCCCGCCCCCCAGGCAGAGGTAGGGGTTGGTGGGGAGGTATGAGGCCGCCAGGCCCTGATCGGGAAGAGCTGGAGGGCTGTAGAGGCTGAAGTCAGAAGGATCCAGGCCCAGAGACGTCAGCTCGTGCTGGCGGAAGGAGCGTCCGCACAGTGGGGGGGAGAGGCCCTGCTCCGGGACAAACGACGCCATTTGTCACTTTCACTGTCTCTTTTTCTGTCTTTCTTTCTACTTTGTTCCAAGGTGTGTGTGTGTGTGTGTGTGTTCCTCAGTCTGTCATCGTCTGTGTATTTCTAGTAGCAACACAGCTCCTGTCGGCCCTCCACCTGTCCTGCTCTCCACCTGTCGCTCACCTAAGCTATTTATTCCCTGTTGCCACACCCAGCAGAGAGCTGATTGGCTACTGCGCTGCCACACACGCACACACACACTTTGCATGTGAGTGACTTCCAGGCATGCATAGGGGTGTGTGTGTGTGTGTGTGTGTGTGTGTGTGTGTGTGTGTGTGTGTGTGTTTGTGAATGTGTGTGTGTATTGCGGTGAAGAGGGGGAGGGGTTAATTTGAATAAGAGCATTTTGAATTCCTCGCCTCGGGGAGATAAGAGTCTGAAGACAGACACACACAGACACAGACACAGACACAGACACACACACACACACACACACACACACACACACACACACACACACACACACACCCCTGTCTCAGAGTAAAGACGGGGGGTTGACAAATGATGTGTGATGGAGCCCCTGTTACAGTTGTAGTCCGTTACAGCCTGGCACTCTGCTGTCTGCTGGTACATACTGTAGGCCTACATGTAGGTCAGGTGTCAACCGATTGATATTTTTTCAGATCAGTCTGCAACCGGATATTCAGTGCTGACAGATTCAGCTTAGTTTCTGATTTCTCCTCGTGTTGGGAGAAAGGGCCTCTTACGCAGTGATTCTCAACCTTTTTCATATCAAATACCCGTAATTTAGTCTCTCAGATCCCAATGAAATCTATTTTTATTGTTCTACATGATTTTTTCTAGAATTCCATGACTATAGGTAGGTAGAGTGATAAGAGAAACTCTCATGAAAACAGTCATTCTTCTACAAATTGTGTGAACTTCTTGTAAATGAAATAATGCTGAACTTTTTCATCAGTGTGCTGGGGACCCCCTGGAACCCCCTCAAGGACCCCGGTTGGACTGTGAACCACTGTATGGAACACTCAGATTTAGAGCAGTAGTTCAGACAGGGGGTCGCAATATATGTATATATATATACGGTATATATATATATATATATATACGGTATATATATATATTTATAAAACGGCTCTCTCAAATCAAGCAATCTGATTGGTTCACAGCCATTGTATAATTCCAGTAACCGAGTTCAATAACCCATGGCCATGGGTTATTGGTTGCCATGGCAACTCTCTTACTAAGAGAGTAATAATAAGGCTTACCTCAAATGACAACGTAGAAAAAAAAAATGGCGGAGACAGCTGTCAGATCCTTGTGAATCGATCTTCGCTTATAACTTTACTAATACTTCGCAGAAAATGATGTTTTGTACAAGAATAGATGTGGGCTAATGTCTTCTTTGCAAAAGAAAGGCTGTTAACCCCGCATTTAACCCCGTAACGTTAGTTGGTGTCGGGCTTTGCAGAAAGCATTCAGCTTCTCAGCAAGCGCTGAGAATGCAACGCTGGGCTCGCTCTGCCTGTCGGGGTTTCCAGAAAGCTCTCAGCTACTCAGCAAGCGCCAGGATTGGCCAATGTCAACTTCAGTCTCCAGAACGATCCAATCAAATCACCCGCATGTTCTTGCGGTCCCGCCTTACAGTAGTGTTTCAACTGACTCTATCAGAATGACATGCCAGTCGGAGTCGGACTTATAGTATTATTATTATTATTATATTATCATACTTGGAAACCGTTTTATAAAAGCAATATAGCACTCGAGCTGCGTGTGTTGTGGAATATATCCCCCTGCTCAGCAGTTATCCCACTCGGCCTGCGGCCTCGTGGGATAACAGCTGATCAGGGGGATATATTTGGCACAACACACTGGCTCTCATGCTATATTGCTTAAATATATATATTTCTACAACAGCATGAGTGAATACTGGATTCTGATTGGCTAGCAACAGTGGTAAATAGGCCAACAATCTACAGTTCGGCTCCAACCGCAGTATCACTCCGCTCCCTGATGCTGACTCCGCTCCCTGTGCTGACCCCGCCCACTGTTAGCCTGTCAGTCTGCAAATCTCTAACAAGGAAATGGCCGATCTTTAACAAGGAAATGTCCGATTTCGTAGTAACGTTTGATTTACTGGGTGGATTGAGTTTTGAGCAGTGGTTAGATGAAGATGAAGGTGAAGTGAACAAAGAACGACATGGTGAAATTGGGGAGAGAGAACTGGCTGAGCTTGAGTTGTCACGAGTTCGGACTAGCGGGAGGTCGGACTAGCGGGAGGTCGGACTAGCGGGAGGTCGGACTAGCGCCCGGACCCCGAACCTGGGACTGTCAAACAAACAAACGCCCTCTGCCGTCACCAGATATCAACACACCACCACCAAAACGGGCTGCTTTAGATAACTGTTTAAATAACTGTACTTTTACAGGCAATGTATCAATAACTGTGAATCCCGTTAAGGAATAGGTTAGTTGTTTTTTGGCTCAAAGGCAACTAAATGTTTAGTGCAATCATTGATCTTGTGTATGGAACTATATTCTGTGGCGGAAGGATAAATGTATTCTGAAACCAGTAATGATTGTTAATAAATGAATTGGATGTTACAATTGTGTATTTTTTATATTATTTGGTAGCTGTTGTAGAAAACAAATTTACCACTCGAGGTCGGGGTTTGTGGCCACATTTACCACTGGTACAGGGTTTATAGCACTCGGCTTCGCCTCGTGCCACAACCCTGTACCAGTGGTAAATGTGGCCACAACCCCCTCCCTCTCGTGGTAAATTTGTTAAATATATAATATTTTAGAGTAGAACTATGAAATATATATATATTTCATAGTTCTACTCTAAATTACTGTCTATTCAGATTTGTCTTACTTTTATTTTTTAGTTCTGAAACACTGGAAAGTTTTTCAGATGAAAAACCATGATAAAGGTGGTCCACAATGTGTGGTCGGTGGTCTCTACTGTAGCAAATTGATGAATTGTTAAATGTCAGCATTATTTCTTTTACAAGAAGGTAACACAATTAGAGAATGTAGCAGAATGCCTGTTTTGATCATAGCTTCTCTGTTCTCTCTCTACCTACAGTCATGGAATTGGACAAAATCAAATCTATCAATTCTTGCGGTCAACTTCCGGCCTGTTGACAGTGTTGTTGCTAAGCGACGCTGGGTGACCAGGGATCATCACTCTCTTATGTGTCACGCCAAACTCAATACAAAAACAGTTTTACTGTTGTCTTGCTTGTCAAAAAGTGCACCAGACTGCTATAATGTAACATCACTGTAGACCTCTTATGAATCAGTGGGGTCTTTTGTAATATTGGGATTAAAAAACCAAAGCTCAGGCCTTTTGGTTCTGCCCCTCACTAACAGCATTCTGGGCCAAAATATTTGACTGTAAAAAAAAAATGAAAAAAAATAAACAAAATAAAAACCAAAGGTCAGACCACGTCTGTATCATTGATATACTTGTTTCTTCACAGAATTCACATCCGCGTTCATTGTTTTGACTTGCTGAGTGTGCCCCCAGTTCCGGGTTGCATGATGTCAGGGTGTCCCCAAGAATCAAGATTTGGATCACAAAATCTCATCAAACGGGACGAGGGGTCGTTGATATGAAAAAGATTGAGAATCACTGATTTAGAGCACACAACACACAAACTATCCATTCAAATCAATACGAATGATGGCACATGGCAGCTCTCTTTAGAAAGCCATTGTAAGATCTACAGGACAAAATCCATTGTCAAGATCTTGTGTCTTCCTGCAGGAACGGGACATCAGACGGAGAGGAGAGTCTGATTGCTGTGTGTGTGTGTGTGTGTGTGTGTGTGTGTGTGTGTGTGTGTGTGTGTGTGTGTGTGTGTGTGGGTGTGAGGTGTCGCCTCCAACTTTCTCCAAACCTTGCTTTACTATTGTTCTCCTTAAAATACCCCCTCAGGCATCGTCCACTGTAGCTACCCCCGACCCCCCCCCCCACACACACACACACACACACACACGCTTCTGTAGTGTTCTGTACCACTTTCAGAACAATGGCCAATGGTCTTTTCTTTTTATCTACTAGTACAGTGCCCGTTCCCCCATGCGCCACCCTGTGGGCGCTTCCCCCCCCCGCACACACACTGCACTCTGTCAGGTCCCCTTAAGTGTCGATCCGACAAACAGTTCTGGAGATATGCATGAAGGACAGACATACAGACAGTCCTGGAATAAGTCCAAATTGCTTGAAATGCGGCGTCGCACTCCATCGGGGTCCGAACAGCGCACTCCCCAAGTTTGAAGTCAATTGGACAAATGTTTCTCGAGATAAACTGCTTTTTGTGCTGCCAGTAGGTGGCGCTATGTCAAATTGCAAGGAATTCAGCGCTGCACTACTTCGAGTTCCCAGGAGCACACTCCCCAAGTTGGAAGTCAATCGGATGAACGGTTCTCAAGATAAACCACTTTTTGTGTTGCCAGTAGGTGGCGCTGTGCCAAATTGCACAAAATTCAGCACTGCTCTATGTCAGCTTCCCAGCAGCACACTCTACAAGTTTGAAGTCGATCAGATGAATGGCTATCGAGATAAACTGTTTTTTGTGTTGCCAGTAGGTGCCAGATTGCACAGAATTCAGCTCCCTGCACTCCGTTGAGTCCCCTTAAGCGCACTCCCCGAGTTTGAAGTTTGAAGTCGATCAGATGAATGGCTATCGAGATAAAGCGCTATTTGTGTTGCCAGTAGGTGGCACTATGCCCAATTGCACGAAAACAGGGCACTACTGCACTGCACAATAGGGCACACTCCCAAAGTTTGAAGTCGATCCGACCAACGCTTCTCGATGGCATGCAGCAGATGATGCTCATCCATAAGCAGTGGTGGAAATGGCCAGGTTTTACTCTGGGAACCCTACTTACACAGGATGCGGGTTCCCGGAAGTGGTGTTGCCCTAAAGCAGAGGTTCTCAAATGTTTTTCAGCCAAGGACCCCTTATAAGATAGAAAATATACCGGGGACCCCCTCATTCTGATTTTGGGCTCAGCTTGTTTCCAAGGTAACATGCTTGACTTTTAAATGGATAGGTTTGTCAGATTAGAATGTAATCCATGAACCATTTTAGATTTAAAGCATAACATATTTTCGTTGAACTATGAAGCTTTTGCACACACCCTGAAAACCTTTCGCGGACCCCCTGGCAAAGTGCCATGGACCCCTGGGGGTCCCTGGACCCCCATTTGAGAACCACTGCCCTAGAGGATATTATTTCTGAATGCGTGACTCATTATAGCCTACCATTATAGCCACGTACAAATCTCTTAGAAATCTCACTTAACTAAGATCATTGAGCTCTACTGATTATTTCCCCTTGATTTTATTCATGGCAGACTTGAATATTAATGCTGCTTATTCAGCTTACAAATACATGTTCTCCTACCATTCTCCTACCATCCCCCCCCCCCCCCCCCCCCCATTCACTCTCAAGGAGTTATGTTGACTTAGTTAACGACCCTGTGTTGACTGTTCTCACCTCCTCAATGACCCTACGGCCAGATCAGTTGGAGCTTGAAGGAGCGCAGAACTGAAGACAAATGTTCAAATATCGAAAATATATCATAAAAAATCTCTTTCGAAATCTCACTTAACTAAGATCTCTGAGCTCTATATTTCCCCTTAATTTTATTCATGACCGACTTGAATATTAATGCTGCTTATTCAGCTTTACATGTTCTCTCCTCCTTTCATACTACCCTCTCTCTCATGTTTACTTAACACCCCCCATCCGAATCGTACGGAAACAGGGTGCTACACTCCGTCGGGTCGCCATCAGTGCACTCCCCGAGTTTCAAGTCGATCCGACCAACGGTTAAGATATGCGAAGGACAGAGAGACAGACATTATAGTATATAGATACTATGAGGACGATAGGGAGTGCGCTTAGGGGGACTCAACGGAGTGCAGGGAGCTGAATTCTGGGCAATTTGGCATAGCGCCACCTACTGGCAACACAAAAAGCGGTTTATCTCGATAGCCATTCATCTGATCGACTACAAACTTGGGGAGTGTGCTGCTGGGAACCTGACATAGAGCAGTGCCGAATTTTGTGCAATTTGGCACAGCGCCACCTACTGGCAACACAAAAAGTGGTTTATCTCTGGATGTTCTATGAGTCGGTAGTGGCTAGTGCCTTCCTTTATGCTATTGTGTGCTGGGGCAGCAGGCTGAAGGCAGCGGATGCCAACAGACTCAACAAATTGATCCGTAAGGCCAGGGACATTGTGGGGCTGGATCTGGGCTCTCTGACTGCGGTGTCAGAGAAGAGAACGTTGTCCAGGCTACGCTCCATCATGAGCAATGACTCGCACCCACTCCACGGCATGCTAGTCAAACACAGGAGTACATTCAGTGAGAGACTGATTCCACCTAGATGCAACACAGAGAGGCACAGGAAATCATTCCTGCCTGTGGCCATTGGTCTATTTAATGCCTGTCTTAAAAGAGCACCTCGGAGATTGAGCCAGCCGATAGGCTAACTGAAAAAAAGTGCCTGGCTGAGCCACGTGTAACGTATAGGGCAAGCCGAATAATATAAGTTCAGCGTGCAATAAAGACAATTGGCACGTAAGGTATACTTACTCTACGTATTTGCTTACTTAGACGTATTCCACTTATTTTGCTCCTATCGCATTTAATACTGTTTATTCCATGCTATGTTGTGTTCTTTCTTCTTATTCTGCTTATTTTACTATCGCATTTACTACTGTTTATTTTATTTTATGCTATGTGTGTTATGTGAGCGAGCAACTGTAACTTGTCCCAATTTCCCCACGGGGATCATTAAAGTCTTTCTGATTCTGATTCTGATCTCGAGAAACATTTGTTCGATTGACTTCAAACTTGGGGAGTGCGCTGCTCAGAACCCGATGGAGTGCGGTGCCGCATTTCATGCAATTTGGACTTATTCCAGGACTGTCTGTATGTCTGTCCTTCGCGTATCTTGAGAACCGTCAGACAGAGTGCAGTGTGTGTGCGGGGGGGAAGCGCCCACGGGCACGGGGTGGTGCATGGGCACTGCACTAGTTTTGATAATTGAGGCACAGTTTCTATGGGTAGAGAGAGGACGGTCTGCAAACTTTTCTTGTGTTTTGGTCTTTCGATGTGCATTCATGACAACATATTATGTCAACTGACACCATGTCAGTTCAGCTCAGTTCAGTTATCTTTATATCCCCTTATCCCACAAGCATGTCTCAAAGGGCTTTACATACATGTAGCATCACAGTATACTGCATCATAAGCATGTCTCAAAGGGCTTTACATAGCATCACAGTATACTGCATCATAAGCATGTCTCAAAGGGCTTTACATAGCATCACAGTATACTGCATCATAAGCATGTCTCAAAGGGCTTTACATAGCATCACAGTATACTGCATCATAAGCATGTCTCAAAGGGCTTTACATAGCATCACAGTATACTGCATCATAAGCATGTCTCAAAGGGCTTTACATAGCATCACAGTATACTGCATCATAAGCATGTCTCAAAGGGCTTTACATAGCATCACAGTATACTGCATCATAAGCATGTCTCAAAGGGCTTTACATAGCATCACAGTATACTGCATCATAAGCATGTCTCAAAGGGCTTTACATAGCATCACAGTATACTGCATCATAAGCATGTCTCAAAGGGTTTTACATAGCATCACAGTATACTGCATCATAAGCATGTCTCAAAGGGTTTTACATAGCATCACAGTATACTGCATCATAAGCATGTCTTAAAGGGTTTTACATAGCATCACAGTATACTGCATCATAAGCATGTCTCAAAGGGCTTTACATAGCATCACAGTATACTGCATCATAAGCATGTCTCAAAGGGCTTTACATAACATCACAGTATACTGCATCATAAGCATGTCTCAAAGGGCTTTACATAGCATCACAGTATACTGCATCATAAGCATGTCTCAAAGGGCTTTACATAACATCACAGTATACTGCATCATAAGCATGTCTCAAAGGGCTTTACATAGCATCACAGTATACTGCATCATAAGCATGTCTCAAAGGGCTTTACATAGCATCACAGTATACTGCATCATAAGCATGCGGGCTTTACATAGCATCACAGTATACTGCATCATAAGCATGTCTCAAAGGGCTTTACATAGCATCACAGTATACTGCATCATAAGCATGTCTCAAAGGGCTTTACATAGCATCACAGTATACTACATCATATCTACACTACACACACACACACACACACACACACACACACACACACACACACACACACACACACACATCACAGTATACTACATCATATCTACACTACACACACACACACACACACACACACACACACATCACAGTATACTGCATCATATCTATACACACAACATAGGTTACACATCATATACATACTACAGATACTAGCTTACATTAAAGGAACACTCCGCCCACTTTCAACCAGCTTTGTATCATTAGAACATCAGTAGTATATCAGAAAACTGTAAACGGTTTTGAAGTCTGTCATTTAATTTGACAGTTATTGAGTGTTAAAGTGTAACTAACTCAAATGAATAACTCATTAACTCAAATCAACTCTCAATAACTGTCAAACTAGATGAATGATGAATAGTTTGACAGTTATTGAGAGTTGATTTGAGTTAATGAGTTATTAAGATACTACACAAACACAGCATGTCTTTGGACTGTGGGAGGAAACCGGAGCACCCGGAGGAAATCCACGCAAACAGGGGGAGAACATGCAAACCCCACACAGAAAGGAGGAGGTGGAGATTCGAACCCACAAACTTCTTCTTGTGAAGCGACATTGCTAACCACTGAGCCGCCCAATGTGATGCGTCCGTCCATATGACAACGTTGTGATAACAATCCTCGGTAACCCTTTATTTTACAGGTACCCTAGTTACATATGAACTATTTGCAATTACACATGAACACCAAATGTAATTACACAGTAATTACCAATAGTTATAAATGATGTTCATATGTAGTTACATTGTAACGGACCTGTAAAATGGAGTGAGTCTGTTCAACTGTAGTTCATATGTAGTTACATGGTACCGGACCTGTAAAGTGGAGTGAGTCTGTTCAACTGTAGTTCATATGTAGTTACATGTTACCGGACCTGTAAAGTGGAGTGAGTCTATTCAACTGTAGTTCATATGTAGTTACATGGTACCGGACCTGTAAAGAAGCTCTGGCCTGGGACAGAGATTGCTAAAATCCAGTGGTGGATTCGAACCACTGAACTTCTGATTGCAAAGCAAGCGGCTTTACCCACTCAGCCACGAGGGCTTTCCAACTTTCTTAGTGGAGTTTGGGAGGATAACTGTATGTCAGTCAGATTTAGTTGTCACTTCCTAGCTTTGTTATTATAAACAGAGACTTGGGGGAAAATGTTGATACTTTGTTAGCTTGAAAGACAGGCAATATTGATTAATGTGAATGCATTTCTGCAGTGTGACTGTGCCACCCCCCCCCCCCATGAGCTGTAAATGGCTCATGTGACTATTTACACCACAATTCAGAAAATTATTAGAATGTATTTTTTTATTTTAAAATTTTAAATATAACTAAATGTTTCTAGAGCACAGTGCATACAATTTATTTAGCAAATTGGGGGGAGTTCCCCTGTTATGCTTCACATCGGGGGGATTTATAGACTGGGGGGGGGGGGGGTATAGACTTTGGGGAGCGATGATCCGGGGGTCTGGTGACCAAAGGGGTCTTTGAGGGGCTTCGACTGCGTCCCCAACAAATTGAGAAATTGGGAAATTGATGGGGAAATTACTCATTTACAATAAGCTAACAATTAGAATGTAGAAGAATGGCTATTTTGATTATAGTTTCACTGTTACTTCTAAACCTACAATACTTTTATTAGAATTTTTGTATGGGAATTCTGGACAAAATCATACCTACAACTAACAAAAGTATCAATATTTCCCCCCAAGTCTCTGTGTATAATAACAAAGCTATGAAGTGACAGCAACTACATCTGACTGACATACAGTTATCCTCTCAAACTCCACCATGAGATTTGGAAAGCCCTCGTGGCTGAGTGGTTAAAGCTGCCTGCTTTGCAATCAGAAGTTCAGTGGTTCGAATCCACCACTGGGTTTTAGCAATCTCTGTCCCAGCCCGGAGCTTCTTTACAGGTCCGGTACCATGTAACTACATATGACCTACAGTTGAATAGACTCACTCCACTTTACAGGTATGGTACCATGTAACTACATATGAACTACAGTTGAACAGACTCACTCCACTTTACAGGTCCGGTAACATGCAACTACATATGAACTACAGTTGAACAGTCTCACTCCACTTTAGAGGTCCGGTACCATGTAACTACATATGAACTACAGTCGAACTGACTCACTCCACTTTACAGGTCCGGTAACATGTAACTACATATGAACTACAGTCGAACAGTCTCACTCCACTTTACAGGTCTGTTACAATGTAACTACATATGAACGTCATTTAGAACTATTGGTAATTACTGTGTAATTACAAATAGTTTATATGTAACTAGGGTACCTGTAAAATAAAGGGTTACCCAATCCTCGTACAGACGGATCTGCAAAAGTGCTTGAAAACGTTGTAGTACACATGCCAGTTAGGTGGCGCTCTAACTTTGCAACTCAACACTATAGTATAGAATAACACCATGCGTGGCTTCCTTCTACAGTGCTACAGGTGTAGAGCAAACAGACAAAACACTCGACTACTTTCATTGATAAACTGTTGCAGATTGTTAGACTACTTGGTTGCATTAATAAAAACCCAGGAAAGCTTTTATAAAAGACCCATTTTCTTTGCAGCACTTAGCAGAGGAAATCTGGCCGCAGAGGGTCTGTATTTTGCTCTAACGTTAATGTAGGGTAATTAATACACGTAAACGTTAATAGGGGCACTAATATCGCCCATTATAGTTTTAGCACCTCTTTTGGTTCGTTATCAGACACTGATGTCATAATAGTTTGTTGAATGCCAATGCAATTCACTTTTATTATTGATAGATGAATGCCCTTTGCTTTTATTCAGATGAATGCTAACCTCGCGTGGTGCCCATTACTGACAGGGCATGATCATCCAACCTAAAAGGTCCTTACACATCGGGACCATTTTTTTCATGCGATGCAACCGTGCATACCAATGGCGAAGCTTCGCTGAGCGTTATTGCGGCGTTTATTTTTTCGGACCACGGTCGATTTTTCTGAAGTTCGCTTCCGACGTGTACACATCTGTGGCTGTGATTGACAGGTGGGTCAAAATTGGCATGGCAATTTCTTGCTGTATATTCGCATCACTCTTGGTGTGTAACAGCCTTAAGACCCGCCCCCCAGTGGTGTTTCCACTTTGTGTGCGGCAGTCATTTCGTTCCTCCATAGAAAATGAACAAATTACAAGACATGCGTCTTGTCGCATCTTTTTCTAACCGTTTTGACCGGTGTGTCAGGTGGCGCTGTCATTACACCATTTGGTTTTAGTTTTAGTTTCCTTTTTGGATAGCTAGATAACTCGCATCGCCCATGTTTTCTGAGCGGAACACAAGGTTAGAGCAGAATTGTTTTCTGGAGTACAGCAACCCTATAGTTTCCCGGAACACTGTGGTGTGTTTCTGCCCATAACCGGATGACCATGGTGCTACACTTTTGGCCCCAGACTAGGTACTGTAAATGCTATTGTTGTTCATTGTCTTCCATGTGCGAAGTGGAGCCGTGTCGTCAGAGTTTTTGTATTGCCAGTTTACACGGCGACATTGTGTTTTAAAAGATTATACTCAGGAACCTTTTTTCAGGGGATTTGTGTTTTCAGGCCTATTTAACCCTAACATCCAGAAATCCTTCTCGTCTAAACAGGGCCTCAGATAGGACCAGGAGAGATGAATAACAATTCACTCTGCTTCATAGTGAAGCAGAGTGAATTGACCATTTCCCGCTCTGCTGGAAATGGTCCCACATGGGACCATTTCTCATTGGTTTACAACTGCGGGTGCACAGCAAGGCTACCGCTACCTGCTAGCCATTAGCTACAGATCGCTACTGACCGGAGTCTCAAGACACACACAAGTGTGTGTGTGTGTTGCTTTGTTGTCATGACACGAGGCAGCGTTTCACCATGTGGTGTAACGTTTCTGTCTGTGAAAAGTGTGTGTGCAGTGTGTGTGTGTCTTGAGACTCCGGTCAGTAGCGATCTGTAGCTAATGGCTAGCAGGTAGCGTGCACCCGCAGTTGTAAACCAGTGAGATTTGTTTGTCCCGCCCCGGTTGTTCACACTGAAATCAACATGCCGACCACGGGTCACCAAGCCGAGCAGGGAAACCGGGTTAACCCTTTCATATCCAAAACCTGAGAATAACCCTGGTTGGACCTAGGTCTGAAAGGGCTATATGGGTTGGAGGCACAGGAACAGACAGACAGGCTTACAGTCAGTCAGACAGACAGACACAGTCAGAAAGACAGACAGTCAGTCAGACAGACAGACAGACAGATACAAGCTTACAGACAGACCTGCATCCTTATCTGTTCACAAAGCTGCCTGCAAGGACAAGTTCTTCAACCTGATTCACAAGTGTGTGTGTGTGTGTGTGTGTGTGTGTGTGTGTGTAGGTGATGGGGCCTTCTTTCAGCTCTCCTGCCAACAATGACAGTTGGCGCGACCAAATTAATCCTCGCACCATGGTGCCTATAGTCATAACAATACACGCACACGCACACACACACACACACACACACACACACACACACAGTCTTCGGTGCCGTTTATCTCCCCGTGTCAGAAGACTTATAACGGACTACTGACAGATGACACACATTAAGCTCTCCACTCTGTCAGGCAGACAGACAGACACAGTCCATCAGACAGACACAGTCCATCAGACAGTCAGTCCATCAGTCAGTCCATCAGACAAACAAGCAGACACAGTCCATCAGTCAGTCAAGCAGACACAGTCCATCAGACAGTCAGTCAAGCAGACACAGTCCATCAGACAGTCAGTCAAGCAGACACAGTCCATCAGACAGTCAGTCAAGCAGACACAGTCCATCAGACAGTCCATCAAGCAGACAGTCCATCAGACAGTCAGTCAAGCAGACACAGTCCATCAGACAGTCAGACAGAGAGTACATCAGTCAGACAGACAGTCCATCAGACAGACAGAGAGTCCATCAGTCACAGTCAGGCAGACAGACAGTCCATCAGACAGTCAGGCAGAGAGTCCATCAGTCAGACAGTCAGGCAGACAGACAGTGATATCTGGCAGCAGCACAGCGCACTGACAACACATTCTCACTACCAACACCACCAATTCTTATCAAATGGGGGTCCATGGTCTAATTTGTGTCAGTTTAGGGTCCTTGGCGTGAAAAAGTTTGACAACTGCTTTAGATGGCAGTTTTCTTAACAACTAAGACCAACAGTGTTGTTTCATAATCCTTCTCAGCTGGTTCCTCTGTTCCTCACCAACCACATGAATGTGATGAGGAGGAGACCTGCTCTGCTGGCTCCAGTTCGGCCCACTCAGCAGAACAACCGGAGCTCCAGACTGTAACGGTTTGGTCTGTTTCATTCTTCCTTTGGTCCCCTGAAGGCATCAGGTGCGTTTACATGCACACACCTCTCCCACTGTGATGCATCAGATGGAGGCCCAGGTTTGATTAAAGGTGGAGTAAGATATTAATGACCAGAATATATTTGCGACTGCTGACTCAGGGATGACTTGGCCAGGGTTGGGGAGTAACGGAATACATTTCTTCAGAATACAGTATTTAAAATACAAAACATGAGTAACTGTATTCCATTACAGTTACACTTTAAATTGGTGGTATTCTGAATAGTTACTTTCTTTAAAAATAGAACACTTGAATACTTTTGTTTGTTTTGTTTTATTTGCTCAAAATTCATATGAAGCAAACAAGTTGTGTGCATGCAGTGTACCTGCCTCCCGACTTTATTCTCTGGTGGATTGCATTTTTCAGTAACACTTTACAATAAGGTCCACAAATGTTAGTAGGTACTAGTATAATGAGAAACTAACTATTAGTTAATGATTAGTTAATGATTAGCTAATGCCCTTTAATCATTAATTAATGATTAGTTAAAATCAGTTCTGAGTATAGTAGTTAATCATTAGTTGTCAGATCCTTAGTAGAATAATTACTCGTTAGTTAATGGTCAGTTTGTGAGTATAGTAGTTCATCGCTAGTTAAGCATTACTTAATTATTACCTGTCCATTAGTTACTATTTTTGTGTACCCTATTGTAAAGTGATGCATCATACTCAGTAGTTTACGAGTACTGAATCATTACTTAATTATTACCTGTCCATTAGATACTCTTTTTGTGTACCCTAATGTAAAGTGAAACATCATACTTCTACCTAACGAATAAATTCAAGACTTGTTGAAAGGTTGTTAGTCAGGTTCTCTACCAACAGAGCTAACCAGCCTGTTTAATCAGGTTAGTCGGTAGAGCCATACTATGGATCTGTAGAGCCGGAGACCAAGTATAGTATAGTATAGTGTAGTTTTGAAGGTATATTCCAACCAAATACTACTTTCTACTTTCTGGATCAAAATTGGCGGCGACCTCAAACTATCCAATCAGAGAAAAGTTGTCATTTTCTTGGAAACAAAAGGTCAGATTGCGATGCCTCTTAAGGTCTATATATGTTTTCCCCCCCCCCCGAATCCTTGAGTCTCTGTTACGGTTGCGGAGATACGTCCCCCCTGCCTGCAACGACTACAGGAGAGAGATAGAGGACAGCGGGGGGTTGGGGGTTTTCAAGTCACTGACTCTATTTCAGTGATTTCTGTCAGAATATAGAGCCATTTAACACTTATTTGAACACAAAAACATTGCTGAATGCAGCTTTAACTAATCCTTAATTAATGATTAACTAATTATTAAAGGCCATTAGCTAATCATTAAATATTCATTAAATAATAGTTCGTTTCTCATTAGTTTACTAGTAACTACTAGAAAACTTGTGTAACTTATTGTAAAGTGTTACTCATTTTTCTCTACACAGCATCAGTTGCAAGACAAAACATACCACATTTGTGTTTACAGACTTGCATAACCTTTCCTCTGAAGACAGTAACAAGGTCATTCCTAACTAAGCAAGTGTTAAAGGAGAATTTCGTGTTTGTTTTACAACCTGAACAGAAATGTCTCAGATTGATCCAGTGATGAGCTAGACCGCGCGGTCCGCACCATGCAGTGTAGACCGCGCGGTCCGCACCATGCAGTGTAGACCGCGCGGTCCGCACCATGCAGTGTAGACCGCGCGGTCCGCACCATGCAGTGTAGGCCGCACGGTCCGCACCATGCAGTGTAGACCGCGCGGTCCGCACCATGCAGTGGCCTGGAAAAGAGGGTGATAGGGCATGTTGCAACCGTGCATCTACGTCCTGTAAAAAGCTTATTTTCTGCCATGCACCGGCTCATATCCTTATTATATCATAGAGACAGAACTGGAACTCTATTGACCTCCATCTGCTTGCTCATCCCAGATCAAGACTGTGTGTGGGACCTGAGTCTCGCCAGAGTCTCACAAGAGTTGAGAGTTCAGCTGTAGTGGATCAAGCTGCCATGTTTCACTTGGAGTAACAGTGTAGGATGGTTGGATATTTACAGTACCTGATTTCGAGAATATGGACGATGCAATTGAATTCGATAGCCACCCATATTTATTTGAGCCGGACTAACGTTATCCGGATTACAAACTGAGGAGCCGGGGCAACGGGAGCTTCTATCTCTACCAATGTGACGGACAGCAGACAGACACAGGGTGAACACGCTGGCTGCAGCAAGGTCAATGGAGCGTTCATTTTCTCATTGTCTCTATGATATAATAAGGATATGAGCTGCTGCGTGGCAGAAAAGCTTTTTACTTTTTACAGGAGGTACATGCACGGTTGTCATATGCCCTATCGGCCTCTGTTCCAAGCTGTTGCATGGTGCGTTCTAGCTCAATACTGCATCAATCTGAGAAATGTCTGTTGTAGATGACTAGGTTAACAAACTAAGCTGAAAATAAGGTCCAGGTTGTTAAAAAAAATCATAAATTCTCCTTTAACTACATTTGTGACCTCAGCAAGACTTTATTCCAAAGGTAATCCTAAATATTCGGAATAGCTTACTTAACTTGAGTATTCTAATGGAATCTATCTATCTATCTATCAAATTTCCAATATCTTACTGATTTAAATATATCGGTTCTCAGTTGTCGGCCGGCCCCTTTGCCATTCAGAGAGACTGTCCTCACATGGTGGACTGCTGCTGACATGTTTTAGCTGTTTTAATGGAAACAAGTCAGAGACAAGCAGGAGACATCTCACACATGTACAGTTAAGAAAAACACACACACACACACACAGTAAAATAAAGCAAGCTCAAAAACATTCATACTCTCTTCTTTATAATGTCATTTGAGCAGATGAATGTTTTCTGTGATGCATATTGAATTGTGAATGCTTTGTGTATGAAATATGTTATATAAATAAAGTTTGCCTACAAAGTAGGGAAGCCATCATCTGGATGAATTACTTGGTTTCTGCATTAAAAATGACCTCTTGAAGAGAAAGTATGAACATTCAAAGAGCTCAGTTAATGGGCTATAGGCCCACTTTTCAGCTTGGTTTCTGTCTGGTTCTGGTTCTTATGGAAGCCCTAAGAGGTACGTGAGAGAGAGAAATCTGGTGATCCATTTTCTAAGTCTGATCTAAATTGTTTTCTCCTGTGACTTAAAAGGAGAATTTCAGTATTTTTCAAACTGGACCGCATTTTCATACTGTATCCGTTTATGTTTAACTAAGTCATGAACTACCATCTTGCCAAGATCGCTTCAGTTGACAGCCTCTTTTCCCACATGCCCCTCCTGCACTAAACAAGCTTGTTTTTACCACTGACAGGATCCGATTATTCCATCATGACTTTTATATTATTACTATTTATTATGATTATAGTAGAGATATAATTTCCGACTGGCTTTCTTCGGGTCGCAAGGTACTCTGGGTATTGAGTTCATGTTGGTAGAGATAGAAGTAAGCCGTGGTGTAGTCTCACGTGGTCAGACCCAATGTTTTACGTCAGCAAGCTTCCAGCAATGGCTGGCTACTGCGAGACTGGCTGTGGTGGGGTGGAAAACTGGGACCGGGAGCTGCCATGTTTAATTGGGCTAACAGATAGCGGAGCTGAATGAATTTGTAAGTTATGGCTTAATATTTATCTGATTTTGAGAATATGGACGGATTTGAATTTGGCATTTGAATTCGATGGCTGCCCATATTTATTTGAGCATTACAATATACAACATACAACATATTTATTTGAGCATTTATTTGAGCATTACAAACTGAAGAGCGGGGACAAGGGGAGCTTCTATCTCTACCAATGTGACGGACAGCAGACAGAGACAGGGTGACACGCTGCTGCACAGCAAAAGCCTTCATTTAATCTCTCTTTTATAATAGCAATCTGAGCCTGTGTCAGCTGACATACGTGCAGGCTGATCTGAGCCTGTGTCAGCTGCAAAAAGAAGCTTGTTTAGTGGACATACTGTACGTGCAGGCTGATCTGAGCCTGTGTCAGCTGACATACGTGCAGGCTGCCGCGGCACGAGGGGCATGTGGGCAAAGCGACTGAAGCAATCTTGGCCAATACACAAATTTCAAAACAATTCCGCTCACGTGACTTAGTTATACACAGATATGAAAATAGGGTCCAGGTTGAAAAATACAAACATTCTCCTTTAAGAAGTGAAAATGGTTTTGCCAGGATAATCTTTCTGAGTTCATTATTTTTTCAACTGAGAAAACAGTTGGGGAAAGAGGGGTTTGGCAGCTGGTGGGGGGGATTGTCCGTTATTTTTACTATTATTTATTTATTTTTCACCTGTGAAAACAGGAGAAAAAGTTTTGGCAGGTGAGTTATTATTATTATTTTTTCTTTTCCCCAGGCTAATTTTTCTGTTTGTTGTTGGAATACTCATTTGGGTCACAAGAGTGCACCACTACCCCATTTAATAGGACTAAAACCATTAATGTTTTCTTTCAGGTGAGTTTTAATTTCTCCATGCACTCTAAACACAAGGTACATCATTGTGTGTTAGCAAGTTATGTTACATTACTGTCCTGTCTTTCTTTTGGCTAGCTAAATGTGGAAGAAAACATGAATGCTTTAAGAACATGGGGTAGCGGTGCATTCTTGTGGCCGAAAAACAAACAAGACACCCTGAATTCCCCTTTTTTTCTCTCTCACTTGCCTCTCAGGGCTTCCGTAGGTCAGTTGCACAGTGCACACTTGGTGGCTGTGATGCAGAAATTAACATTATAGTTGAACAGTGCTGGACTCAAGTCTGTGGAAGCGCTCGACTAGCAGAAATCTGTCGTCTTGTTTAAAAAGAGAGTTTGGCTGCAGGAGCCAACGTCTTAGCTTAGTTTCCTCAGAGTGATACCATCCATCATCATATCACACACAGTGCAATAATGATTTGCTTTTTTGGCAGATCTCCCTGAGATGCGCGCACAAACACACACACACTTGACCAAGGGGGTTAGAGGAAAAGATGGACACAATGGAGGTTGCATCGATTGAACCCGTTCTCATCCCAGGGTCACATTCCGAAGCTTTGGGTATATATATATATATATATGAAGAGTTCATTTGCAAAAACAGGTAAACGTTTGATACTCCGTGCACATAGAAAACATTATTGAGGTGATTTATGTGAAAATTATCAGATGAATATGTTTTAGTTATGATTGATAATAAAAAATTCCCCCAAATAAATTAATTACAGTATAAATACATCAATATATAAAATAAAATGATAGAAAATCTCTCTCTATATATATATATATATATATATACTGTATATCGGTATATGTCCGTATAGCGCACCGCGGGACTTGACAAAGCTGGGAAGTTAGGTATGAGGACAGGCTCCAGCCTCATTCCTAAAGCGTCAAATTGTGATTATTATCAGGATTTCCAAATGTGATAATTAATCACAATTTGACTTTGTAATAATTATTCAAAACATCAAATATTACACAGAATTTATTTTTCAAAAGTATCTGGATAACTGCGTAGTCCTGCTTCTGGAAATACCCATCTAGTTTGTGAAGGAAGGATTGGTTTGGCATTTGTTCCGGTCTGCCCCGGTTTGACCCGGTCAGGACTACTTCTGCCCACCCAGCTAGTACCCAGCGGGGTCGGACAGCAGGCACTGGTTCTGAGAGCCCGGAACGCGGTTCTTTCCATCAATGAGGAGCAGAGGATAGTGGGAGTAATGCCCGATGATGTCACTCACTGTTGGGAAGGTCTGCACACACACACACACACACACACACACACACACACACACACACACACACACACACACACACACACACAAACACAATCATATTTATGTAAATATAAAGTAATATACAATATATAATGAAATAAAAGTAATTTGTCTTCTCTGCTCCTCATGCCAGTTAAAGAGTAACTAAACCGCAAATCTTTGGTTTTATGCCCGGTGCTTAGCAGGTAGTTAGTGCCTTGCTCAGAGGCAGGGGTTATCTGCTGGGCCTTGAGCCCGGTGCTTAGCAGGTAGTGTTAGTGCCTTGCTCAGAGGCTGTTACCTCCTGGGCCTTGAGCCCGGTGCCCAGCAGGTAGTGCTGCTGCTGGTGTCTGATCTGGATGTTGAACACCTTATCCTGGTAGAGGACCATCAGGGTGTAGGGCTGCCCGGGCTGCTGCCGGTTGCTGTCCCGCACCAGGTACGCCCCATCCTAAAGACAGAGAGGGGTCAGATAGCTGTGTGTGTGTGTGTGTGTGTGTGTGTGTGGAGCCTTCAGCGTGTACGGTCGTGTACAAGCTGTGCTCCGCTGCTATCTATCGCATGCCTGCTTTTGCTATCTCCTGCGGCCTCTATCTACCAGCCTGCCTGGTGTGGATTTGGGACCCTGTCCCCGCTAAGGGCATGTCGCCCTGTAAACGATGTACTGGCCACCTTCAAAAAATTGCAATACTGGAAACTACCATCTATTGTTTGAAAGACACTGGGATTACCTCTACACAGCCTCAGAGCTCCCTTTCCAATGGATTCACAGAAGCTACGATGCCGAATGCTAACTTAGCGTTAGCTACTCCCTCATCGGGTAATGTATCTTCCATCACAGATACCACGAATGCTAACAGTCTGCTAGCTCCCACATCCTTGGGTAAACTGCCCACTCATGTTCCCGAAAACATTGCCTCCCAAGCCTGTCCTATCTCGGGGAAACAAACTGATACTGTCCTCTGGAATGTCCAGGGAGCGAAGCCGAAAAGATTAGTGATCCCTGGTCCCTCAGAGACTGCCTCTTATCACCCGGAAATTAGCTCAGCCACGGGCTGGCCTGCATTAGCTACTATAGCCCCTGTTAGCACTAGCACTGATCAACCATGGATTGTTGTGAGAAGTGGAAAGAAGAGTTTTGCTCCTCCACCACTACTATTGGGTAGCCCTGTATCGACTGCCGATATGGATATTGGACTGGCCCATCGGCTATCTGACAACCTAGGTAGCCCCAAAGCTAGGAGGATATCAAGAGCTAGCAGGCCACAGCCTCAAAGGCTATCAAGAGCTAGCAGGCCGCAGCCCCCTATAACATCCTTGCTCATCGGAGACTCGGATATTAAACACATTGGGATTAAAAACAATACCGCTACACTCTGTTTCCCTGATGAGATGATCTGTGACATAACAGAGAAAATTCCTGAAATCCTGTCTACTCACAGCTCCCTAAACAAGATTACCCTGCATATCGGAGCCAACGACATTCTGAAACAGCAATCAGAAACACTAAAACGTGACTTCCTTGACCTACTGAAGCTCCTAGCCTCACTCAATATTGAGGCATTTATTAGTGGTCCCCTGCCCCCCAATGGATACAAAGTCAATAAGTTCACCAGGTCCCTAACCTAAGCACGTGGCTTTCAAATGTCTGCCCTCAGTATAATGTGAATTATATTGACAACTTCGATCTCTTCTGGGATCGAAGCCATCTCTACAATCGTAATGGTCGACTCAACAGAGATGGCACAAGGCTGTTCACTGCCAATCTTATCTTCAACATCAATCACCCAAAATCTGATTACTCCACGGCCAGGAATGAGCCCCCCATCCTCTCCACTATCTCCAACCCTCGCCGCGAGGTCACATTGCCAGTCGACACGTCTCATCAACAACAATCCCTGTTGCCACAACTCAAGGCCAGCCGACTAGACGAAATATCCTCTGCCATGCAGGCGATATCAGCCCCCCCCCCCCCCCCCCCCCCCCCCCTTCGGAGCCTCTACTCCCCCCCGCCAACTCCCAGCTCATCAACAACCAACCATGACGTCCTTCCGGGATGAAGTGGAGGACGCTGCCCCCCCTCCCCCTCTCCTGCCCTCTGCTCTATCTTATCCCATCCCCCCCCCCCCCCCCCCCCTTCGCGGCCCCTACACCCCTCCGCGACCTCCCAGTTCATCAACTACCAACCATGACGTCTTCCTTACAGGAAGCGGAGGACGCTGCCTCCTCCCCCTCCTCTCCTCCTCTCTGCTTCCAGGATGAAGAGGAGGGCACTGCCCCCCCCTCTCCTCGCCTCTTCTCTCCCCCCCCCTTCCGGGCCTCTACACCCCTCCGCGAACTCCCAGTTACATCTTCCTTCCAGGATGAAGCGGAGGACGCTGCCCTTTCCTCTACCTCTTTGCTCCTCCACCTCTCCCCACCCCCCTCCCCCATTCCATTCTCCAGCAGGATGAACGAACTGATAAGCTTTGGACTGTCTATGACCCCCCAGTCCCCCTGTCCATCTAAGCCCCCTCGTTCTACCCTCCCGACCCTGAACCTGGCCCCTCGACCGTCCCCTCCCTCACATGCCCTCCAGCCCTCTCCCATACTGCCATGCCCCACGCCCCCCCCGACCTACCCCCGACCCACCACTCCTGACCCCGAACCTGGCCCCCCCACAGCCCCCTTCCTTACATCCCCCTCAACCTACCTGCTCCCCGCCCACCCTCTCTCTGCCATCCCCCACACCCCCTCGACCCACCCCCGACCCACCACTGCCGACCCCGAAACCTGGCCCCCCGACCGTCCCCGCCCTCACATGCCCTCCAGCCCTCTCCCATACTGCCATGCCCCACGCCCCCCGACCCACCACCGACCCAGCACTCCCGACCCCGAACCTGGCCCCCCCACAGTCCCCTCCCTCACATCCCCCTCAACCTACCTGCTCCCCGCCCCCCCCACCCACCCTCTCTCCGCCATCCCCCACACCCCTCACGCCCTCACATGCCCTCTCCCATACTGCCACCGTCCCCTCCCTCACATGCCCTCCAGCCCTCTCCCATACTGCCATGCCCCACGCCGCCCCGACCCACCACCCCCGACCCCGAACCTGGCCCCCCCACAGTCCCCTCCCTCACATCCGCATGCGCTTATCCCCTCCCTCACATCCACATGCGCTTATCAGAGTTATAAATGACATCCGAATGAACACTGATTCAGGTAAAATCTCAATCTTAGTGTTACTAGACCTCAGCGCTGCCTTTGATACGGTTGACCACGAAATTCTACTGGACAGACTGGAAAACTGGGTCGGGCTTTCCGGCACGGTCCTAGAGTGGTTCAGATCTTATCTGCAAGACAGGAACTACTTTGTCTCCATTGGCAACTACACATCTGACCAAACCAAAATGACATGTGGGGTACCCCAAGGATCAATTTTAGGTCCTGTCCTATTTAACCTTTATATGCTCTCTCTAGGCCTAATTATGCAAAAAAACAAAATAGCTTACCATAGCTATGCAGATGACACCCAACTTTACATAGCCCTCTCATCGGATGACTATGCCCCCATAGAGACACTGTGTCAGTGCCTTGCGCAAATTAATGATTGGATGTGCCAGAATTTTCTCCAACTTAATAAAGACAAAACAGAGATAATTGTCTTCGGCAAAAAAGAAGATAGGCTCAAAGTTACTGCTCACCTCGAATCCCTATCTTTGAAGCCAAAGGACCAGGTAAAAAATCTTGGCATTATTATTGACTCTGATCTAAACTTCAACTCCCACATCAAGCTTATAAGAAAATCTGCCTTCTATCATCTAAAAAATATAGCAAGGATTAGAGGCTATATGTCCAAACAAGATCTTGAAAAACTAATTCATGCTTTCATTTCTAGCAGGCTAGACTACTGCAACAGTCTTTTCAATGGTCTTCCCAAAAAAGCTATTAAACAACTACAGCTCATTCAGAATGCGGCTGCTAGAGTTCTAACAAGAACCAAGAAAGCTGAACACATTACACCAGTTCTCAAATCCCTGCATTGGCTGCCAGTAAATCTTAGAATAGACTTTAAAATTCTGCTAATAGTTTACAAATCTCTCAACAGGTCAGGCCCACACTACATCTCTGAAATGCTTCTACACTATGAACCATCCAGATCCCTGAGATCTTCAGGCACTGGTCTACTAATTGTCCCGAGGACCAAATCAAAACATGGTGAAGCCGCGTTCTCCCACTATGCCTCTCATAACTGGAACAAACTCCCTGAACACATTAGATCTGCCCCTACTCTGCCTATTTTTAAATCCAAGCTAAAGACCTTTATGTTTACTCTTGCCTTTAACTGCTACTAAACTACTGCCTCTCTCCAGCCCGGCAGAATAAACCTGTATTCGGCCTGTAATTTTTAATTTTTTTCCTGTACATTTCCAACAAATGGACTGTACATGTAATAATAATAATCTGAAATGTTTGCATGTTGTGGATGTGTCAAAAATGACATGTGGATAATCAGTGGTAAAATTGTAGCCAGAACCAAGTTAGCCGATTGTAACTGGTAAAGCTATACCACTTTTGCAGCAGGACCAAGTTAGCCGATTGTAACTGGTAAAGCTCATTATGTTCAAAAGTAAGGTCCATGTTAGGCACATTGTAACAAGACCAAATTGGAGCAGAACCAAGTTAGCCGATTGTAACTGGTAAAGCTCAAAATGTTTGATGCATTTTTGAAATTCCCACAACATGTATTTGTGGGTGTGTCAAAAATGACATGTGGATAATCAGTGGTAAAATTGTAGCCAGAACCAAGTTAGCCGATTGTAACTGGTAAAGCTATACCACTTTTGCAGCAGGACCAAGTTAGCCGATTGTAACTGGTAAAGCTCATTATGTTCAAAAGTAAGGTCCATGTTAGGCACATTGTATCAAGACCAAATTGGAGCAGAACCAAGTTAGCCGATTGTAACTGGTAAAGCTCAAAATGTTTGATGCATTTTTGAAATTCCCACAACATGTAACAAACAAACAACCAAAAATAAGACTGAAGAATGCCTTGTAACTTATTTAAAACAGAAATAATGTTTCATGTTTGTTAATTTGAGTATACTGTATATTCTAACTAAAACTGTCGGCTGTGTTTTTTATATATGCATTGCTTTGCTGCTTGTTTTTTCAATTTTTTCATTTTTTTTTTTTTTGTAAAGCACCTTGAATTGCCTTTGTGTATGAAAGGTGCTATATAAATAAATTTGACTTGACTTGACTTGACTTGACATCCCCCTCAACCTACCTGCTCCCCGCCCCCCCCACCCACCCTCTCTCCGCCATCCCCCACACCCCCTCGACCCACCCCCGACCCACCGACCCCGAGTCGGCAGAGTCGGCTGTGGTTGCAGTCCCCCAAGAGTCGACGCGCCCCACCCCCGCCCGTCCAAGACCCCCCCCAATCTGCCCCCCCCTCTGTGGTCCAAGTCCCCAAGCGTCGACCAGCCCGACGCCAGACCCCTCCATCCCGGCCTGTCCCCATAGAAACAAGGTCCCACAGCCTTATAAAGGAACTGCAACTGCGCCAGCCCACACTAGAAGTGCAACTGGCTGCGATAAACCACTATTGGTCTATCGATCCAATGCTTCGATACCAGTCTTGATTTCATACAGACGTAATACTTTCCCCCCAACACGATCTGTTTCTAAATCAGACTTAATCGCCATTCCCGTTGTGAAGCAAATGATACAAGTTCCAGGCTCTAAAAATATTAAAGCCGCACTCCTTAATGTTAGGTCGCTGTCAAATAAATCTCTCCTCATCAGTGATCTGATTACCAGTCATAATCTGGATTTAATGTTCCTCACCGAAACCTGGCTCGATATGAACAACAGAGTGGCTGTTCTGTCCGAATCAGCACCGCCCAATTATAGCTTCATTGACACTCCCAGAGCTGATAAGAGGGGGGGGGGAGTAGCGATTGTCTTTTCTGATATGTTTCAATGTAAGCAGGTAACATTTGGAGACTTTCCATCGTTTGAATACCTTGCTGCTATTCTGAAATGCTCAACCACTGTGTTACTGCTGAATATATATAGACCACCAAAATACTCAGCCAGCTTTCTCGTTGAATTTGCTGATCTTCTCTCCTTAATTTTCATTGAACATGACTGTATATCTATTGCTGGGGATTTCAATATTCATATTGATAATCCGACGGATAATTTTGCCAAAGAACTGAATATCTTACTTGATACTTTTGATCTGTCTCAACATGTTTCAGGGCCTACTCACAACCGAGGCCATACCCTGGATTTAGTTATTACTAGGGGCTTCAAGTCCTCTTCTGTGTCGACTATTGATGTTGCGTTGTCTGACCATCTTTGCATCTTTTTTTAAATGGAAATCTCCCCTGAGATCATTAATAGGTCACAAACCGTTAAAAGACGAGACATTAATGCAGGCACCAGCGCGCTGTTTATGGAGACATTTTCTTTATCTCCTCCCACATCAGCTTCTGTCAATGAGATTCTTGATAACTTCAATTCAACAATTCTGAATACTATTGATAGTGTGGCGCCTGTTAGATTAAAATTGCTGTCTGGCAAAATTAAAGCACCCTGGCGAAATTCTGCATCCGTTAGATGCAAAAAGAAAGATTGCAGGAAAGCTGAGCGTAAATGGCGGAACACTAATCTTCACATTCACTATGATATTTACAAAGAAAGCCTTCACTCCTACAACCTCGAACTGAAAAGGTTGAGACAATCGTTCTTTTCTGAGATAATTAACAAAAATGTGAACAATGCACGCACTCTATTTGCCACAGTTGATAGACTGACTAATCCACCTCTCTGTGTAGCACCTGAATTCCTCTCTACTGTCAAATGTAATGAGTTTGCTGCCTTTTTTACGGATAAAATTATTAATATCAGGCAGGCTATTAGTGGCTCCACACCAAGAAATGCTGTGACATCATCCTACCCGCAGATCCCTAGTTCGATAAATTTGTCCCAGTTCAGCGTTATCGACCACGACATCTTAGAGGAAACTGTGCAAGGCCTTAAATCATCTTTGTGCTGTCTCGATACCCTTCCAACAAGCTTTTTTAAAAGCGTTTATAACTGTCTGTCGTCGGACCTATTGCAAATAGTTAATAGATCCCTTGTGACCGGCACTTTTCCTGAGTCCCTGAAAACTGCAGTTATTAAACCCCTACTAAAAAAGCGTAGCCTTGATGCATCAGTAATCAGTAACTACAGACCAATATCTAATCTCCCCTTTATAGCCAAAATAATTGAAAAGGTTGTTTACCTACAACTCAATAGATTCCTAACCTCAAATGATCTCCTAGATAAACTCCAATCAGGCTTTCGCCCCCATCACAGCACTGAAACCGCGCTTACTAAGTCATAAATGACATCAGAATGAACACAGACTCAGGCAAAAATTTGATTCTAGTGCTACTGGATCTTAGCGCTGCATTTGACACTGTTGACCACTCAATTTTATTGGACAGACTGGAAAACTGGGTTGGGCTATCGGGTACGGTCCTCCAGTGGTTCAAGTCCTATCTTCAAGACAGGAAGTACTTCGTCTCCATTGGCAATTACACATCTGACCTAACTAGGATGACCTGTGGGGTGCCTCAAGGATCCATTATGGGGCCCGTTCTCTTCAACCTTTATATGCTCCCTCTAGGCCTAATTATGCAAAAAACAAAGTAGCCTATCATAACTATGCAGACGACACTCAGTTGTATATAACTCTTTCCTCAGCTGACTATGCCCCCATAGAATCATTGTGCCAGTGCATTGATCAAATAAATAACTGGATGTGCCAGAATTTCCTACAGCTAAACAAAGACAAAACTGAGGTGATCGTGTTTGGCCCCAAAGAACAAAGGCTTAAAATCACTGCACGCCTTGAGTCTCGATCCCTGAAGCCTAAGGATCAAGTCAAAAATCTTGGAGTTATTATTGATTCCGATCTCAACTTTAACTCCCACATTAAGTCAATTAGAAAATCTGCTTTTTATCATCTTAAAAATATAGCAAGAATTAGGGGATACATGTCCAGACAGGATCACGCCTTCATTTATAGTAGGTTAGACTACTGCAATAGCCTTTTTTCTGGTCTCTCCAAAAAAGAACTTAGGCAACTTCAACTCATTCAGAATGCTGCTGCTAGAGTTCTAACGAAGACTAAGAAAGCTGATCATATCACTCCAGTTCTTAAGTCCTTACACTGGTTGCCAGTGTGTCAGAGAATAGATTTTAAAATACTGTTATTAGTCTATAAAACACTTAATGGCCTAGGCCCAAAATACATAGCTGAATTGCTCCCACGCTACGAACCGTCTAGAACTCTTAGGTCAACAGGGTCCAGCTTATTAACTGTCCCTAGGATCAAATCAAATCACGGGAAGGCTGCATTTACCCACTATGCTTCTGCTAGCTGGAACAAATTGCCTGAAGACCTCAGATCTGCCCCAACCTTACTTACTTTTAAAAATAGACTAAAGACTTTTATGTTTACCGTCGCTTTTAACTGCTGACAGCTACTATGCAAACCCAATGAGTCCTCTATAAGTTTTAGCTCTTTCTGCAACTGCCGCGCCTGTTGCTTATTGCACTTTTTATACTCTTTTTTTTTAAGTTTTGTTGTGATGCTTTTAAATGTCCATTTTATTTCTTAATGAAGTTGCTTAATGCACTTTTTATACTCTTTTTTTTAAGTTTTGTTGTGATGCTTTTAAATGTCCGTTTTACTCTCTTCTTTTCTTTTCTTTTCCTGTCAACCATTTTATGTGAAGCACTTTGAATTGCCTCTGTGTATGAAATGTGCTATACAAATAAACTTGACTTGACTTGACTTGTGTGTGTGTGTGTGTGTGTGTGTGTGTGTGTGTGTGTGTCACCTTCTTGACTTGTCTCAAACAGCCCTCTGCCTGGCCTCTTGTCACCTTGCCCACATACCAGCGAGGGTCCATGCCCTACACACACACACACACACACACACACACACACACACACACACACACACACACACACACACACACACACAAATTAGACATACATCACATAATTCCTCAGTCTCATAAATATGTTACTGAATGCTGATTATTTTGCGCAAAACATTCATAATTTGATGAAACACTAAGTTCTGACTTTACTTTTTTGACTAAGCACCACAACACAAAGTATGAATGCATGGTCTGTCAGGGACATTTGCTCAGCTCCATATCAATGCATGGTCTGTCAGGGACATTTGCTCAGCTCCATATCTTTACCCTGTCTAGCTCAGTGGTTCTTAAAGCGGAGTCCTGAGCAAATTGCTGATTTTTTTAAACTTTTAAACTTTCATTTCCAAGAAGTTAACACAATTAGATAATGTACAAAAAAATATATTTTGATAATAGTTATCGGTTATCCCACCGTTATCTATCTACCTATAATACAGATAGTCATGGAAGTCTGCACAAAATTATATCTGACAAATTATATTCTCTGATTTAGGTCCAAGAGTCAAAATCTCATTAAATGGGGGTCTGTGGCTTATGTGGACTAAATTAGGGGTCCTTGATATAAAAATGGTTGAGAATCACTGGTCTAGTTTTTTCTTACTATCAAGCTCCCTGCTTTTGGGCCATTCCATTTGTACTAGGAACTGGGGATTTCATGGTTCAAAGGTCAGGGACATCACCTGCCCTCGGATTTCCTCTGCTGATCTTGGGGGAGCTTCACCAGCCCCGACCTCAAAATCCAAGTCATATTTGTGTCTCATTAAATCAGTCATACACACAGTACTGTTTAACTTCTATCTGTGGACATGTTGCTACAGTGTTTGTATGCACAAAATACCGTGAAATGCATTGTCATCAACTGTTATTGCTAACAATGGCTAGCCTGGCTAGAGCTAACCCTGGCTGGTTCCCGACAGTTTAAATGGAACGCACTGAACTCGGGTGTGAAATCACTCAACTGGGATATCCCTAGTCCTCCTATACAAAAGCAATGCCCCATTTGTCTTGTAGTCTCTCTGGATGTCTGCTAAAAGTAAAGGAAGAAAGCTGCAGTACAGTGAGGTAATGGCACCCCCTTCTGTCTGAACTGTTTCCTCATCTGAAGGTAGAACTTTTAATTAAAATAAAATATAAAGTACTGGTATGTGTTCCAGGAATCATAAAGAATTCTACTTTTGCACATGTTAAGTTGTAAGATTGTTAAACTTTGATCTAATTTAATTCAGTGTCATAATTTTTTTGTGTTTGATTCAAATTTTTTGAAACATTAAAGCCACTTCTTAACATGCAGTGGAATCCGTATTATAACCTGCACCTAGCCGGTTGGCCTGCATGTTAAACAACAATTAGCTGGCCTACGCGCACTCCCACGACTCCGTATCTTATCTACCTCGACCGCCGGTATAAGATCCGCTTCCACGCAATCGCAGCTCATGTTTAACAGCTGGCAGGTCATTATCCGCATATCCGTAGTGGGCAGGTGTGGCTCTTCGTGACTCACTTCACGTTCGCTAGTTTATTAATTAATGAATCGTTCGTTCAATCGCTTATATCAACGAGCAAACTCACGGTTTCCTCAAGTGTTGCAAAAACGGCTTGAATTGTTAAGTGGGGGCTAGAATGACCGAGAACGATGTGCCGACCAATTAAATGTTCTTGCTGCGAAATCGGCCTCTTAACTCATTCTCTGCCAAAGACGTACCCGGGCGTACTTTTAAACAATGGCGTTCTCGGATGGCGACGATGGCGAGGAAGACGCCAGCGTTTTTGTTGTTGCTCCACGACGGAGCGCCAGGGCGACGAAGGCTCCCCTTCACAGCGTTCTGATCCGTCTGACACAGATGAATCGGAGGAGGAGAAATGGGTAAAAAGTAGCCTATTTTTTGTATCGCGTTTGAGATGAAATGATCACACACAGCCGTCTGTGTCACATAAACATTTCAAAGTTTACAGCACTAACGTAGCTATTGTGTGATCTTCTGTGCTAACGTTAGTTATGAGAGGTAACGTGACAGCAGGTAACGTTACAGCACTCGTTATTCCGGTGTGTGTGTGTGTGTGTGTGTGTGTGTGTGTGTGTGTGAGAGAGAGAGAGTGTGTGAGTGTGACCACATAAGGGTTCGTTCCATTTGTTTATGCTTTTATCAAGCTAAGCTAAAAATCCACATGGCAACTGTAAAAGTAAATTATTTATTTGATTTTGTGCACATATTTATCATACTTTGATATTTTGTGTTTTCAGACTCTGAGTCGATGGAGGCGCAGTCCAGTCCTAGTCCCAGTCCTGTGTGTAGTCCTACACCACCTATTTCGGAAAGACCATGTCTTGAAATAGGTTCCAACTTATTCTGAGGTTCTTCCATTTTACTGACAATACTGTAGCAAGGAGGCTGCGGCCAAGCCTCATCTGTCAAGAAACCCCAGGGGCCAGACTCTCTCTCTCTCTCTCTAGCCGCTCACTGGGCGGGATGGACCGACACAGCTCCCTCAAATACATTCTCTTATTTTTATTTTTTATTTATTTATTTGGGAAAACAAATACTGTATATGTCTGATGTGTCACTGAGGCAAAAAATAAAAGGCTCAAAAGAGAGTTCTGCTTGAAACGGTGTCCTTCACTAAAAACCTCTTTTTCTCATATTTCTCTCCCAAGGAGGGCATTTTTAGTGAAAACAAGCTAACTTCCACTGCTTGTAACTAAACAAGGAAACATGGTAGAGTTTCAGTTTTTTACAAGGGGTAAGAAGAGAGTCTCTGCTTTATTGTGAGATATGTTGTGTAATTTTATTCCTAGCACAGAATATTCTGTGGGTCCTGGAAGATCAGGAAATATGCTCAAAATCCTGGCACTGGGAGCACACAGACCGAAATGACCCTGGCAGAGAATGAGTTAATGACAACACTGGAATAAATAAGATCGACTACGACTATAGAGGCTATAAAGAATGGACTATAGAGAAATAAATGGATTCAAAACGTTTATTTAGGAAACATAGGCTGTCAAACTTTTGTGGGGAGAAATACATTTAAAACTAGTCAGATATGACTAGTTGCCAGTTGTAAAATAAATCACCCACAGTGATTGACGACGGTGCGACCACTATTTTGACTGCCTCATAGCTAAAGCTGTTTCCTATCACATTTCTTGTGTTTGATACATGCTACCGCGCCGCCCCCCGCACCCCCCACTGGCAGAAAAAACGGCTCATATCCAGTTGTTTCTTAACAAAGACCCCTCATGTTTAGAAAGGCAAAACCTGAAAATATCCTGTTCTCTGTAGCCTGACATGATCCAGAGTCCATGTTTAAAAGGCACTATACACTACAGACTTTCAATTCAGGTTGTTTTCAAAAATAATGAATGACAGACACACTGATACAACACCGCTCCCTGGTGGTCAATGTGAGCAGCTGCAGCACAGTGAAGAGCCTGCTTGCCTTAATGCTGCTGATGCTGTTTGAAGCACCGCTGTAATGACACGGTATGTAGAGCAGGCTTGAGCCATATCTTAATTTAAATAATGCGATATAGTCCTGCCCAAATATCCTCAGCATCAGGGCCGACACCCTGTCCAAAAAAAAAGTATATAGAAAATGTACTCTACCCCCCCCCCCCCCCCCCCGAATTGAGATTTCCGGGAAATATCGCAATATTTGATTAGATCTCAAATGGGCCCAGGTCTAATGTAGAGGAGGGGCCTAATGTAGAGGAGGGGTCTAATGTAGAGGAGGTGCCTAATGTAGAGGAGGGGTTACCTTGTTGTGCTGTGGGTTGAGCGGTGGGGGGGGCAGAGGGGCTGCAGTGGGTGGCAGGGGCAGAGACGCAGGGGGCAGAGAGACTGCAGGAGGGCGGATCGACTGTCTGTCTGCTCCCACTCTGGAGCTGCTTCTGTTCACACTGATGACTTCATACACGAGACAGACAGTTCATACTATAATACTGATTTTTTTTTTTTTTTTGTATTTAGCCTTTATTTAAACAGGTAAAATCACATTGAGGCCCAGGCACTCATTTACAAGTGCGACCTGTTCGGACAGTAGCAATCAAAGCACTGATACTACAGCCCAACTGTGTATCACACCAAAGTGTGTAATAAGACCCTCCGGTACAACACTGTCACCTTTTGCATCAGTACAGGGTCTCACTGTCACCTTTTGCATCAGTACAGGGTCTCACTGTCACCTTTTGCATCAGTACAGGGTCTCACTGTCACCTTTGCATCAGTACAGGGTCTCACTGTCACCTTTTGCATCAGTACAGGGTCTCTGTGTCACATTTTGCATCAGTACAGGGTCTCACTGTCACCTTTGCATCAGTACAGGGTCTCTGTGTCACATTTTGCATCAGTACAGGGTCTCACTGTCACCTTTGCATCAGTACAGGGTCTCACTGTCACCTTTTGCATCAGTACAGGGTCTCACTGTCACCTTTTGCATCAGTACAGGGTCTCTGTGTCACATTTTGCATCAGTACAGGGTCTCACTGTCACCTTTTGCATCAGTACAGGGTCTCTGTGTCACATTTTTCTAGCGTGTCAGTGTCACGCTTTGCCTCAAATTTTACGGTTATGTTTAGGCAAGTAAAGCAACTTGGTTAGGGTTAAGGTTAGGGTTAGGGTTAGGGTTTGGGTTAATGTTAAGGTTAGGGTTTAGGGTTTGGGTTAAGGTTAAGGTTAGGGTTTGGGTTCGAGTTAAATAAGAAAAATGTTGATTAAAAATTAAATGTGACTCACACTGGGACTCAATCACGGCTCTCCAGTGTGGAAGGCAAACACTTACCATCCACCTTGACTACAACACCCTACTGGCTGCCAGTTTATTTTAGGGATCTAGTGCCTCTATCGCCCCCTGCTGGTGCAGTACCACAATACACATGTACTTTTCACACCTAGACAAGGCTAAACGTGACAGTGAGAAGCTGGACCAGTGGGTCTATTACACGCTTTGCCGTGATACTGGGTTGTACAACCACTGCTACTACTACTAGTTCTACAACTAATGTACTAATAATACATTTTTATTTGTGAAGAATTTTCAAAACAAACAAACAAATAAATAAATAAAGTAAATTGCTGAGGGAGGAGAAAATTACAACATAAAGCAGAAAAGCTCGCAGATAAACACATAACAGCACAGCAGGTAAGGACATGTTCTGGAGGAGTTTAATAATAGTGATATTTCAATTTAGGACTGACTCTTAAAGTGTTCTTACCAGACAGTTTGTGTTGCAGAGAGCCAGGAATAGGAATGCTGGGTGGGAGACTGGATGAAGAAGAACAGAGCCAGTATTCAGTAGGCTGCCACATGCTGGAATGTTTTTTTTTGTATTTTCATATCAAAATCTCATTACTTTTACTTCCTGGAAAACTTAAAGTGTTGACTTCATTGTGTACTAGGAGGCGAGATAAAAATTCCAACCTATAAAACATCACAGATTTTTTAACAGTGCCGTCCCTCTGCCAGTCCCATCAACTCAAACTGCCTTTCTCTCCCTAACTGATCTTGCATTGGTTTACACTTTTGAATGATCTGTCTTCACGTTAAAGGATGGCTTTACCGCTAATCAACCCACTTTGTATCATTAATAATCTCAGTAATATAAGCACATGCGCATTGTTTACCTCTCTCTGTGTTTTCCTCATGGAGGTCTCCCATTTCCTCCTCTGTCAAAGCGCTCCGTTCTGATGCGTTACGTGTCACAACGGAGCTGCGAGAGTTGTGCTGGAGAGGCAGAATCTGCTCTTATTGTTTATTTTTATTTTTTAAGTATGCGCACATCCATCGCATGGAGAGCATTATGAGCCCTAATGACTTGCAGCTGGTGGGGGCGGAGTTTCTGCCGACAGGAGCAGGAGCAAATTCACCATGAGGTAAACACAGAGAGAAGGCAAAACACTGTCCATGTGCTTATTTGACAGAGATTATATATGACTAGTCCCCCATGCACCACCTCGTGGGCGCTTCTCCCCCGCACACACACACTGCACTCTGTCAGGTCCCCCTAAGCGCAAGTTTGAAGTCGATCCGACAAACGGTTCTGGAGATACGCGAAGGACAGACATACAGACAGTCCTGGAATAAGTCCAAATTGCATGAAATGCGGCACCGCACTCCAGCGGGGTCTGAGCAGCGCACTCCCCAAGTTTGAAGTCAATCGGGCAAATGTTTCTCGAGATAAACTGCTTTTTGTGTTGCCAGTAGGTGGTGCTATGTCAAATTGCAAGAAAGTCAGCAGTGCACTACTTCGAGTTCCCAGGAGCACACTCCCCAAGTTGGAAGTCAATCGGTCGGATAAACCGTTCTCAAGATAAACCACTTTTTGTGTTGCCAGTAGGTGGCGCTGTGCCAAATTGCACAAAATTCGGCACTGTTCTATGTCAGCTTCCCAGCAGCGCACTCCCCAAGTTTGAAGTCGATCAGATGAATGGCTATCGAGATAAACTGCTTTTTGTGTTGCCAGTAGGTGGTGCTATGCCAGATTGCACGGAATTCAGCTCCCTGCACTCCGTTGAGTCCCTCTAAGCGCACTCCCCGAGTTTGAAGTTTGAAGTCGATCAGATGAATGGCTATCAAGATAAAGCGGTATTTGTGTTGCCAGTAGGTGGCGCTATGCCCAATTGCACGAAAATAGGGCACTGCACTGCACAATAGGGCACACTCCCAAAGTTTGAAATCGATCCGACCAATGGTTCTCGATGGCATGCAGCAGATGATGCTCATCCATAAGCAGTGGTGGAAATAGCCAGGTTTTACTCTGGGAACCCTACTTACACAGGATGGGGGTTCCCGGAAGTGGTGTGGCCCTAGATCAGTGATACTCAACTTGCGGCACGGGGGCCAGATGTGGCCCGCGACAGGGTGCAGAGTGGCCCCCCGACCATTTCCTAATAATGTCACGTTAGTTTTCATTGTGAATTAGAATCTAATTCACAATAATAACTAATGTGAAATAAAGTTTGGCTGAGCTCCAGTTAAATTGTCAAATACCGCCGTCTGCTTGCTACCCAGGCACTTATGTATGTACTTAACTTAACCTAACTAACTATCCGGTGTGCACAACATTGTCAGACTAAACTCCGGCTGATACCCCAAAAAACTACAATCAGCTAGCTGCCCCCCCTAAACACAGGGTCGTTGACAGGGGCGTTCCTGTGTTTACTTTCTCAGTTAGTGTCAACGACCCTACTTAAAGCTGGGGCTTAGGGCTCAAAGGAGCAGAACTGAAGACAAATATTGAACGTGTTTCGTGTCCGAATCGCACGGAAACAGGGCACTGCACTCCGTCGGGTCGCCATCAGCGCACTCCCCGAGTTTCAAGTCAATCCGACCAACGGTTCTCGAGATACGCGAAGGACAGAGAGATAGACAGAGAGAGAGAGAGAGAGAGACAGACGCTATCGCAATTATAGTATAGATATAGATAGATACAAAGTGGGTTGATTACCGGTAAAGCCATCCTTTAAGCACATGTAAATTCATTTCATTGTGATTTTAAGGATGATTTAAAACAAAAGTTGGCCTTAAATCGAACCCTGGGGGTCCATTACTGACGATTGATGTATATTAGAATAAAATAACATTACTGTGTGTGTCCGTACCTGTCGCTCTGTCGTGGAGGGGGTCCCGCTCGGGGAAGCTTACTGGGGAGGGGGAATGTGTGGTGTCTGGGAGCTGGACCTGGGAAGGGCAGATTTTAGCACATGCATGCAAGTCGGGCTCCAGCGATATGAGCTTTTGAAGGCTGACAGCAATATTTTTGCATTGAAGCTGCCTTGACCATGCTCTTGCGAAAAACAAGCCCAAATACAGTATTTAGTGGTTCCCCCATAATTGTATATACAGTCTCTATATAATCCAACTCATGTCCATCATATTGGAGTTGAATGACAATGACTAGGTGATATTGAGTTTTGATTAACTCATTCTCTGCCAGGGTCATTTCGGTCTGTGTGCTCCCAGTGCCAGGATTTTGAGCATATTTCCTGATCTTCCAGGACCCACAGAATATTCTGTGCTAGGAATAAAATTACACAACATATCTCACAATAAAGCAGAGACTCTCTTCTTACCCCTTGTAAAAAACTGAAACTCTCCCATGTTTCCTTGTTTAGTTACAAGCAGTGGAAGTTAGCTTGTTTTCACTAAAAATGCCCTCCTTGGGAGATAAATATGAGAAAAAGAGGTTTTTAGTGAAGGACACCGTTTCAAGCAGAACTCTCTTTTGAGCCTTTTATTTTTTGCCTCAGTGACACATCAGACATATACAGTATTTGTTTTCCCAAATAAATAAATAAAAAATAAGAGAATGTATTTGAGGGAGCTGTGTCGGTCTTAGCTTGATAAAAGCATAAACAAATGGAACGAACCCTTATGTGGTCACACTCACACTCTCTCTCTCTCTCTCTCACACTCTCACACACACACACACACACACACACACACACACACACAGGAATAACGAGTGCTGTAACGTTACCTGCTGTCACGTTACCTCTCATAACTAACGTTAGCACAGAAGATCACACAATAGCTACGTTAGTGCTGTAAACTTTGAAATGTTTATGTGACACATGTTTCGCCTTGGTTGCTGGGGACGGGTGTGTGACGCGGTTTGATGCGTTTGACGTATCCATGTGATTCCCCCTCCCTTGAGTGTGACAGAGCTCTCCCTTGAGAGGGAGAACTGGCAAGAGGAAACGTGAAGCGAGTCATGCCGGCGGCATAAGTTATAAACAATGCGTGACAATTATAGTCGAATGTTGTGTGTGTGATCATTTAATCTCAAACGCGATACAAAAAATAGGCTACTTTTTACCATCGTCATCGCTCTCTCCAAGTGGCACCCATTTCTCCTCCTCCGATTCATCTGTGTCAGACGGATCAGAACGCTGTGAAGGGGAGCCTTGGCCAAGTCACCATGGCGCAACAACAAAAACGCTGGCGTCTTCCTCGCCATCGTCGGCATCCGAGAACGACTGGGTCGGACTCTGTTTCGACCACAGGCTCCACCCATAAATACTAAACTAGCGGGTTCCTTTTATCAGTTTGACTTGAAACAATGTCACAGGCTGGGAAAGTGTCTGATGTAATGTAAACACCCAAAACATGAAAGTACGTCTGAGTACGTCTTTGGCACAGAATGCCATTGTTAAAAGTACGTCCGGGTACGTCTTTGGCAGAGAATGAGTTAAGAGCTCATATAGAGACACTGCATGAAATAGGCCACGCCCATCACGGGGGAAATCACTACGTTTTTCATTCCCACACACATACATTTTTCTTGAAGTTAACATAGCTAAAAGCTGTTGTGTGGTGGGCTGCGCAGACAACAAATGTAAAAAATCGCCAGTTAAAGTTTTTTTTGTACTCCTGAGCAAAATAAGGAAGCCATTGAGAATTGGCGAGAAGAAAAATGTGGATCTAGCTGTCAAGGAAGTGAGTTGGAGTGTTCATCTTCCGTATATACGATCTTTGTGTGCAACACGCGACCATGCACGCGACATAGGAGAATGCCAGGATTGGAGGGGGGTTTCTGTTTTCCCCTGTTTTGGGCATGGTTTCTGAATGGTGACCCGCTCCGCAGTGTCTCTATTGGGCTGATATATCAGTCTATCCCCAATTTATAGATGGATTATTTTAATATCTAATAGTTCTAACTACACATTTGTTCCATTAATTCAGCAAAAAAAGGCACATGCCAAACCTTGACAGTCTCTTAAACATGCTGGTATTACTTCACACTTGTGTGGGTAAAACTGAAATGTCAGTCAACATATAGACTCAGCCCTCAGTCTTAATCCGTTTCACTACTGTAAGACTGAGAATATTACTATTTAAATCTTTGCATAACGTTAGGTGGCACTGTTGGAAGCCTTGCATCGGAGAACCAATCATGAGTGCTGTGGGCGGGCCTGCTTTCTGGGGGCAGTTCTCATGCAGAACCGGTGTCTCGCAAAACATCGTCGCATTTGCGGAGAAACATATTAATCACTTAGAAACAAACATAACCTGTTAATAGGACGTGTTTCATCCGGCCCCGGCGGCTAGAGGTCTTTCTCCCAGCGATAAACCCGACTCCCGAGGCTAACGTTACAGAGCCTGCTGACTCCTCCTGACTTCACAGCACTTCACAGTAGCAAGCGGACCACTTCCGTGTCGGAAAAACTATTGTAAAATAAACCACAGCTATAAATTTTGTTTGGAGCATATCAGCTTCATGCTCTGTGTTAGGACTATGATAAATGGCATTGCCGCTAGCAAATAAAATTCTAATAATAAATGTAGGCGTGTCTGCTGCCGGCTATTCTCGGCGGGCTCGAAGAGACAGTTTCTGACAGTGAAATTCCCAGACGTTTGGTGGCGCAGCTCACCAAACGTCTGGGAGCCGAGACTAGTCAACATAAAGGTAAACATGGAGAGAAAAGGAGAAAGACGGAAAGAAAAACAGCAGGAAGGGATAGAGTAGAGTAGAGAGAGAGCTTACCTTCGTCGTGTGCCTGCTGAGATGAGAGCAGAGGAGATGGATTTCAACTTCGACTAACATGATGATATCACATGATGACATCACAACACACTCCGTCCAATCAAAAAACTTACCTCATTTCTTGCATCCGGCACAAATCTGTAAAAAGTCACAACAATGAAAACGTGTCATTATCAAATAATACTCTGAGTGCCGGGAGCCGTTTGGTCTCCATGTGTTCAATATTTATTTCTTTAGTATTGTATGCTTTAGTATTGTATTGTAACTTGTCCCAATTTCCCCCCGGGGATCATTAAAGTCTTTCTGATTCTGATTCTGATTCTGATGCTGCTGATGCACACAATGTATATTAACCAGACAACCAAGTTTACACCAACTTTTAAAACATATTTTTTCATTTGGAATTTGACTGAGGTTGTCAGCAGTTTATCCCAATCCAGTCTTGCTGTCGAAATCTATCTGGACTTTGTGACCTGAGATAACCTGTGATCCAGCAGCACCGCGGTGCTGTGCAGGCGTTTAGCGGAGGAATACGGTAGTTCTACGGTTGGGAGGAAATAGTGCCAAATGAGAGGACTGTTTTGACGGTAAAGTAAAGCGCTGAAAATTGTCAAAATAGAGCGTACATGTATACAGATATTGATTTGTTTAGGTGGCCGTTCTTTTAGGTGGCTAGGTTACGTTTTAGTTCATGGCCCCCAGAGCTGCAGAGACAGCTCTCTGAGGCTGCTGCTTTGGAGTGGTGGATCTCCTACACCGTGCGGTCAGGATCTCCTACACCGTGCGGTCAGCGTCCAGATCGCTTTGCATAGTACAGTGACTGTATGGGAGGAGCTCATAGGACCCCACTTCAAACAAACTGAACTAGACATAACTATGAAACTGAAAGAGATATACTTGATTTCAAATTCTAATAGTATATTTGCAGGGCCAAGAAATAGTCGATCAATCAGAATCAAGAGATAGGAATGACGTGTTTGACCCTTTTTTCAGCACCGGCGTAGGTTTGAACTCTTTGATTGCCGTCTAGTTTGTTCAGTCATTTCACAGAATGTTCCTCTACAGCCACAAGTTCACAACTAACAGGAAGCTGTACATGACTCACCTGTAGGTGCCATGAAGTGCTGTTGTTGTTGACGTATTGTGAATTTGACATAAAACTGAATTAAAATTATTTTGATATTTATTAGGGCTGTCAAACGATACATTTTCTTAATCGCGATTAATCTTGCGATTAACTATAGTTAATCGCGATTAATCGCATCTTTGTATCCCGTGTTTAAAATGCCATTATTTTGCATTTCAAAGCATTTTTAATTCGATATTAATAATTCTTACCAGTGTGTCGTGATTGGGAATCAAATGAATGCAAATAAATGTACTTTGTGATCTTGAATTTTAGATTTATTTTCAATTCAATAGAAGTGCAATGTAGATAGGAGGTAACAATGTCTACAAAATATATCTTGAACAGAAAATAAATGCACAATTGTAAACAGTGCAGTACACGCTCCAGAACCGATACTTCCGGCGGCGGCGCTGTGGAGCAGTCGAAACCCAAAATGACACAGCCGAAGAAGGCTGTGTCTGAGCTAAAAACTTTGGCACTTCCATGTGAATAATGGCTCGGTATTGGAAACTACGGAAGATTTTGGAGTACATTGGCGCCGTAGTATTGGATAACTGCCCAGCCGACCTCCCAGTGGCTAGAGGACCCGCGCATCCGAGACTCTGAAGGAAGAATGACTGAGTCTCGCGTTGAGGCTACGGCGACGCTAGCTGCTCCGGTATGCTTAGCTCAAACTCGATGTACTTAGGTGATATTTTAATTCCGTTTTACACAAGGTGCAAACTACTGTTGACTTGCCCACTGTGCCACCGCTGCGACCGGCTTGACTACAAGTACGGGTGTGTCGAAGGGACAAAATAGCGGCATGCGATTAACGCGATAAAAAAAAAACGCGTTATGGTCGGCCCTTAATCGCATCGCGATTAACACGTTAACGCTGACAGCCCTAATATTTATATATGTATGGGACAATTGGGAACTCCATTTAACAAATCTAAACAAAATTAGACAAAACTGTGTGTGTGTGTGCGTGCTACTGACCTGGGGGGCCCAGGGGTAAGTCTGGCTGAGGAGTTGCTCCTGCTAACAGAGATGGAGGAAGAGGGAGTCAGAGCAGGTGCAGGAGGCTTGGTCCAACTGGGCAGATGTGGACTCTCTGGCTGGGGCCTGCACGCGCACGCACGCACGCACTCACACACACACACACACACACACACACACACACACACACACACACACACACACAATTTACTATTCTGTTGGATGCATTTTCCCTCATGCTGCCTCATTTACTTCTACTGCAGTTAGTGATTTACTACATTTCCCAGAATGCCTTTCGACAACAGCAATGGGGTTTTTCCCATAGAAAAAGCTGATCTCAGATTTGCGTTTCCATACAACGGGGCTTAATGCTTGAACGTGTGATCTTTAACTGGTGACACCTGTCACACCTGTCTCAAGTCGCAAAGCACCGGCAGCATCCATATTAGAGAGCTGCAAACCCGAGGGTACCCTCGCGGGCCCCTCGGGCCTGCCAATACGGGCCAAGGCCGGGCTCGTTTTTTCTTTTTTTTTAATTAATAGGTCCGGGCCGGGCCGGGGTCGGGCCGTTTTTCAATAATTAAATAAAATAACGTTGTATTACTCGCTTGATTTTACACAGCAGAGCAGTCACACAAAGAGGAGGAGCGCACACTGCACAGACACTCGCCTAGCCACAGCCACACACACACAGACACACACACACCCTCACCGTGACGTTAGTCTGCCACTCCGTCAGCGTAAAAAACAACAACAAAACAAGCCGCGTGTGTCCGTGTCCGTGTCGTGAGAGAGAAATAAGATCGATGGACATAAAACAAAGTTTGCGAGGGGAGAGTTAAACAGTCCCCACTGCAGTAGGGAAAGCTCATTTCAACCTGTTCAAAATGAACCCATCTACCATACATTGTGAGGACACTAATGTGACGTTATTCAATGCAGCTATAAACGGTAAGTCTGCTGTTTTAATTTCGATATGCTTGAGTGACATAATGTTTCAGTTTGTGGGCATTGTTGCTGTTGGCAATTAAACGATCTAACGTTCTCTTTCTCGAGACGTGTGGATTTTGATAGGCCACGGTAGCATGTGTGAGAGGGGGAGAGAGAGACAGAGAGAAAGCTGCAGTGTTTGTCTTCATAGGCAACACAGTCTAGCAACGTTTTGGACTAACGAGTTCAGCGGCGCGGCAGCATGCACAGAGAGGGAGAGAGAGATGTGTCGTCATATCGTGATATTGATGTCGGGCCTCGCAACGGGCTCGGGCCAATTAATTTCATGACTCATCCGGGCCGGGTCGGGCACGGGCCTGCATGTCACGGGCCGAGATTTCAGGCCCGCGCAGCTCTCTAATCCATATGCCTGTGTGACTGTAACTAGTCACTAACGGTCAAAAGTTGTGGCTAAAAGGGTGGATAAACATTGCATATCCTATAAGTTCTTCACAATAAAAGCCTTCAATCAGTTTACAGTATCAGTGCAAAAGCTTTTATTATTAAGCAGCAGGAAATGTTTTCACCAGCTCAGCAGTAACATAACGCTCCGATATGGCTCAAAGCAATCAGGAAATGGTCAAATAAAGCAGCTATCTGGAAGTACAAACAGAAACACAGGAGAGAAACTAAACCTCACACCACAAAGATTTAGTTGGAAGCTACAAAAGTCCTGAGAGCTGAACACACAGAGGCTTTTAAAAACGTCTTTCTCTGGTCTCCAGCACAGAGACATGAGAGTTTTGCATGGCAACCTACACTCGCAACACAGCTGTTTACGGGGTCCCCCAGGGCTCCACATTAAGTGGATATCCACATTAAGTGGAAGAGAAATTTACTTGCCCCACTGGACAAGTTAAAGGTCCTATCCGTAAGTTTGTCCGGAAAATAAACGTTCACAAAGTGTTTTCTATTACCAATGAGTGAATGCGCCGTTCCTTAAGTTAAAAAACGAGCCTAGGCGCGTCTCTCTGCGTTCACCCATTGCAAAGATATTGCAGGATTTTCATGCTTGTCACGGGTTATACTTTCCCAGCAAATTGGGCGGATGTGATGTTCTGCGCGTTTACGAGCCTGCCTCTTGTCCTCATGGCTCTGGCGGAAATACCAACGAAGAAGACGGCTAACAGGAAGTGGCTATCGTTACGTTCGTTGCTAGCTGCCACCAAAAGCAAACAACAACAACACAGACTCCAGAAAAAAGTCCACACAAAATAAATAAATATTTATCTAGTGAAGCCCGTCTGGCCAGACAGCAGCAATGTGACTGACATCGGGGGGAAACTAGAGTCGGGGCCGTGTTTTCACTTCATGGAGGGACCTTGCTGCTTGTAGCTACTGTAATGTGGTTTTGACAGATAACGTTAGCTGCTTGCTAATGGATTTACCACCTGGTCAGAAACTCTGCTAACATTACCGTCTTGTGTGAAGTAATGCAACAGTCGCAAATATGCCTAACGTTACTACAGTTATGCTTATGGTCATGGAACATTATTGTTTGACTGCAGTTAGCTGCGGTGGTGAGACTGCCAGTTATAACGTTAGCTTGATGCTTAACTAATAGATTTAGCTATATTTATAGAAATTACCACCAGCCCCACTAATAACGTTACCGTCTTGTGTTGATAATGAATGTAACAGTCGTAAATATGCCTAACGTTACTGTCTGTTATGCTTATTATGGTACATTGTTCAGTTTGGTCAACTATTAGACGGTAGCGGGGGAGAAGGCTCTGCCTCTGACTAGTTAGCTGCAGTGGGACTGCACATTAGTATAACGTTAGCTTGATGCTAATCGCGGCTAACTAATATTGATTGACATTTATAGAAATGACCACCGAGCTCCACTAATAATGTTACCGTCTTGTGTGGATAATGAATGTAACAGTCGTAAATATGCCTAACGTTACTGTTATGCTTATGAAACATTGTTTGATTGTTCAGTTTGGTCAACTCCAGGCATTACACGGTACCGTACATACAGGGGAAGCAGGGTAGTTCCTGGCTCACGGTAATGTGAATATCCCATCCATTTCCCCGCAGCCAATGCAAGCCAAAACACGGCCAAACATGCCACAATAACGTCGGATAATTCATCCAGAATCCTTCCTGGGCATCCTTCCTGGGCTTATCTGACTGATAAATTGTCCAGGTTGCCGTTTTCAAGTTACTTTTATGAGTTAACGTTACAAAGCAACCAACAGTCTGCTGTTGCCAGGCAGCTAAATGTGCGCGTGCGAGTATTGTGCCCGCGTGTCAGCTCGTTCACACGCTGCCTGCAGTTACTCGAACGGCCACCGCTGTCAGTAATAGTTAGAACCTACGGATAGGACCTTTAAGTCCCATGTTTCCAGACTTTACTTGGGCGGACCACCCAAGTATATAGAGACACTGCATGTAATAGGCCACGCCCATCACGGGGGAAGAGCTCCGTTCATTTCCACACACCAGCGTCATTTTCCTTGAATTAAACATAGCTAAAAGCTGTTGTGTGGTGGGGCTGCGCAGAAAACAAATGTAAAAAATCGCCAGTTAAAGTTTTTTTGTACTCAAAAACAAGCAAAACAAGGAAGCCATTGAGAATTGGCGAGAAGAAAAATGTGGATCTAGCTGTCAAGAAGTAAGTTGGAGTGTTCATCTTCCGTATATACGATCTTTTGGTGCAACACGCAACCATGCATGTGACATAGGAGAACGCCAGGATTGGACAGGAGTTTGTGTTTTCCCCCATCTTGGGCGTGGTTTCTGAATGATGACGCGTTACGCAGTGTCTCTATATCACCGCAAGAATGAGTCCGGAAGTAGCACTTGGGTTCATCAGGGGAAAATTCTGTGAGAATTTAAGATGGGGATTTTGCTTATATGCATCAAATAAGGTCTGTGGTTAACAGAAGTTTATGGGTGTAGTAATTTGTGTTCAGAAGATCGATCACACACGTGGGCCACTTTTATGACTGTTGAAACGTTTACTGAAAATCGTGTGTAAAAAAAAACGCATTTACGTTAACTGCAATTTGTACAGTTTCAGAAAATGGTGAATTCATGAGTTTTGACGATTTGAAGGCAAGTATGATCTTGAGAACAAAGACTTCTTTAAAGTCAAGCTGAACCCAAAAATGACTTTTCTTTTCTTTTAGTTCAAATACCTGGGAATGCAGTGCACCTATTTATCACAAAAATAAAATCTCTTTAGTTTTTATTTATAATATAATTATATATATATATATAATATAATTTATAATTTTTCAAGATTTCATTGATAACAGTAATCTACAGTTTGCTGACGTCACCTAGTACTATCAAATTTCTACCCCATTTCAACCAATCATATCACGACATGGCAGCTGTCTGACGTTTCACGTTGCCTCTCTATATGGTGGCGTCAACACAGTGAAGGCTGATGTCGACTGACCCGGATGAGGTAGGCAGCAGCCAGCGTGGCGCTGCGGGAGCGCCCGGCTTTACAGTGCACGTACACACTGGATCCCTCCTCCCTGAGGCGCAGGGCGAACTCCAATCAAATCTTCATTTCAGGATAATTTTCTCTTCCAAAGGAAAGAGAAAATGGTGCCTAGTGCCTGTCATCTGGCAGAATTCCTACCCCATAAACTAACTACTAACTTGGCCAATTGTATGAAACATGAACATGAACGGTAATGTCTAAGAATGCAAAGAAATGTAACTGGCTCGTTAAAACGCGCATTCCAGGAATATTGTATTTACAGCAATAGCGATAAAGGCGCGCACTTGAGAGCCTGGTTGTCAGGGGTCGCCCCTCTGAGATTCCAGGCGGGCGGGCAGCACCAAAGCCAGTCCCCAGAATTGTCAAATCAAATCATCGACACCCGGCATTGTGCAGCTTGTGGTCCGCCTCTCAACCCTGTCACCTCAGACAAGATTTGTTTGAGTCTCCGACGCTCAAGCTATTGCATTCGCCTTCGGTTCACTTCGACTTTAAGTATTTACAGCTGAGATAATAATAAGTAATTGTGGATGCGTATGAAAAAAAGGGGACCCGGGTCATCTCTGCTTTCTATCAAGCTCTGGGGGGAGCAGGGGTGACACAACCCTCTACATAAAAGAAAAATGGGAAAAAGAGCTACAGATTCAAATAACAGAAGAGGAAGGGTATAAAGTGTGTGAGATACAATGCACATCCACAAAGTCACTTGTATGGAGGGAAATCTGCTGGAAAAATTTAACTCGCTTTTTTATAACACCCAAAATAAAAAGCAAGCAACTCGCCGCACATCAACAATGTTGGAGGCTGTGTGGTTATGTGGAGGCTGAGCAGTCGCATATTTTCTGGAACTGTACAAAGAGGCTGTATTGGGAAAATGTCAATGTGGAGGTTAACCATATTTTGGGCTATGACATTCCAAATAAATGCCCTGTGATGTATCTTGGTAACATCGAACATGTTGTGATGAGAGAAGATCTCTACTTGACCAAAGTCTTACTCGCAGCAAGTAAGAAAGCCATTACCAGAAACTGGCTAAATGCAGACACACCAAAACAGGAGCAGTGGTTGGAAATTGTTCAGGAGATCTTTGTTATGGAAAAACTGACATATCTTTTGAGAGTCAAAGAGGATATTTTTGAAAAGAATTGGATAAAATGGAACATCTATATGAGACAGGACACCGACCAAATGAGTACCTAACTAAAATAACTTTGAATGAATGTGTCATTATCTCTGGACAACTATTGTGATTTTATTTTCTTTCTGGTTATATGTGTGAGTTGAATTTGTGTGTTTTTTTAATGCCGATGTGCGGCTGATATTGTTTTGTTTATACCTATGTGAAAATCAATGAGTGAAAAAAAATCTAGACTTGATTTAGTATGATTTAGTAGCATAGTGTCAGCTGTCCTAGCAGTATAGGCAGAAAATTAATAGCTGCGAAACCTAGTTCCACCTCTGCGCAGATTCCTCCATACTGGCTTCCCCCCTCTTCTCTTTCTCTTGCTCAGGTGTCCTTTGCTGTCCTGACTCGAGTCCCTGCCTATTCGCCGACCCTCACCACGGCTGCTGTATCTCGTTGCTGGTGCATCCAGTCATTCTTCATCACCACGGCTGCTGTATCTCGTTGCTGGTGCATCCAGTCATTCTTCATCACCACGGCCATTCGTCGTCCCCCTGGCCCAATACCCGCTACTCCCCCCCCCCCCCCCCCTCCCTCCGGCCTCATCATCACCACTGACCCCTCCTCCCCTCCTCTCTTCTCGGTCAATGCCACCAATGCGGACTCGTGGAACTCTCAGATTGCCCTCGTGGAACTCTCAGATCAATAGAGACACATTTTCCCCTTTTCACCAAGCTAATTACCTCCCTTCCCTGAACCTATGAACACTTAAAGACTCAAATTTCTTTTTATTTTTTGGACTCTTCCTTATTTACATTTTCAACTTTCTTCCCTGAACTTATGTACATTTAAAGTCTACATTTTCTTTTTTGGACTCTTCCTTATTTACATTTTCAACTTTCTGTTTCTTTTTGTAAATTTCATTTCTTTATCTGAAACTCTGTAAAATGTTTAGCCCGGCATCCACTACATCTCGGCCTATCCCAGAGGGGGGTCCTCAATTGGGGTCCATAGTTGGGCCCCTTCGGTGCATCGGCCCTCACAAGTTTCCTCCTCAGCTAGTCACTGAGGCAATCCTGGGGATATAATTCTGCGGGTGGAAACTGAGGGTGGAGGGGTGTTTTGGTGTTTCCCGGCCCGGCCTTCACTCTCACGCCTTATGGGTGTGGGGGCCGGGGTGGGTGCATTGGTGCTCTCCATCACTGGTCAAGGGATGCCGGTAGGTCAGAATAGCTTAGGTTAGGATATAGATTAGCTACAGCCTAACTGTAGGCTGTAGACCCGTAGGCTGTAGACCAGAGGATTCCAAAGTCTGAGACCATGGGCCTTCTCTCAGAAATAGCATGGAAAAAGCTCCAAGAAAAAGCAGCCTTCACTCTTATTCAAATTATTAAATTAACTATTACTGAAATAACTAAAATAATTCACTCAATGACCCTCCCCTCAAATTGTTGCGCGCCGCTGGGGAGGCCCACCTCCCACTTTGGAATCCTCTGAACTGGAGTGTTATAGTGTTCAGGCTAAGATCAGACTAGAGTAGAGTAGGACAGGGCAGACTAGGCTGTAGATTAGCTAGATTCCTTGTGTGCTTTAGTTGCGGTTGATGGCTAGAGTAGTCAGATTGTCTGCTACCTCGGGCGCCGCAGCGAGATGGCCAGGCGGATTGAGTAACTGCTGTATGCCCTGGGGTCAGGCGCGGACTGGCTAATCGGGCGCTTCGGGCAGATGCCCGGTGGCCTGGCCTGCAAAAAAAGAAAAAAAAATGCAGGCCAGGCCACTCACTGAACAGCAGGCCAGTATGTATAAGTGTTCCTAGTTGTGCAGATTGCAGGCAGGCAGGTTGCAGGCAGCCAGGCAGGGAGGAATGAGTTAACTTTTCAGTCAGAAGCTGCTGAGACCCCAGCGCGGGTGGGCGGGGCTTGCTGTTCAATGGTGCCAAAATGGAGAAGAAAAAAGGTGCAGAGAGGTGGAACACAAGGAGCCTATGTTGTGTCTTGGCCTAAACTACAATATCAGTCATAGACAATTGTCTATTGCCTCTAGAATATTCAAGAGAAATTCAATTACCACTAATTTGTATTTATTTATATTAGGCTATAAAAAAAATCCCATTGGTCAAATGTAAACAGTAGTGGCTAAACTGAAAGTATGGGTTGGATTGCTTTTGGGGTTTTCTTCACAAAAGTGGAGGAGGCAGAAGCAGCACTAGCACTGCAGCAGGTGCTCCTGCAGAGCTGGAGGTGGTGTTGAACTTATCAGAATCAGGAACCTTCAGGTAGGCTACAATTTCAGAGCATAAAGTGAAACATGTAGGCTATATGCTTATTGCTTTCACATTAATGTGCTTTATGGGATTATCAGTAGGACTGCACAATACAGTTTAAAGTGGAGATGAAGCAGTTTGATTTTTTGTCATTTAACCTCAGACGAGACAAGACAGGACACTGCAGTCTTCCTTAAATTAAGTTTGCTGTGAAGCTTTTGTACAGAGGCCTGTTTTTGTTTTTACGTCTTCATATTATACTTGCAGTTATCTAGGCCAGCGTTTCTCAACTGGTGGGTCGCGGGGCGGTTTTGATTGGGTCGCAGACATTGGGCCAATTTTTTTTTTTTTTTCCATATTTCATTTGAGTTAAATTCAGATGATTGAAACTGGATTAGCCTGACCAGTTTTACTTGTTTAACAAGCTGAAGCATATGCTCTGCCTGTAATTCAAGAGAAGTCTGCCTTTTCATTTCATATTTAATTTTAGTTCAATTCAGATGATTGAAACTGGATTAGCATGGCCCCAGTTTAATTAAAAGTTATGACCAGTTTAACTAAAAAGCATATAGCCTGCCTGTGATTCAAGAAAAGTCTGCCTTTTTATTTCATATTAGTTAAATTCAGACTATTGAAACTGGATTAGCATGACCAGGTTAACTTGTTTTATTATTATTATTATTATTAAAGCAGCTACGAGCAACTTTTTCGATTGTTATTAAACAGTATAATTACAATATTGATGCATCACATCTTACCTATAATAGTAGCTGAGACCAAAGCCGTGTGAATCGGAGATTGCTCCCTTAGATGATTATTAAGTCTGTGTCTGTCTAAACTCGCGTCAACAGGGGGCTCTCCCTCTCTCTCTCCTTACCGCCGGACCGGATAAACGCGGAAGTGAAACCCGGAAGTGAAACGCAGCTGCCTGCCTACCCTGTTCGCGCTGCCTAGCAACATAGCATAAACAATGTGAACGCCATGCATACTCTCGCGAACATCTCTCGTTATATTCTAACAGGTTTTTTGGAAGTTATTTTGTGGTTATGGCCGAAGTGGCTGCTGCAAACCGTTTCATTTCACTTCCTGATCTTCCCTGGCCACAGAGAGACTAACACTGGCCGATTCACTCGGGGTTCAAACGAGACTACTCTGCATTGGTCTCGTCTACTATTAGAGGTAAGATGTGATGCATTGATATTAAATTTAGACTGTTTAATAACAATCGAAAAAGTTGCTCGTAGCTGCTTTAACTTGTTTAAAAACATATAGGCATGTAATTCAAGATAAGTCTGCCTTTTATTTCATATTTCATACAGTTCAAATAAGACTTTCTGAGCATGACCAGTTTGACTTGCCTGTAATTCAAGTCTGCCTTATTTCAATTGGTTTTTAGCCCTAGTTGCACTTCTGTTGCACTTTTTTGTTCATTTGAGGTTTATAACAGTGCATGAAGGCATTGTGTATTAAATTAATGCGCTATTTTTTGTGCAATAAATTTGAGTGGTTTAAAAAAAAATCTGAAATTTGGGTCGCGACTTCATGACAAGGAAAATAGTGGGTCCTGAGGCTACACCAGTTGAGAACCACTGATCTAGGCAATGTTGAATTCTATTAGTGAACAAATAGGTAACATGTAACATCACGTTAGCATTATATTCACCAAATCTTGCTTCAAACGGCCCAGATTTTTCATGTGTGTCCGCGTGTGTTGGCCTGGCCTGCATGGTATCTAATGAGCGGCCTGAATTATGGTCCCAGTCCGCCCCTGCCTGGGGTTAGGCGATAAATGTAAATTTAAATGTCACTCTTTTCAGCTTAGATATGATAGATGCTTATTTCCATATTTTCTTGGCTGTTTATCAAATGGGGGATTGTCTGCTCGTATAGAGGGAGCCTTTTGTCCATATATGGCTTTTTCCGCTTCAGTCTTCTCTCATCTTCTGGGATTCTCTCAGTGTGCCCAGACAGAAGATGGTGGGTTGAGCCACACCCGTGTTGATGTTAGCAGTAGTATGATGACAGTCTATGTTAGTTATATGTCTGTGTGGAACATTTTCCTTTTGTCCCATCTTCATGGGATTCTGAACTACTGAGAGGATCTCCTGGAACCTCACGCATCCAAGATTTGGCCGAGTGTCAGGATGCTACGCATGGAAGCTACAGCCAAGCTAGCCAAGTGTGTGTGTGTGTGTGTGTGTGTGTGTGTGTGTGGTGTGTGTGTTTCAAACCTACCTCCAAGTTGGTGTGCCCGGCTGTAATAAACACAGAGATCACATCAACAAGCTGCCACATAAGTTCCTTCCTCATTTAACAAGTTATACATTGTAACTTAATGTAAACTTCAAAGTATTGTTTACACTACAGTAACCCAGATACACTCTCAGACGTTTCCCAGCTGTGAAAAACAGAAGAACACACCTGAAGCATCGCTACAGTCTGCAATTGTTCAAATATTACCCATTCAGTTATTATCAAGAGTAAGTTGTTTACTGCATACTGTAACTGTTACCTAAAGGCAGATAACCAAAATGCAAGGCTATAATCAGGGTTCCTACACATTTTCAACTGAGAAATTTCATATTTTTCCCATACCTTGATTTGTTTTGAAGATTTTGTCTGGTGCTCAATATGATTTAAATTTTACATGTATATATTTTGCCCCTGCTAACTAGGTGACTGAAGATTGTTCTTCACAAGAACAACAACAACAACAACAACAACAACAACAACAACAACAACAACAACAACAACAACAACAACAACAAAGTGGGTCTACAATAACATAAGAGGAATTATGTGTATCAGACCTGAACCAACATTTTCCAGACTTGGAAATGCATGATCAAATTCATTTTTAATACTTTCCCAGACTTTCCAGACCTGCATAGGAACCCTGTACAATTCATTGTAAAATAGAAAAATAACAAACCAGAGACAAGCCAGCTCAATACATGTATAGAAAAAAGCCACTTTTTCAAGAATTCAACAGTGCTAATTGATGAATCAAAATCATTTCCATTTAAATATGAATAACAGTTGAGACTAAAAAGAAGTAACCAAGGCACTCTTGTAGGTGAAAAAAGTTAAAAAGCCTTTATTGTATGGCTAATGCATAACGCGTGGAGTGCGTTTCAGCTCCACCTTTTCTTTTCTTTCCCCCCGCCTCTCTCTCATTAACAAAAATGTGAATAATGCACGCATCCTATTTGCCACAGTTGATAGACTGACTAACCCGCCGCTTTGGGTAACACCTGAGTTTCTCTCCACTGTCAAATGTAATGAGTTTGCTGCCTTTTTTACGGACAAAATTATTAATATCAGGCAGGCTATTAGTGGCTCCACACTAAGTAATGATGCGAGATCACCCTACCCACAGAACCCTAGCTCGATAAATTTGTCCCAGTTCAGCGCTATTGACTACAACATTTTAGAGGAAACTGTGCAAGGCCTTAAATCATCTTCGTGTTGTCTCGACACCCTTCCAACAAGTTTTTTTTAAAGCATTTATAGCTGCTTGTCGTCTGACTTACTGCAAATAGTTAATAGCTCCCTTCTGACCGGCACCTTTCCTGAGTCCCTGAAAACTGCAGTTATTAAACCCTTACTAAAAAAGTGTAGCCTTGATACATCGGTAATCAGTAACTACAGTACAGACCAATATCTAATCTCCCCTTTATAGGGAAAATAATTGAAAAGGTTGTTTACCTGCAACTCAATAGATTCCTAACCTCAAACGATCTCCTAGATAAACTCCAATCAGGCTTTCGCCCCCATCACAGCACCGAAACCACGCTTACTAAAGTCATAAATTACATCAGAATGAACACAGACTCAGGAACAAATTTGATTCTAGGGCTACTGGATCTTAGCGCTGCGTTTGACACTGTTGACAACTCAATATTATTGGACAGGCTGGAAAACTGGGTTGGACTATCGGGTATGGTCCTCCAGTGGTTCAGGTCCTATATCCAAGACAGGAAGTACTTCGTTTCCATTGGCAATTACTCATCTGACGTAACTACTATGACATGTGGGGTGCCTCAAGGATCCATTATAGGGCCTGTTCTATTCAACCTTTATATGCTCCCTCTAGGCCTAATTATGCAAAAAAACAAAATAGCTTATCATAACTACGCTACGAACCGTCTAGACCTCTCAGGTCAGCAGGGTCCGGCTTACTAACTGTCCCTAGGATCAAATCAAATCATGGGAAGGCCGCATTCACCCACTATGCTTCTGCTAGCTGGAACAAACTGCCTGAAGACCTCAGATCTGCCCCAACTTTACTTACTTTTAAAAATAGACTAAAGACTTGTATGTTTACCGTCTGCTGACAGCTGTTTTTTAGGAGATGTGTGTGGCCTATAAAGGTTTGAGTCCAACTATTATAAAGGTTATGGACATTTTTAACTGCTGCGCCTGTCGCTTAATGCACTTTTTATGCTCTCTCTTGTCCTCTCAAATCTGCACGCATAGCTAGTTCAGTCTGCATCCCATGTGTTTTGGTTCATGTTGTTTTCTGACTGTGCTCTGTTTGTGTGACTGCTCTGCTCCATAACGCACTTTATGTTGACGTACTTTATGATTGAGTTTCCTTTAGGCACCTTTATTTATTTAAATTTCCACTGATGATTGTACTGCTGAATGTACTGCTGTGTAGTACTGTACTGCTCTCAGCCCCTAGTATAGCTATTGTATAACTATATCTATATGTATTTAACTTTTCGATTTTTGTATCTTAAACTGTACCTGTGTAATTGCACTTTTATTCTCCGGTTGTCTTTTTAAATTCTGGCAGGGGGACTGCCAATGTAAACTAGCCTCTGGCTACAATTGGGTACTTTTACGCTATACTGTGTTCATGAATGTACACCGTCCCTCTATATCAAATAAAATAAATTCAAATTCAAATTTAAATTGAAAGGTAGTGTGACCGCTCACCTTGTCCGCAGTGTTGACGGTTTGCGCTGCAGAGATGAAAAAGAAAATGTTTATGAGCGAGACAACATGAACGCCAGGAGAGAAAGCTCTCCCTCACAGACAGTCAGACAGACAGACATAGAAAGACAGACAGACAGTCAGACAGACAGACAGACAGACAGACAGTCAAACAGACAGACAGTCAGTAAGTCAGTCAGACAGACAGACAGACAAGAGTTATACCTCGTATAGGAGACTGGTTGGACTCTCTGTCTCTGGTTGGCTTCTTGTCACGGAAGACCCGCGGTGGCTCAGCAGGATCTGGACACGCACACACGTGCGTGCGTACACACACACACACACACACACACACACACACACACGCACACACACACACACACACACACACGGTTAACAAGGGACACACTGGAGGCCACCATCCCATATATCTGGGAAGCCTCTGCTTCCGTGGAGATCTTTGAGGGGCAGCTGAAAACCCATCTTTTCAGACAGGCGTTTAGACTTTCGTAATTTGAACTGCTGATTTTTTATCTCTTAATTTGTATTTAAGCTACGTATGTCATATTTTCTGTTTTTTTATATCTGCTTTTAAATCACTGTGAAGCACTGTGCATCCGTGCTGAGAAGGGTGCTATACAAATAAAATTGTACTTACTTACTTATATACTTATATATCACGACATCACATGAAATGACATGATGACATCACATCACATAATGTTACTTAACACGTTGAGTGCCATAGCCGAGATATCTCGTCTTACATAATCCAACGCTTGAGTGCCAAAGCCGAGATATCTCGTCTTACATCTTTTTCAGTGGTTTCCACTAGCTGGCGCCCTTGGGCAATATGTGAATGTGGATCCGACCTCTCCCGCTGCCCCGGAAGTACTCTAACAAAGATTTCTATATAAGGAAGGCGGGCTCTTTGATCAGCGTGGGTAGTAGGTAAATTTGAGCGAGAAAGACAGAGACAGAATTACATAGCGATTTATATATAGAGAATTTCAGCAATTTAGCAATTTAGAGTCAGATTTAGAGCGAGTTGGTTAGCGTAGTTGATTTAGTTTGTTAGTTGTTAGTACAGTAGTAGTGTTTAGTATAGTCTTTATAGTAGACTTAGTTTAGATACTTAGTTAGCGGGTAGTTACAGTTAGTGTTCATTGTAGTTAGCTTAGCACATTTAGCGTTAGCGTCAGTTCATTTTAGTATTTAGCCTTTATTCTAGTTCAGTTTATTCTAGTTCAGTTTGATCGAGTTGGTAGCCGGTAGATTAGCCTTATTTCAGTTCAGTTTGATCTAGTCGTAGCAGTAGTTGTTTTATTTCAGTTTAGTTGGGAGCGGGTGGCGTGTTTGTGCCATGCCGGCCAAACGCAAGCGGTCTTCGGCGGCTGCACGCAAGCGATCGGCCGATCAGAGATCACTGCTTGATTTCTTTTCCGTCCGAAACGAGCTTGTGCCGGAGACCGATTCCGAGGTCTCGGATGATGAACGGGGTGAGCCTCTGCATGTCGCGGCTGCGGCTGCAGGGCTCACGACTGAGTCCGAGTCGAGTGACCTCCAGTCTTCTCCAGACGCGGAGGATTCTGAGGAGGAGTGGGCCCCGTCGAGGAGCGAAGCTCCAGAGAGCAGTGGTAAGACGATGTTTGAGATGACTTGTGTAACTTGTGGAAATGTAATTACTATGACTATACAAAAGCCAGCAGTCAGTCAATTCATTTTACTTTATTTCAGACTCTGAACAGTCTGAAGATGAGCCTGAGGCAGCCAGCTGTAGCGGTACTGGTGCTACAGCCTCTGGTGCCAGGAAAATGGGTAAGAGCACACTTCAGAATCAGGTTTATTTTCACATCACAGGTTCCAGCCAGCATTCAGTACCACACATATAAAAAACACTATTTTATGGTAATTATGTATTTCTATAATTTGCAGATTGTGGCAGTGGAGCTGGAAGTGGGAAACGGCCTGCAGGTCCAGGCTGGAGTGACGTTGACTGGGAGCCAACCCACATCCCCTTCACAGCACAACCGGGTCCTCATAGTGGTGGTGCTGCTGAACCAGTTGACTTCTTCCAGCTCTTCCTGGACGATGAGCTGCTCCAGGCTATTGTAGTCCAAACTAACTTGTATGCACACCAGTGCATCAGTCAGGTCAGTGAGGCTCTGCCACATTCAAGGCTTGGGAGGTGGAAGGACACTACAGTGGCAGAACTCAAGAGCTTCTTGGGACTATACTTCCTCACTGGGATCGTCCAGAAGCCTAAACTGGCCATGTACTGGTCCACAAATGAACTGACTGCTACCCCCCACTTCAACAAAACCATGTCTCGCAACCGCTTTCAACTGCTAACAAGATTCCTCCATTTCAGTAACAATTTTGATGTTGATGGTGCAGACAAGTTGTTCAAGGTCCGGCCAGTTTTGAACGACCTGTTAGAAAAGTTCAGAGACATGTTCACACCGAGTCAAAACATTAGTATTGATGAGGGGATGCTCCTGTGGCGTGGGCGGTTGGCCTTCAAAGTGTACAACCCACAGAAACCCATAAAGTATGGGATAAAGTCCTACATCCTCTGTGACTCCCAGACAGGTTACTGCTACAACATGAAGCCGTACTGTGGTGAGCGGTCCACCCTAGGCGAGACGGTGGAGTTCCTCCTCGGGGACTTGGCAGGGCAGGGGTACCATTTGTACATGGACAACTACTACAACTCTGTTGGAATGTGTGCACAGCTGCTGGAGTGTCAGACACATGTCTGTGGCACTCTGAGGAAGAACAGGGGCGAGCCACCTGCTACCATGGTCACCAACCACACCGTGAAGCTGGGGGAAACGGTCATGCGCCACAATGGTGGCACCATGGTTCTGGCCTGGCGAGATAAAATAATCGTGAAAATGGTTTCCACGCTGCACGACGACACGATGGAGACGGTGCAGGTCAGGCAGAAAGGCAGCAGAGAGAGGGTCGCACACACAAAACCCAAGTGTGTGGCAGACTACAACAAGTACATGAATGGGGTCGACAGATTGGATCAGAACATTGCATACTATCCGTTTGCCAGGAAGACATCCAGGTGGCCCTTCAAATTTGTCATGTACATGTTTCAGATCTCTTTTTATAACGCCTTTGTTCTGTACAAAGCTAAACACCCAGCTAAACGCCAGAGAAAGTGTGAAACATTGCTGGATTTCATCCTGAGTGTTGTCGGTGCATGGACCAGACCTGTGGTGGGGGGTGGCGGGGAGGAGGTGGGGGCTGGCGGGGAGGAGGTGGGGGGTGGCAGGGAGGAGGTGGGGGCGGGGGGCAGTGACCAACCACGCCGGCGACCATACCTGGACCCTCAATGCAGGCTGGAGGTCAATCTAGCGGGCCATGTAATGGTCCTCATACCAGCCACACCCAAAAAAGATGCCCCAACGAGGAGGTGTAGCATGTGTGCAAAGAAAAATCTTAGAAGAGAGTCACGCTACATGTGTGTCAAATGTGGGGTCTCATTACACAGGGGTAGCTGCTATGAGGAGTACCACTCAGACAAGAACCTTGCTCAGCGGCGCTGGCGCTGAGTAGGCATGGGTCGTAAAAAAAAAAACCTGCCAGGGATTGTTTTTGCTCTTTGTTTGATTGTTTGCTAGCTAGCAGGAATACATAAAAAGTACCTGCTGATTTTCATGTAACTTTATGGATGGGTGTAACATGGGCCAAGGAAGTACCCATTACATTTTGGAGCAGTTCTGGATTCGGTGTACGAGCCCAAACCGGTTTGATCACTAACCGAAAAAACCTATAAAAAAAAAAAACCTATAAAAAAAAAAAAAAGCTGAGTGACCTGTGGTCTGCTCTTGTTTTGTATTTATTTTGACATTTATTTATTTTATTATTTGTATTATTCCTCCATTATTGAAAACAACTATTGTTCAGATGTCTGATGTCTCACTGATGCCAAAAATAAATGGTTAAAGTGACTGTTCTGGCTGTTTGATTGAATTGCACAAAACTGCATTTTTCTCAGCTTTCCTTCCCAGAGGCCAAAACCATGCTGTATTCAACGGCTAATATCTACATAACTACTAACTCTACAAACTAACTCTTTTAGACAGAGAAAGCACACATTCTATTACCGTAGTTCTTTTTAGATGATTGGTGTTCACGAAGTCTTAACAGAAATGAATCCTCGGCTGTTGTAAAATGAGCCAGAATCGTCAAAAACACCCCTGGCACAACTTACCTACAGGATTGAAAAAATGGCTGGCACTCAATGTGTTAACATATCAACACTGCCAGGTATCAGAGGGCACATTATCTCATGCCTTCTGGTTCTGCCCTTCACTAACAGGATTCTGGGCCAAAATATTTGACTGGTACTCTAAAGCCTACAAAATAACCCTACAACTGGAGGCAGAACTTGCCATCTTCGGCTGCTCGGAGTCCTCACTGAACTTCCGTACAGCTGTGCAACAATCTCTGACATTGGGGACAACAAAAGACGCCAAAAGACAACAAAAGTCGCCAAAAGACTCATTCTGAAGGAATGGAAGTCCTCCTCTTCACCTTCTTTTCAGGTGTGGCTGATGGACATGATCTCTGTTGTTCAGATGGAGAAACTCAGGTCCCTGAGAACCAACACGCTTGGAAGGTTCTCAACTATCTGGGACCCGTTTTTGGCCTACTTTGATGAGGTTAAGAATGACCAGTAACTGAGGTTAGAGGTGACGGATGGCTCGCCCAGCTGGTGTCTCATGGACCCTTTGCGCGGGACCCCATGCACTTTTTAAATATATATAAGCACATATAAGCACCTTATGCGGCTGATAGCGCCATGTTGCAATGTTGATGTATGTTTGTTTTGTTTTTTTCCTTTCCTTTCCTGTGTCTGAGCCTGTTTGTCTTGTTTGTATATTGTTCTCTACAAATTTAAAATAAAATATAAAAAAACAAAACATATCAACACTGCCAAGTTCTCCTGAGCTAAAACATCTGACCCAAATCTAGCAGCCTGCTGTCAGCTATTCAAAACATGAACTAAGCCAGTGGTTCTCAACATCTGGTCCGGGGACCCCCAGGGGTCCTAGAGAGGGTTCCAGGATCCACAGTTAACTGATAAATTGTTAAAATTGCACCATTATTTCATTTACAAGAAGTTAACTTTATTAAATAATGTAGAAGAATGACTGTTCTGATCCTACAGTAGTTTCTCTGTTATCTCTATCTACAATACAGATAGTCATGGAATTCTGGACAAAATCAAATCTGACAATAGAGATCTGACAATAAGATTTGGGTCTGAGAGACAAAATCAAATGGTGGTCTGTGGCTCTAAATTAGGGGTCCTTAATATGAAAAAGTTTAAAAATCACTGAACTCAGGGACTTCCGGTATGAGCGCAGTAGAGATGGCTGTGTGAGAGAGACAGCTCCCGGGCCAGACCCATAATTTGGCGATTAATAGACTCAAATGCGAATTATATAAAGTGAATAGAGGGGCGGATGGCAGAAGGACTGAGGAGGAGTCGATTGCGGAAAGGAAATAAAACTGAATCGCCCGCGCCCAAAGTAAATAAAAATAAGAAGACGTTAGCCAACCCAGGAGCTAACCTAGCTGCTACACAGAGCTGCGCAAACATACAAGCTAGCTCCCGAGCTACCGGCCAACCCACGGACCTAACTAACGAGGAGGAAGACGGGGCGAATATGGAGAAGGCGATGAAAGAAATGGAGAAGAATATGCTGGAGGCGATTAAAATACAGGGTGAGCAGAATGAACGGATGCACGAACAATTGGGGCGTAAAATGACGGGCATGCATGAAGAGGCAATGGGAGAAATCCGAGGCCTAGCGAACCGCGTCGGAGTAGTGGAGGCTCAGGCCGAGAAAACAGAGGGGTGGACGGCGGACATGGCTGAAGAACTACGTGAGGCTCGAGAAGAACGTGACGCTATGCGGCGAAAGTTGATAGACATTGAGACCCGAAATAGGAGGACCAACATTAGAATAAGTGGAATAGCGGAAGGGGGGGAAGGATCCGACAAGGAGGAAGTGCTGAAGTTTATGGAGGATTTTCTGAAAAAGGAAATACCAGCACTGGTTGACGTAACCCTCAATATACAGAGGGCCCACCGCACATTTGCAACGAAGCCAGCCGACGGAGAACGCCCAAGAGCATTTGTGGTAGCCTTCCAGGAGGACAGAGTCAAGGACAAGGTGATAAGGGAGGCGTGGAAGAAAGGGAACATTGAGATGAGGGGAAGAAAGGTGTATTTTGACCACGATTTCCCAGTCGAGGTGGTCCAGAAGAGGATGATGTACAATCCCATCAAGAGAGCCCTAATGAAAGCGAAAATACGCTTTCAAACGCCAATGTCAGGTATGAAGATCATGTGGGACGAGGGGAGAAACCCAAAATATTACGCCAGTGCACGGGAGGCGGAGGAGGACCTGGGGGCCAGGAGCATAACGGTGGAGAAGACGGTGGCGCCAAATCGTCCCAACAGAAGGGAAGGGCGCGGAGTGACAGGGAGCGGAGGAGAGGAGAGAGGGGCGGCCGGAAGAGTGGAGAAGAGGCTGGAGGAGTACCGTCGCGCCTGGGAGCAGCAGAGAAAATAGACTGAATGAAGAGTCGCTTGAGATAATCAGGGCCCGAGGGGCTTGTTTCTTTTGATCGCAGAGAGGAGAGAGGAGGAGCGCTTATCGCTGGACTGAGAGGTCGGTATTGTTCGGGCGTCTTACCTGGATAGCCGACCTACACGCGGGGACCTTCTTCGAGGAGCCTTTCCCCACAGACCTACCGGCGAGGTCAAGGTAGAGAGGGAGTCATATCCTTCTCATTTGGAAGTCCATTTTTGGTTTGATTCTGTTTTCTTTAAATCAGTTTTGTTTGTTCGTCAGAGTCCTTATGACATTGTTATTGTTCTGTTTAGATACAGTTATGATGTTTGAAGTTTTGAAGTGCGTGATTAGGGGGACAAGTTCTATCTGTTTTCTTTTTCTGAAGTTAGATGGGGTCTCTTAAATTGAAAATTGCTTCATTAAATGTGAATGGCCTAAGTAACAAAGTGAAACGAAGCAGGGCTCTAGCCAAAATACGGAAAGATAAAACACAGGTAATGTTTTTGCAGGAGACGCACATGCCACTTGAAGAACATGTAAAATTGAAAAAATATGGTTTTAGGAATGCATTCTTTAGTTCATGTACGAACAGCAGAAGGAGGGGGGTGGCGACGTTGATTTCAAATTCGGTTTCTTTTGAGTTAATAAGGGAGATTAGTGATAAAGAGGGTAGATACATTTTAATAGTGGGTAGGATCGAAAATGTTTTAGTTACACTGGTCAACACATACACCCCACCTGAGAACGATAGAACATTTTTAAGGGTTTTGTTTGATATTATAAAGTCTGAAGCAGAAGGTATCCTGGTTTGTGGAGGAGACTGGAACACAATACTGGACTATTCTCTAGATACAACGAGCGCAGGGAGACATAATCGTCAGCGATCAAAGGATTTGAAGGTTCTAATTAAAGGGGCGGGGCTAGTAGACGTGTGGAGGGAAATGCACAAAGGGGAGAGGGGGTACACTCATTTCTCATTGACTCACCGGGTTCATGCGAGACTAGACATTTTTTTTATGAATAAGGAGGACAGATACAGGGTGCTAGAATGTGAGGTGGGGACAGCAGACATTTCGGACCATAACGTGATATACATGACTATACAATTAAACATTGGGAAGAGGGAAACTTTGTGGAGGTTGAATGTGGGGATTTTAAACAGGGTGGAAGACAAGAAACAAATTAGAGAAGAGATTAAAGAATGTATTGGAGATAATAATAACGGGGAGGTTAGTCCGACCATTCTATGGGATACGATAAAAGCTATAATGAGGGGAAAATTGATTTCGAGGACAGCATTTATAAATAAAAGTAGAAGAAAGAAATATGATGAACTACAGGGGCAACTTAAAAAGTGGGAGGGGAGGCTATTGGAGGGGAATGAGGGGGCATTGGAGGGGACTAGGGAGATTAGAAAACAACTAGAGGAGCTAGGGAGGGAGGACTTAGAGAAAAAGCTTAGATTTACCAAACAGACATTTTACGAGGCGGGACCTAGGGCGACGAAGATATTAGCAGGGCGACTGAGGGACCAACAGACTAGACGGACAATACATAAGATTAGAGACCCTAGGACGGACACAACAGTATTCGGACCCGAGGAGATCCAAAGAGTATTCAGAGAATACTACGAGAAACTATATGCCCAGCCGGAAGAGGTAGAGGGGGAATACGTAAATCAGTTTTTAGCAGGATTAGATCTCCCGTCCTTGGGGAAGGAACAAAATGAAGTTTTAACAGCCCCCATATCAGCTAAAGAAATATACGCAGCCATAGCACGTCTTAAAGCTAGCAAGAGCCCAGGTAGTGACGGATTCCCAAACGAATGGTATAAGACCTTTAGAGAAGACCTCGTCCCGATTATGGTGGATTCATTTAACTGGACACTCGAAAAGGCGGAGGCCCCTCCCTCGTGGAAAGAAGCAATAATTTCAGTTATTCCTAAGGAGGGTAAGAATAAAGAATACTGTGAATCATACCGACCCATATCTATACTAAACGTAGACTATAAGCTGTTTACTTCTATAATGTCGAAGAGAATGGAACAATTCCTCCCTAGATTAATAGACGAAGACCAAACGGGTTTTATAAAAGGCAGACAGACTCAGGACAACATTAGACGCTCAATTCATATCATCGACCATATAGATAGACACCAACTGGAAGCAGCTCTAATTAGTCTCGACGCGGAGAAGGCGTTTGACAGGGTCAGCTGGAGGTTCTTATTCAAGACAATGGGGAGACTTGGCTTTGACGATAAGTTTATTAAGTGTCTACAGGCACTGTATGACGGTCCATATGCTAGAATAAAGATTAACGGGCACCTAACGGGCAGGTTTAAACTGACTAGAGGGACACGCCAGGGATGTTGCACTAGCCCCGCCCTCTTCGCGATTTACATAGAACCATTAGCACAACTGATTAGAGATAGCAGTGAATTAAGGGGCATTACGGTGTCGAATCGGGAACACAAGATAGGACTATTTGCTGATGACGTTATTGTTTTCCTCGAAGACCCAGATAAAACGTTCCCCAGCTTGATGAAGATACTAGAGAACTTTAGTCAAATGTCAGGATATAAGTTAAATGTTTCCAAAACGCAAATCCTCTCCATAAACTACACGCCCAGTAGAATGATTAAACAAAGGTTTAGACTGGAATGGGGGGCAGATGCAATTAAATACTTGGGGGTGACTATGACTAGAGACCTGACAGATTTATATGACAGGAATTACACAATAATCAATGAAAAACTGAAGAGAGACTGGTCCAAGTGGTCAACTTTGATTTTAGATTTTAGTTCAAGGATAGAGACCATCAAAATGAACATACTACCCAGACTGCTATATTTATTCCTTTCTCTCCCAGTTAAGATACCTGAAGACCAATTCAAGGCCTGGGATAAACAGATTTCTCGTTTCATATGGGCGGGCGCCAGACCTAGAGTGAAGTACAAAACATTACAGATCAATAAGGAAAGGGGAGGTTTGGCTCTGCCTGACCTGAGAAAATATTACTATGCTGCACAGTTAAGGTATGTGGTATACTGGTGTACACCTGATTATGAAGCAAGGTGGAAAGAGATAGAGATGAAAGTGGGTAAGGGCAAACCTCAGACTAGGCTGGGAGAGAGAGAAGGGATGGTGAGAAAGGGAGAGAATATGGTCCTGGATAATACTATAGATGTGTGGAGGGAAGTGGTGAGAAAATTTAGGATGGAGGGAGACATCAAACTTTTAATTTGGCCCTCACAATCATATGGTTTTACACCGGGCAAATGGGATGCGAATTTTAAAAGGTGGGAAGTGAAGGGTATGACTACGATTGGGACCATGTTAACTGAAAAGGAGTTTTGTTCTTTTATTTCAATCAAGAGGGAACTAGAATTAGGGGAGTCGGATAGATATAGATATATACAGCTGAAACACTTTTATGATCAAGGGGTGAAGAAACACCTATCTGAAGAGGGAAATGGGCTGGTTAATTTTTTGATGGAGGCCCACAAACACACACCAACAAAAATTGTCTCCAAATTGTATAGAATTATTCAAAAAATGACTGGGGACAACACACTATATGTCATGGAGAGATGGAAGAAAGAAATGAATATTGATATAACAGAAGATGATTGGCATTCTATGTGTGACACACAACATAAGTCTACTCGATCCAGAGGATGGAGAGAATTCGGATGGAAAAATATAATGAGATTTTTTATTACACCACAGATCAAAAGCAGACAGACACACGAACAACAGATATGTTGGAGAAACTGTGGACAGATAAATGCCAATCATCTTCATATATTCTGGGAATGTGAAAAGATTCAGGGGTTCTGGTTGGACATCACTCAAGTTATGCAGAGGGTTATGGGGTATGACTTTCCAAAAGAGCCACAGATTATTTATTTGGGAAAAATTGAGGAACACATTGCGATGGGAGACCTTTGTTTGTTCCGGATACTGACACTGGCAGGGAAGAAGGCGATCACAAGGAGATGGCTGAAGGAGGAACCCCCCGAAGTGGGGGAGTGGATCAGTATTGTGGAGGAAATCAAAACAATGGAGGAACTTACTGCACGTCTGAGGACTAAAATAAATGCCCACTTCGACTCATGGAGGAAGTGGAATACTTATAGGACACTGGTCTAAAAAGGCTCCCCCACCGAGAGAGTAACTATTGGCCACTCCCCCTGCCAGTGTCGGTGCACTTATTATTTTCTCTATTTGCTTTACATGTCTATCCGGATCTCCTTTCCCTAAAAAAAAAAAAAAAAAAAAAAAGAAAAAGTGTTTGACCTTGGAATGGTGAAGATAATAAGTACCTAATTTAATTAAAAAAAAAAAAAAAAAAATGGAAAATTGAAAAATTGAAAAAAAAGAAAAAAAAAGTATATATTAAAAAAAAAAAAGAATAAAAATAAATACCCACTTCGACTTATGGAGGAAGTGGAATAAATATAGGTCACTGGTCTAAGAAGATCCCCCCCATCAGGTGTTGTCCACCCCCACCCTGTCAGTGTCAGCACACACATATTATTTTCTTTTATTTGTTTTACATGAGTATCCAGGTCTCCTTTCCCCCCCCCAAAAAAAAAAAAAAAAAAAAAAAAAAAAAAAAAACTTGTCTGTCCTTGAAATGGTTAAAAAAAAAAAAAAAAAAAAAAAAATCAGTTAAAAAGAAAAAAGAGGAATAACTGAATAATAACAAAGTAAAAATAAATAAATAAATGCCCACTTCGACTCAAGGAGGAAGTGGAGTATGGAATATATAGGTCACTGGTCTAAGAAGATTTCCCCATCGAGAGAGAAACTGTGGTTTATCCCCCCTGTCAGCGCACTCATATTATTTTCCTTATTTGTGTTCTTGTTTATATGTATATTTTGGTTTCCTTTTCCTAAAAAAAAAAAAAAATGTGGATTTATCTGTTTGTGAAAAGATGAAAATAAAAAGTATAAAAAAAAAAAAATCACTGAACTCAGTGGTGTGATACAACGCAATTACAGTCGAAAAAAACTTTTTTCAGCAGCTTCTGACTGAAAAGTTAACTCATTCCTCCCTGCCTGCAGCCTGCAATCTGTGCAACTAGGAACACTTATACATACTGGCCTGCTGTTCAGGGAGTGGCCTGGCCTGCAAAAAAACAACAAAAAAAACAACAACAACAAAAAATTGCAGGCCACGCCAGGCCAGGCCACCGGCCATCTCCCCGAAGCGCCTGATTAGCCAGTCCGCGCCTGGCCAAATAGGGCCTTGCATTCTGGCCCGAGCCCGAGGGGGCCCGGGGCCCAGCCTGACCCTAGGGCCGGGCTAGGGCCGATTTTCACATCACTAGCTAGCCCAGCCCTGTTTTTTGTTTTGTTTTTTACCGATTGAACTGACACATTGTGGTGTTCAAAGTGTTTTAATGAATTTTTTTTAGTATAGTGTTGATTTGATAGGCTTAGGGCTACCCGAAATTGATCAAACACATAAGGTTCCGGGGCAGGAGGGGTAGGGCCAGCTTGATGGAGGCTTTGGGGGAAATTGTACATGAAACATGGAAGATGGACCCCCCACACATACACACTACTTAAGACAATTAAAAATAGCTATATATTGTTGTCTTTTACAGCAGGGTTTATTTTGCACAAATTCATAACATATTTTTCTCATGTTTTAATAATAAAAAAGAAATGAAAGCTAAATGTGTTGTAATTCTTTCGCCGTGGTATAGAAAATGGTATCAAGTATCGATATTTTGCTGGGTATCAATATCGAAGTTGAAATTCTAGTATCGTGACAAGCCTAGTGGGGACTCTGTTTTATTAAAATATTGTTTTACATAAGATTGGACTTTAACCAAGTTATTTTGTGTGTCTAAACATAACCGTTACGCTCTCATAAAGATAGCCTCCGGTGGTGGCATCAAAAAACGTCGAGAAAGGGTACCCAGTGTGTTAAAAAGTGATGTCAGTGGTCGTGACAAAGAGGTGGAATTTGATGCCCTGGGATGAGAAGGTGTTGGTAGTTTGTAGTTGTCATTCAGAGCAGGTACTTACTCTTTCCTGGCGGTCTCCGAGGGGAGTGGTCTCTTCTGGATGGCGAGGGCTCCGCTGGCTACACGCGCACACACGCACACAAACACGCACACACACACACACACACATACACACACTAGAATTTGTGGCTTAAAGCTGCACTAAGTAACTTTGCACATTGGCAGCCCCAAATGGCAGTGAGAGGGAACTGTTTGACTACAACATGACCTGATGTAAACTGCATCTGATCTTCAGGTGATGTACATACGCTTCAAAAGGCATAAAAGCGATTAACGTTTGTGAAGATTATCCTGCTGAATGCAAATTCATGTTCCCATAAACTTTTGTTAACCACAGACCTTATTGGACGCATTTAAATGAAATCCCCATTCTAAAACCCCATAGACTTTTCCACTGACGAACCAAAATGGCAGCGATTTCTGATTTCTGCCTACAAAAATACGTCATCCCTGCGGTACTCTATGAGTAGATGGACAGTGTTTACCTTCTCTATATTGTTTTCCATATGGAGAAATATCTTCAGTTTGTCTGCCTGCAGAAACTCCACCCCTGCCAGCTGCAAGTCATTAAGGCTCGTTAAGTCTTTCAATGTGATTCTCCGTGGATGTGCGCATACTTAAAACAATTAAAATAAACAATAACAGCCGCCCTGTAATACCTAAAATACACTACAAGAGTCATGCAGTAATACATTGGCGCTTTTATTTTGAAACTAAAATGATGTCTAGCTTCCGTATGGTTAGTGTAAGCTATTTTTTATGAAGGTGCTATATAATTTGTTTATGTTCTAGACAGCTATGCACCGTAGGCTCTTATGTTGAAGACAGGAAACGGAAGTGTGTGTGGTTGTTGTCGGGGCACTTGACGCTATGTTATGCTAGACGCGGATGGGAAATAAAGCTGACGTCTCATGCTGAGATTGTACAAGAGTGGAGTTGCCTCCGTTTATTGGCTTTTTATAGCAAAGTATAGGCACAGCCTAACGCTCGGCTACAGTTACTATGGTCACGTCAGTTTGCTGGTTATTTGTGTTGTGGGTTCAAGACGATACCGTCTTATAACATGAAAGACGTGAGTTTGCTGTGCGCACAGTCAGGTAGTGTATTTTGATCTGTGATTCCAGTCGTGTCATGTATTTCAGTGAGTTTTTCAGTCGTGATAAAAAGTCTTAATGAACCAGTCGTGTAGTGTAAACTCCCAGTCTTTTCAGAATCACAGTTAAGATTTCAAGTCGGCTAGTGGATTTCCTACATAAGCCGCCTCGAGCAAGATCTGTTCCCTTCAGAGTCCAGAATGACGTGTAACACGTCATTCTGATACGGAAGGACCTGGAATAAACTGCAGAGCTCTCGGCACAGGAAAACATGAAGACAAGGTAAAGGCTTTCCATCTGCATATATTACTGACATTGTAATGATACAAAGTGGGTTGAAAATCGGCAAAGCCTTCCTTTAATAGAAAATGATGATTTGAGTCTTCTGCTCACTCACCTGCCGGGCCGTGGTGGAGGGGGTGAGGCCCGGGGGGCGGGGGCACACCGCAGGGGGCGGACCGGGCGGATCTCTGCACGACACGTGGTGGTTCCTGTTATCTACACACACACACACGCACACGCACACGCACACACAGGGTAAAGATAAGAGCATGCACTTTAACATAGGGGTGGGAATCACCAGAGACTCCACAATACGATATTATCACCATATTTAAGTCATGATAGGATAATATTGCGATTTTAAACATTTTGCGATATGCATATATTATATTATTTTTAAACTGCAAATTGCAAACCCCAAAAGAAAACTCATAGGTAGTGTAGAAAACGGTCTGTAATGGCCCACCATCAGGCCCGTTCTTGGGGCAATTGATGCCCATGAACCAACGCGCCAACGACGTAATGACGATGACACCGCCGTGACATCATCAATGATGACGTCAGAGTTCACCTGTGAGGTCATCGGCGATGTCAGGCGGTCTAGGCTGACTGTGATGGCAGACGGGACTTTACGGGGTCACCGATGATGTCATAGCTCCCTGGACGTTGTGACATCACCAACGATGTCATACACCAAATGTGGGGGGTTATATAACAAGGTGTTCTGTGACGCTGTATTCCTCTTCTTCATAATGTCTTCCTCTCCCTCAACCGGATCCGAGGACCGACATCTCTGTGGTTCTGACCGATCACACTTGGTCACTGGCTGCCTTACAACCAGCCAGGTCCCGGTCACTGGCTGCCTTACAACCAGCCAGGTCCTGGTGACTGGCTGCCTTACAACCAGCCAGGTCCTGGTGACTGGCTGCCTTACAACCAGCCAGGTCACGAGTGGTATCCTACTTCATATGTCCTACCTTCCTTCAACCGCGTCCGAGGACCGACATCTCTGTGGTTCTGACCGACCACTGCCCGTGAGCCCTCAACTACGATCCAGCACACTACACACTTCACCCGAGGCAAGCCCACAAGCTTCCTTACAGGTAGGATGTAGGGGTGGGAATCACCAGAGGCCCCAGGATACGATATTATCTAGATCAGTGGTTCCCAACCTTTTTACACCAAGTACCACCTGAGAAAGTAGTTGGCTCTCCAAGTACCATTATGACCGACGTTAAAATACAGTCTATTCAGCTATGCACAGTTCACGCAGGAGGCAAATTTATTCCAACCTGCAGCATATGTGCAACCTGCAGCAGCTGCACTTGTGCTGGGTTGACTGCTGTCTTCACCTCCTTGTGCTTCATCATTGCTGCTCTCCTCTACTACAGCTCTTTTACGATTCCCTCCCGTTTTGATCCACTTTAGCATCCCTCCTCGTCTTTGTTCACCACTTGTGTAACCATGCGGGGCGGGCAGGTAATTGTGCATGCGCAACAGGTATAGTGTCCGTCAGAAACAAATATTTGTTTCTAAATCTCAAGACAACAAAATAAACCTCAATTTCAATGATCACAAGTTTATTTTCATTCGTAGTATTATTTTGATAGATAAACATGTTTTACAATTGATTTTAAAGTTGGGTTTATTTCATAATTTAAACATTGGGATTCCAGGGATCAAGTACCACCAGCAGGGGGGGGCGCAAGTACATGTACCACCTACCTTGAGAAACACTGCCAATAATATTAATAATAATAATAATTATTTCACTTTCACATGTTTGAAAACTACTGACCACCATGGATTTTGCACAAAAACTATATATATATTTTTTTTTTCACAGAGCCTTCCAAGTACCACCAGCAGGGGGCGCAAGTACCACCTACGGTACGCGTACCGTAGGTTGGGAACCACTGATCTAGATATTTAAGTCATGATAAATTATGTTATTACGGTATTAGGATTTTAAAAGATCAATACAATATTGCAATATCAATCCCCCCCCCCAGGCCAACAGGTTCCTTTCAGGTCACACACACACACACACACACACACACACACACACACACACACACACACACACACACACACACACCGACTGTTGATGTTCAAGTTTTGTCCCCCCTTCCCCCTTTTCTCCCCAATTGTACTCAGCCAATCCCCACTGCTGTCCCGGTCATTGCTCCATCCCCTCTGCTGATCTGGGGAGAGTTGGAGACTAGCACATGCTTCCTCCGATACATGTGCAGTCATCAGCCGCTTCTTTACACCTGACAGTGAGGGGTTTCACTGGCAGTATGTAGTGCATGGGAGGATCACACTATTCCCCCCGGTTCCCCTCCGCCCCGAACAGGTGCCCCGACCGACCAGAAGAGGCATTTGTGCAGCGACGAGGACTCATACCCCACCGGAGACAACCTTTCACACACCTAAAAGCCATAATATACTTAAGCAATAGCTCACTTCAGGCCGTGGTATATGCTCATTATACAACACCTATGGGTCACCCTTAGGTGTTGTATAATGAGCATATACCACGGCCTGAAGTGAGCTATTGCTTTTATAAAATGGTTACCAAGTATGGCAATATGAAAGTAATAAAGAACTCCAATTTAAATGGCTGTTATTCATAAATCAATGGGTCTGTCTGTAACTCAAGTCAGCTCCTATCACCTAGCTACCTAACTAGATACTTGATTAACTAGGTAACTAATTTTAATATAGGTGGATGAAAAATAACTCATTTCAGACGTCCTCATGCTTGAAGGTAGCATTGCACGCGACAGGTCGCACTGGTGCTGTTTCCATTGAATATACAAGATTTTTTCTGACCAAGATTGATAAAGTTGAATCCCAAAGCATTTGGCAATAAATTTGTATAAAACGGCATGGCTGGGGGCTGTTTTCTCTAACGTTATACTACTTTTATAATCCAGAAAGGTCGAGGCTTCACAGGCTACCGTGAACACTTTTAATTTGAAGGTGAAAAAGGGAAATGGTACATATGAACTGATAGAATTGACAGACCAGTGTCAATTCAATCAACGAATACACCATTTCCCCTTTCCGCCTTCAAATTAAAAACTTAAAACCCAGCGAACGAAAATGTTACAAACGCTACAAATGGGAAGTAATGACAGCTTATCATTTAATAAAGCACAGTTAAAAGGAACTCCACTTACACTTGAAGGTTTGCAATGGTGCTATCATCCTGGCTGTGTAGTCCTGCTTTGGGGCGGGCGGAGCGAGTTCTCTAACGTTAGTTATAAAACGGCTCTCTCAAATCAAGCAATCTGATTGGTTCACAGCCATTGTATAAATCCCGTAACCCACTCCAATAACCCATGGCCATGGGTTATGAGTTGCCATGGCAACTCTCTTACTAAAAGGCTTTGGTTACCTCAAATGACAATGTAGAAAAAACAAATGGCGGAGACAGCTGTCAGATCCTTGTGAATCGATCTTCGCTTATAACTTTACTAATACTTCGCAGAAAATTATGTTTTGTACAAGAATAGACGCGGGCTAATGTCTTCTTTGCAAAAAAAAGGCTGTTAACCCCGCATTTAACCCCGTAACGTTAGTTGGTGTCGGGCTTTGCAGAAAGCTCTCAGCTTCTCAGCAAGCGCTGAGAATGCAGCGCTGCGCTCGAGCTGCGTGTCGGGCTTTCCAGAAAGCTCTCAGCTTCTCAGCAAGCGCCAGGATTGGCCAATGTCAACTTCAGTCTCCAGAACGATCCAATCAAATCACCCGCACGTTCTTGCGGTCCCGCCTTACAGTAGTGTTTCAACTGACTCTATCAGAATGCCATGCCAGTCGGACTTATAGTATTATTATTATTATTATTATATTATCATACTTGGAAACCGTTTTATAAAAGCAATATAGCACTCGAGCTGCGTGTGTTGTGGCATATATCCCGCTGCTCAGCAGTTATCCCACTCGGCCTGCGGCCTCGTGGGATAACAGCTGATCAGCGGGATATATTTGCCACAACACACTGGCTCTCATGCTATATTGCTTAATTATATTAGCAACCTAACTAGCAGCTGCTGTCCAGAACACCGTCAGGTAAGATGCTTCCTACTATTGTTCAAAAGTGACTTTCCTGACACTGTACAAACACCTGACGGCACTAAATTTAAGTAAAAGCTGACGTTATTGACTATCCTAGAATAAAAACGAAAAGAAAGTGAAATATGTTTGTTATTTAGCCAACATTGTTTCACTTTTTTCTGATGTGGTCGGCTTTGTGGGCGTCGCCATTAGGGGCTCGCTTGGACTCGCTTCGTTCTTCTTCGTCGGTTGTAAGGGTCGCAAGGTATCATGGGATACCCTAACCCACCAAAGTGTGCATGGTATGGTTCCTCGGAAATTATCCATAACCAGGTACCTAGAAAGGTTGCAAATTCAGTGAAATTATGTATCAAACTGTTCAGACAGTCTAATTACAACTTCTTACCTAGAAATGCCACCTATATTTCATATATTCACTTGAGAATCAGACAGGCCCATAATGTTCCGCGCATGGACTATATGGTTCCGCGTAATAAAAGTCCCTCCTGGCTCCCTGCCAGCCGACACAGTTGCTGAACCTAACGTCAACTACTACAGCTAGCAACACAAGCTTGGTAACAAACAGCTAACGTTAGCTAGCTAACTTTGGCTAATGCTTGTGCATGTTAGCAGGTGGCTTTTTTTCTGGAGATAATGTGTCCGGTAGGCACTGCTCAATCCACTCGTCCATAGTTAAGCCACCCCAGAAGTCGAAGTTAACCTTAAATGTTTCCACATTGTTATCACCGTTAGCTAGCTTGCGGTTAGCTAGCTGTCGTATACTGATGATGACGTCACTAGCAGCCAGGAGACGAAAGTAAACACTAGCTACTAGAGTCAGCCTGTTTGCAAGGCTAACAGGCTACCATTTTGTTTTCTCAGAGGCGGAGTGATTCGGTGATTGCGGCCCCAGCCGTGATATACGCTCATTATATCATGGCTGTGAAACAATCAGATTGCTTTATATGAGAGAGCTGTTTTATAATTGAGGACGTTCTTTACTGTAATTCACTTATCGCTAAGCCACGCCCCCTTAGCTCACTCAGACAAACAAACAGCACGCTGACACTAGAATAACAATGGCAGCCGTCAATGTGATGCTATACCTCAAGAGGCTCTACACCACTTTTGGAGACAGAAAGACCTGATATCGCCTCAAAGCCATCAAAAAGGACTTCATTATGACATGGCGGGATATGTACAAAATGTAAAGCTAGATATGGTGGGTGAGAGTGTTTACAGGTCACAATGCAAGAGGGAGAAGCCTCATCTCGCTGTCATCACGATTGCAGATAACAACGTCCAAGACCAGCATTGTTGTCAGTCATTAAATGGATTCTCAGTCGTGCATTTTCACTGTTGCAAATAAAGTATTCTGCTTGATGTCAGCCAGCCTGTGCTTTCATTGTGACAGAGTTACAGCTAAGCTCATGATTTTCAGTTGGGTGGGTTTGATTTCAGAAGACAACAGCTTATGAATCCAGAGCTTCAATAGACATGATACGATCACCCACAAAAGGACTTGTATATCTGATCCAAAAGAGATAAATGCCACGTTTCACTCTTTTTACAGTGATTTGTACAAATCAACACTTAACTTTGATCGGGATAAATGCAATAATTTCTTATATAAACTGGACTTACCCACTCTAGATGAACAGGAAGCAGAAGAGTTAAGCCGACCCATATCCTTAAGGGAGCTGGAGGCTGTATTGAGACTAACTAATAAGGGTAAATCGCCGGGCCTGGACGGCATTCCTCCAGAGTTCCTGCTACATTTCTGGGATCTTCTGGGACCTGTTTTACTCGCATCAATCTTGTCTGCTATTGAAAAGGGCTCTTTTCATGAACACATCAATGCCGCGTTAATCTCTCTGATTCCCAAAAAAGGGAAAGACCATAATGACTGTGCCAATTATAGACGGGTGTCTTTGATTGACGCAGACAAAAAGTTGTATTCTAAAGTATTAGCGCGACGCTTGGAGAGACATGGGGAAATTAATACATAAACATCAGACGGGCTTCATGAAAGGGTGTCTTGCTGCAGACAACATTCGGTGATTATTACATGTGATAAATGAAACACAACAACTAGACACCCCATGTGCTGGCTATACTGTCACTCGATGCCGAAAAGGATTTTGACAGGCTCGAGTGGCAGTATTTGTGGGCAGTTTTGGAGAAATTTGGACTGGGGAAAAGATTTATTGATATGATACGTGTTCTATACGCAAACCCCACAGCCATGGTCTCTACTAATGGTCTACATTCCAGTCCGTTTCCCATTGTCAGAGGTTCTCGGCAGGGGTGCGGCCTTAGCTTTGAAATTTGGGAAACGGGATAAAATATACCCCATTGCCTATCCTCTTATGATACCTCGGCTCATATCAGTGTTGCATTTACCCCATGCACATCGTTTGACCATTTTCTTAAACTTATAAATGTATAAAACTCCATAAAACCAGAGGAAAATCACGCTTTCTAGTGCTTCTCTATGGCACTCTAGGCTCAGGTTGTCCGAGTGTATTGTGGAGCTGGTACGCACTGTGATTGGCTCGTCTGCATTTGGGGCGGGACTTAGCGATAGGTCAATTGTGGGACTCTATAGAGCTCAACAGTGACCGCCCACTTTATCTCAACTCCTGGTCCACCAGAGAATTCCCCATTCATTTTCACTTGGAGCAAAATCAAAAAATAAACTAGAACGACTGCAACGCGGACTTATGCCTCTGCCATTAGCTCATTCTTGAGTCCAAATCACCATTTGAGGCAAATTGGAAGAAATTCCGTCAAGGCGCTCCTGTGATGTTGCATTACAGAGCTTGGAAATTGGGTGTGTGAGCTCACAGTGACCTTGAACTTTGATAACCAAAATGTAATCAGTTCATCCTTGAGTCCAAGTGGACGCTTGAGGCAAATTCGAAGAAATTCCATCAAGACATTCCTGAGATATCGCGTTAACAAGCTTGAAAATGGCATTCGAGAGGTCACAGTGACTTTGACCTTTGATAACCAAAATGGAATCAGTTCATCCTTGCGTCCAAGTCAATTAATGTTTGAGCCAAATCAAAAGAAATTCTATCAAGCGGTTCTTGAGATATTGCGTTAACCAACTTGGGAATGGCGTTCGTGAGGTCACAGTGACCTTGAAGTTTGACCACCAAAATGTAATCAGTTCATCCTTGAGGCGAAGTTAATGTTTGAGGCAAATTTGATGAAATTCTGTCAAGGCATTCCTGAGATATGGCGTTAACAAGCTTGAAAATGGCGTTGGAGAGGTCACAGTGACCTTGACCTTTGATCACCAAAATGTAATCCATTCATCCTTGCGCCCAAGTCGACGTTTGAGCCAAATTGGCAGAAATTCCATCAAGCCATTCTTGAGATATCGCTTTAACAAACTTGGGAATGGCATTCGTGAGGTCACAGTGACCTTGACCTTTGACCACGAAAATCGAATCAGTTCATCCTTGAGTCCAAGTCGATGTTTGAGGCAAATTTGATGAAACTTCGGCAAGGCATTTCTGAGATGTTGCGCTAACAAGCTTGAAAATGGTGTTCGAGAGGTCACAGTGACCTTGGCCTTTGACCTTTGACCACCAAAATCTAATCAGTTCATCCTCGAGTCCAAGTCGATGTTTGAGGCAAATTTGATGAAAATCCGTCAAGGCATTCCTCAGATATCGCGTTAACAAACATCGTACGGACGGACAACCCGGATCCATAATGCCTCCGGCCTGGCTATCGCCGGCGGAGGCATAAAAGGGGGAGGGGGGTTTGTGGGCTCACGCTTTTTCTTTTTGTTCCAAGTCAAAAGTGTTATGGTCACTATGGTTGGCCTGGTTCCAGGCTTAAAACTCCTTATATAAGGATTTTTCAAAACATCTATGGAGAAAATGAATGGGGAATTATCTGATAGAACAGGAGCTGAGAAAAGGTGAGCTGTCACTGTTGAGCTCTATACCAGATGTTTCACCATCATACCCATAAACACACTCCTGCTAATCAGGAACAATGGAGAGATCTAGCGCACACCAGGATTGTTAGATTGACTTGTTCTGTATAGTAAAATACAGCCAACAGTTACTCGATTCGCATTGTAGCTTCATCGGTTTCTTGTAGCTTCATCTGGTTTCTTGTAGCTTCATCAGGTTGGCGAAACCTGATGAAGCTACAATGCGGAATGCGTTGTTGGCTGTATTTGTGTACACCCTGACAAAGGCTCTTTGAGTTGAAACGCCTTGATTTGCTCTGATTGATTGCGTTGATTAGCTATGGCTTATCAATAAAGGCTTTTAAAATTTTTCACCTTGAACAGTGTGGCTGGGACATCTTTAAGTTCACCATTTTTGATACTATGGGACTTCTCTTTTTTCCATTCACACAAGGAGACGAACTTAAAGATCCTCTGTCTTAAAATTGACAAAATGTACTTAGTCGCTTTGGATAAAAGCATCTGCTAAATGAAATAATGTAATGTAATGGGCTCAGTGGCAGTAGTTGTTGAAGGAGGGAAGAGTCTTTCTCCACACAGTTTGTCAGCCAAAACCGAGAACTTCTGCTCCCAAGCCCACTTCTCTACCATTTTGGGTGCTACTTCAGTCCCACCCCTCCCGAGGGTTACCTATGTATTCGCTGTCTCCCATGTCTCGCAGGGTGGCGCACGACTTGTGAGCCAGGTCCTCTGGAAGTTCCGTGGGTGGGGGCTCGTAGTCGTTGTCCTCCGCCTCTTCTCTGTCCATAATCTCCTCGGTCGGGGGCTCGTAGTCTCCCTCACTCCCCTGATCATCCGGCTCCTCGTAGTCATCATCACTGTAGTTCTCCTGTATGGAGCGAGGGAGAGACCGGGGATGGACGACAGAAAGACAGAGAGAGAGAGAGACATGGAGACACCAACAAGTGAGGCAGAGAGACAGAGAGAAAGACGAGCAATAGACATATGGATGAGTACTGTATAAAGAAAGACAGACTGACAGACAGAGAGAGAGGTACATCCCAAGAATGACACTTACAAACTCGTCTTCGCCCCAGCCGTGGTCCTCTGTAGGAGTGTCTGCGGAGAAGATGGCAGCAGTTAAACCATCCAACCAGCCTGCTACTGCCTGAACAAACTTTTCCCACACTGCAGTTTGAATTATATCAACAATTCTGGAGACAGAAATAATCTGATTATACCTCAATCACTGTGTTTACAGTACATGGACCTGAGTATCCCAGTTACAGTATGAGATTACCCTGGTTTTGATCATATTGGGGATATGGCGTTTACACAGAGACATCTGGTTATTCACATCCCTGTATATGATAAATATTAGTATCCCGGTTACTGATTACTGCATGCTATTTGCAGAGGCACCTGTGATGTTTACAACACTTTACAAATTCTCTGGAATTCCCTCTTCACTGTGGTGTGTGCTCTGTACCTGTTCATGCACAGCAGCGCGCTACTTCTATCTTCCATTTTAGTCACAATCAATCAGTCCTGTCTGTATACTACTAGTCTTGCTTGCCAGACTATCTTCCTGCCCCGGGAGAGAGTCTGGCTGCTCATACCTCCACTCTGGGCTAGCGGGGAAAAAAGGCTATTGTTATTGTTATCTTTACAACCATCCACCAAAAGTACTCAAACGGTCCACACCAATGGCAGAGCATAGCCTTTGTTCACACCATATCGCCAAAGCCACGCTGAAGCTGAGCTCACGCTAAACCGGTCACACAAGAAGCACTCTCTTTTCCTCAGCACCTCGCTCGGCGCGCCTTGCCCCCACCCGCAACTTGCATTGACTTCATGCCTGGCAGCTTCACGATTCACGCTTGGAAAATAGAACAGAATCCTGAACGATCGCTTCAGCGCAGCTTCAGCATGGCGTGGCATGCGGCTGGTGTGAATGGTCTCACCTGTTAACAACGATGCCGAAATGAAGTTGTGGGGCTTCAGCGTAGCTTCAGCGTGGCGTATGGTGTGAACAAAAGCTAATCCTTTGTTTGTTGAGTGTCTCTATGTTCTTTGTTGTTGACTGTTTGTATGTGGTCTGTTTGTTAAGTCGGGATGTGGCTATATGCACTTTTTGCCCAAGACAAATTTCCCCCAGGGGACAATAAAGTTGATCTCATCTCATCATCTCTCATATTCAGCTGAGCTCTATTCAGAAGCAGAGCTGAAGCTGCGCTGAACAGAAGCTGAGTGTCACGCTAAACCGGTCACACAAGAACCACTCTCTTTTCCTCAGCGCCTCGCTCGGCGCTGCCTTGCCCTGCCCACAACTTGTATTGACTTCATGCCGGGCAGCTTTGCGCTTCACGCTTGGAAAATAGAACAGAATCCTGAATGATTGCTTCAGCGTGGCTTGAGCGTGGCAGGTGTGTGGGTGGGAACGGTCTCGCCTGTTAACAAGGATGCTGAAATGAAACTGCATGGCTTCAGCGTGGCTTGAGCGTTGCTTCGGTGTATGGTGTGAACGAGGGCTTAGTCCTGCAGCCTGTTTCCAGGCAGTCAGACTAGTATCCTACAGACTTGAATAGGTGAGCATTTCAATGCTTTCTCCCATCTAAACTACCAAGTATATTTAATTATTTAATCACCGAAAGACAAAACTCACTGAGATGCTTTTGTTGCCTGCCCTTGTTTAAAATGTTATGTTGCATGACGTCACTTGGCTGAAGCCACGCCTCCACAGGTGTTTGAATAAAATGTATACATGCATCCATGCACACGATCTGATTTCACCAAGTAACAGTTGTTCCTGGACCAACATTTCTTACTAGTATGGGTCAGGAAAACCCCGCCCCCGAACTCATTTGATTGGTCACCGTAATTACTTCTTCTTGAAGAAAACGTGTGGCAAGTAAAAAAGAAATTGGTTACGATTGGTTACAAGGTTAGGGTGTGAAAAAAGTACAGCTCAGGGTGTCCTTGGTCCTATGGCTAAGGGTAAGGTGTTTGCCTTCTAATCTGAGGACTGGGGTTCGATTCCCGGTTCAACCACACACATCTTTAGAAAACATTAGGGTTAAACCATTGGTTCCCAAACTGTGGAGTGGTCTGCGGGCCTCCGCCTGGTGGTCCGCCAGTGAATTACAAAAATAAAAAAGAACAGTAAACAGTTTTTACATAATACATTAACCCTGAGGAGTAGCTGGATTGGACCGAATTTCAGAAATATCACGATATTTGGGAAATATCACAATTTTTAACATTTACTTTCAGAGGCTGCAGCAGGCTCAGTTTTAAAGCCAGAGTGAAATTTCTGGTATTATATGAAACTATAAGACTTAAGGAATTGATTTATACCAATCATGTCATGCTAGCTTGTCAGGAAGGTAGCTAAATAACACTCCAAATTAGGCTACAGTTTGGCGAAGGAAAAAAACTTTTTCAAAGGGGTCCTCTTTTTCACAGCCTAATGTTGGCAGGTGTGTGTCCATTTTGAACCAGCTAGTAGCCTTACATTGTCATTTAGCATTTTTCCTGCTATTGCATGGTTAAATCAGCAAATTTTATTTTATTGCCGGGGTGGGGTGGGGAGGGGGGTTGGTATATGCAGTGGAAGTGGTCCCTGGGAAATTTGGTTTGGTACGTAGTGATACTTGGACAGAAACGTTTGGGATCCCCTGGGTTAGATATTAGGTTTAGGCAAGTACAACAATTTGGTTATGGTCATGGTTAGATGAGGAAACCCTAATCTTAAACCACATCTTTTTTACTTGCCGCACGTTTTCAGGAAAAAGCAATTGCAGCAACCAATCAAATGAGTTCGGGCGGGCTTTTCCCAGCCCATACTAGGAAGAAATTTTGGTCTTGGTGAAATCAGTTTGTGCGTATACATGCACTCCCGGTTTCTTTACTCCAGCTAGAGTACTCCAGCCAGCATAATTGGGTTTCTCAAAACCGGGATAAGGGCTTATCCTGGTTTCTGAAATTGGGATATGATGTTTACATGCCTAAACACAAAAACGGGATACTTCAAAAACCCGATCATAACAGGATACTCATGTCCGTTTAAATGCAGTCAGTAGTGAGGACAATCACAACAGTTTCTTCAGTGTGTAAGTTAGCTAGACTAGAATGGTAAAGAAGAAACTGGTGCAAATTATATTATTACTATTATTATTATTATTATTATTATTACCTTTATTATTATTATTATTATTGCAATTACTTTTTTTTCCATTCATAACCACGGCATCATTATGTTGAAGGTAAGCAGCTAGCTAACTAGATGACCTCGATAGCTATAGGCTAGTATGGCTAGTTTGGACTTGTAGTTCAGCTAGCTAACCGAAATAACTTAGTACTATGGATGGATAAATTGTATTTTTTGAGTTAGGGTTCATAATATTAGTGTCCTCCTCGCTTACCTTGTCTTTTTCACTGAGCTTCAGTCTATTTAGACGCTGAGGTCTAACACAGCCAATGATATTATTTCTCCTCCCAATTTGTTTTTGCAGAAGTAAATTCCAATCTGCCTCACCCCTCACCACCATTTAAAAATTTTCATTTTGAAATTTTTACTGTGTGTAATCAGTGTGAATCAGAGCTGTATTTTCAATAGGATGAGTTATACAATTTCCAGAAAGTTTATTAACATCTACAACTCAAGATTCTTCCAGGACAAATTTATGTGAATACCGTAATTCTTCCAATAAGCGCCGGTACTCTAATTGCCGCCGGTCTTCCATTTCCCGCCGGGGGTCCAACTCTTTTAGCCGCCGGGGCGGTAAATGAAATATTTTTGGTTACGTTGTTTTTTTTTCGTTATATTGACACACACCCCCAAACACTGCGACCTGCCATTTGAGTTCAGCTAAATCAGCCAAAAAAAGATTGATGTAATCATGTTTTAAATACATAACATCTTTTTAGCAAACGAAATCTTCATTTTAAAATTTTTGTTGACGTTTATTATTTCTATACACTGCGGTGCTTGCACTGCAAAGGGAGCGAGGCAAGCATCACCGCTCGTTATTTAATTAATTAATTCGGTTCGAGTTTGAATTTACATTCAGAAATAACATTTAAACAGCAATAAAACACAAAAACAAAGGCTATGAGGCAATCATCCAATAAATGTATTTTATCGATATAAGGGCGTCTTCTTTACTCGAATTGGTGGCTTTATCAGTGTTCTGTTTTATGGCTCTTTGCTGTCGCGTTTATGAGCAGCGGATGTGTGGTGCGTGCAGATGCTTTCAGATTGATAGAGCCTTTGGTGAAGCTGTTTTTCTTACACACCTTTTCACAGATGCTGCAGAACATTTTATCTTTTACATCCACATTTTCAGTCTAACCCATGGGAACTTCTCCTGCCATTCTGGGTTACATCTTTTGTCTTTTTTTGCCTTTGGCGGCGGCGGCGGCCGCAGTGTTTCTTCTGTGTCTTCTTCTTCAGGAGTAGCAGGAGCGTGACGCTATTCTGTCGTCTTTCTGGCCTCGGCTGAAGTAGCCTACTTGCACCATCATTACGTTTAAAAAAGAACTTGCCCAGCAATGTGTGCTTTGCCATTTCGATCTCGTCAAAGCGCTGTCGGCCGTCCGCCGCCGCGGGATGCTGCTGCAGCGGATGGTGAATGGCGGCGGGCTACAGTTAAAGAGACATCGTCTGCTAGATTTTTCCTTTTTTCACCAAACACTCCACATAGCAGCGGGGCGAAAATATTTATATAGGCTATATATACAAGTCTATATTTAAGTTGTAGCCTATTGGTAACATCACTTAGGCTATAGATCACACAATATTGGAGGAGGAGGAGCAGGAGGAAGAGGAGGATAGTTGAGAAGTTTAAATTTGTTTGTGTTTGGTGTGGTTGTGGGGTTTTGTATTTGTTTTACCAGTACTTTTATTGTTGTGGGATTGGAGTTTTTATTGTACAGTATTTTTATTTGCCGATGGTAGGGTACCGTAGGTATTTTATTTTTATTTGTTGTTGTTGCACTACTAAGTATGTTGCACTACTACTGCAGTTTTAGCTGTGTGTATAGCCTAGCCTCACTGCCTACAGCATTTTGAATGTCTACAAATTACACTTTATTTTGTGCTGAGCAGGCATTTTTGTTCAAAAAATAATAATCACCTGGCTCAATTCTGTGAAAATAAAAATAACCGCCTGTCTCTAATAGCCGCCTGTCTTCCTTTTACCGCCTGAGGTCCGAGTTTATTTAGCATAATAAGCGCCCAGGCCCTTATCGGGGGTGAGGAGGTGGTGAGTGTGGACAGCTATAAATACTTGGGCGTTCACCTGGACAAAAAACTGGACTGGAGATGCAACACCGAGGCTGTCTACAAGAAGGGGCAGAGCAGACTCTATTTCCTGAGGAGGCTCAGATCCTTCAACGTGTGCAGCAAGATGCTGCATATCTTTTATCAGTCTGTGGTAGCAAGCGCAATTCTCTTTGCAGCCACCTGCTGGGGCAACTGCATCAGAGCCAGCGACTCTAACAAACTGAACAAACTTTTTAGGAGAGCGGGCTCTGTGCTGGGGACCACTCTGGAGCCCCTGGAGGTGGTTGTGGAGGGAAGGATGCTACAAAAAATACTCAAAATCATGGATGACACGACACACCCCCTTTACGACCTGCTGGCTGGACAACGGAGCGGTTTCAGTCAGAGGCTCCGTCAGCTTCCCTGCAGCAAGGAGCGTTACAGGAGGTCTTTCGTACCCACCGCAATAACAATTTACAATAACTCCTGGACACGCAGAGAGAGGAGGGCCCTCCTCTCCCTACCGCCCCCTCCCGCCCTCCTGAACATTGAATCCAATGCACTGTGCACATGCCCACATTGCACACTCACTATGTATAGTATGTATAGTCATATCAATCATTATATAAATAACAAACTGTACAGCTTTAGTTTAGTTATAGAAATAATAGAAATATAAATAATAGTATTATTCAATACTATTTAGGAGTATTTAGTTGATTTGATTTAATTTACCTACAGTTTCTGGGAAACGTAAGATGTAAAGGCGGTGGAAGTAAAGTGGTATATATTGTATATTGTATATTTTCGCGTATTGGTTTGTTTCTTTTCTTATTGCAATATTTTAATACTGCTGTTTCTGCACCTTACCTTAGTTGTGTAACTTTTTTTATTTGTGTAACTTTGTTTTTCTTATTGTTTAATTGTTTAATGTCATTGATGCTCTTGTCATTGATGCTCTTGTCATTGATGCTCTTGTTGCTGTCATTGATGCTACTGCTGCTGTAACGCCAGAATTTCCCCTCGGGGATGAATAAAGTACTCTATCTATCTATCTATATCTTATTGGAAGAATTACGGTATATCCTTTTAGAGGGTCAATTAAATTGCTTTGTATTGCTTTAAAAGGAATACTTTACTGATAGAAATTTTTCACTATGTAGCACTATGTACCACATGGGTTTTCAACCTTCAACAGCAGATGAACACTAACAGGATAATATATTGCCTCACTGCTTTATTTATTACAACTAGTTTTTGAAAATGAAAGTGAGTGGATCTAATTGAGTCTGCAGAACATCAACACTGGTTGAGTGTTCATAATCAACAGCCAAAAGTCACACCTATTCCTGCTCCAGCATATGAACCAGCATCTGAAAAAATATGAGTGGTCGTTAACGCCGAAAGACAATACTTTTTTGATCCCGTTTGAATTGTGCCATGAAGGACACATATGTTTGCCAATTAAAAAAATAACTTTGCAAGTCAAGAAAGTCACAGTTTGTTGTGAAACTGTGACGACCCTCCCCCTCTGCCTTTTTGTGGCTGACACCTCCCATCAGTGGAGGTGATTGGCAGAGTGGGGCAGGTCATCAGCCCAATATTCCTCACCTGGGTTTGGTTAGAGGCAGGACTTAACATGTCTTACCTGACATTTCTCTCTCTCTCCTCCTCATCTGAGCTGCTGGTCCCAGGTCTCAGGGTCCTGCCATATTATACTTTACTTTTACATTCATACATCCATACACTCACACACACTATACTTCACTCATCCATACACTGCAAACATGACTGATTCCTACCATTTTCCAATACTGATACTTTTGTTTGGGTTGGTTTTGGGGTTATTTTGACTTATTTAGTTTACAATAAATTAGTTTTTGGTATTTAAACTCATGTGTGGACTCCCTTTTGTCACTGACTACACCCGGTTCGTGACAAATGGGGGCTCGTCGGTTCTAATGCTAAGTTACAATTTAATTTATTCATTGGAGACTTATTTGGTTTGTTTTGGGTGCAGGTTAAACTCAGACTCTTGAGTTATTGGTTAACTCTTGCTGGTATTTGTTGAGTTCCTGTAAGGAATTTGTTTGGTTCATCTATTTAGATGAGCTAATTGGTTACAAATATTTGTAGTCTGACTGCATGGTAGCACCTGGTGTGCTTGTAGGAGACTAATTGTTTGCCAGTGTTGGGAGCACCACATGCGAGATTTGACCTGTGTTTCTTGATTTTGGGAGCAGGTTTGTTTGATTGGCAATTTGGAGGTAGGAGAGGAGCATTTGTTTTGTCCCCAGAGTTCATTTAAATTACGGTGGGTTTTGATTTGTTTTTGGTGGTTTGTGGTAAGCAAGGTAAGTGTTGAAGTGTGATATTGGTAATGTGGGTTGGGATGGCGTAACTTGTTGGAACCAATGCCATTTCCCTTTTTTGTGCACGGCGGTAAAAAAGACCCACGGGGGTCTAGGGGACACACCCAGAGCACCAGGGGGGTGATCAGCATAGCTGAGGGCCTTCCTGCTGTTCTGTGCAGAGTTCCGTGCTCTGCGTAAAGGGCTCTTAGTGGTCTGATTTTGGACTTACTGGAGCAGTGTTTAAAAAGCCCGCCACCAAACTGTATGAAAAAGGATGTTTTCTGGGGAGGTTCCATTTTGTTTTGGCTACCCCAATCTGGGTTATTGTCATGTTTTCAACACTGCTTGTGCTTACTAATTTTGTGATCACACTTGTTCATTTTGTAGGCTGCGTATAGTGGAAATATGGCTGCAATTGTTTCTGATTTTGTTGATTCTCCTTCATTAGAGCTGTTGGAGCAGTGCACTAAGGACCAGTTGGTGTTAATTGCTGAGCAGTATGATATAGAAATAACTGATAAAAAAAAGGAGTCTGTTAAAAACAGTTTAAAAGCTGCTTTGTTTGAAAAGGGGATTCTTCAGCCTGCTGACGTTCAGTCTGGAGGAGTTTCTTTAGCGGGTGCTAGGTTGACTTTTGAGCAGCAAAAAGAGCTTTTGTTGTTAAAACATAAACATGAATTTTCGTTGGAATTGGAACGTGAAAGAATTAAACATGACAAAGAATTGGCTTTAGAGGAGCTCAGACAAAAAACTGAGTTAGTCAAATTGGACTTGCAGCGTACAAAGCTGAGTTTAATTCGAGAGGGTAAACTATCAAGTTCATCTATTAGTGACGGTGGACAGTCGTTTGCTCAAACTTCATCTTTTGATGTGATTGGTAATTTACGTTTGATTCCAAAGTTCAATGAAAAAGATCCGGACACATTCTTTTCATTATTTGAGCGTATTGCTGAATCTAGACACTGGCCGGACGAAGATCGTACATTAATGCTACAATGCGTTCTGACTGGTAAAGTCCAAGAGGCGTACTCTGCTTTGAGTCCCGCTGACTGCAAAGTCTATGACCGGGTTAAAACGGCGGTGCTTAGAGTTTATGAATTGGTACCAGAAGCGTATCGGCAGCGTTTTCGAAATTGGAAGCGAGGAGATAAACAATCTCATGTGGAATTTGTTCGTGATTTGTGTGCTCAATTCGGTCGTTGGTGCGCGGCGTCGGATGTTGACACATTTGATCAACTATGTGATATGTTGATTTTGGAACAGTTTAAAAACTCTGTGTCTAATCATGTTGCCACTTACATTACAGAGCAGAAGGCAAAGAGTCCTGGTGCTGCAGCGGTCTTGGCGGACGAGTATGTGTTGATTCACAAAGGTAACTTTGGTGGGTCAGGTACGGATAAAACACAGTTTTCTCCGCGACCAAAGTTTGTCTCAGAGCAAAATTTTTATAAAAATGATCATGGCGTACGGGACAAAGCGGCACCAGGCAAGACGTGTAATTACTGTAAGGGCAGCGGGCACTGGAAAAGCGAATGTCTAATCCTTAAATCAAAGACCAAATTCAACGCACAGGTAAAACCTGTAGCACTGGCCAAGTCACTAAGTTCACTGGCAGCGTCCACACAACACGTGGAGCCATTACAACAGAAATGTCTGGACGAGTATGGCCCATACATATCTGACGGTTCTGTGTCTTTGGTTGGGAGTGATAAACGGGTGCCAGTAAAGATTTTGCGCGACACTGGTTCACTAGATTCATTTGTGCGTGAGTCTGTGTTACCGTTTTCATCTGACACTGACACAGAAGATGCAATTCTAATCCGGGGGATGGGGATGGTTGTCTTCACTGTTCCTATTCACAAATTGTCTCTCAAATCAGATTTGGTGACTGGAGATGTCCAGATGGGGGTCCGCGCTGAGCTGCCTGTTCCTGGCGTCGACATCATTTTGGGTAACAGTCTTGCTGGGCTGCGGGGAAGGAGTGATGGGTCACTGCCTAATGTCGTCATTAGAAAGTTGCCTTGTCCATTACAGTTGGAAAGTGTTGACGATGGCGTCATCGTGTATCCAGCCTGCGCAGTTACGCGTGCCATGACCCTGGCTAGTGCTGTGCTAAATACCACCCAGGGGGCAGATACTGAGATTGCCCATGGAAATTTGACTTTGCCTGAGCAGTTCCAGTCAATGTCACATGCTGATTTGGTTGCGGAGCAGAAAAATGATTCTGGTTTGACAGAGCTGTTTAACAAAGTGTTGCCACTTAGTGTAATAACTAGCTCTGCGCATGGTTATTTCCTCCATGATGGTATGTTATTTCGGAAGTGGGTGCCTCATGCAGAAACGTTTGTCGGCGATCCTGTTTTTCAATTTGTTGTGCCATCAAAGTTTCGGGACTTGGTTTTGCAGACTAGTCATGACAATCTGGCTGGTCATTTGGGCGTAAAAAAGACATACGATCGTGTGCTGCGCCATTGTTTTTGGCCCCGTTTAAAGCGTGACATTTCTGCATACATCAAAACGTGTCATACTTGCCAGCTGACCGGCAAGCCGAACCAGTCAATCAATCCAGCTCCACTTTGTCCAATTCCTGCGGTTGATCAACCGTTCGAGCATTTGATTATTGACTGTGTTGGTCCGTTGCCCTGTTCAAAGCAGGGACACAAGTATTTGCTTACAGTCATGTGCCAAGTAACCAGGTACCCAGCGGCGTATCCACTCCGAACAATAACTACCAAGTCCGTGGTAAAAGCTTTGACACAGTTTATTTCTGTGTTTGGGGTTCCAAAAATACTTCAGAGCGACCAAGGGTCTAATTTCACCTCTCGAATGTTCGGGAAATCCTCCAGCAGCTTAAAATTAAGCATAACAAGGCTTCAGCGTATCATGCACAATCTCAGGGAGCGCTAGAACGTTTCCATCAAACGTTGAAGTCCTTGTTGCGTTCTTATTGTACAGAGCTGGGCGGCGACTGGGAGGAGGGACTTCCCTGGTTGCTATTGGCAGCCAGAGAGGTGGTGCAGGAAAGCAGGAAAGGTTTCAGCCCAAATGAGTTGGTGTTTGGTCACAAGGTTCGTGGTCCCATGGCTGTCTTAAAGGACAGTTGGGAAATGACAGTACCCCCTCAAAAGCTTCTGGATTATGTGAATTGTTTCAGACAGAGGCTGTTTTTGGCTGTTGAAAAGGCAAAAGAGAAGTTGGGTAAATCACAGGAAAGAATGAAAAGTCTGTATGATAGGCGGGCAGAGCCTAGACAGTTTATGCCTGGTGATCTGGTTTTGCTTCTTAAACCTATTGTCACTTCTCCTTTTGAAGCTAAATTCTCAGGTCCTTACACTGTGGTGCGACAGGTGTCTGGTGAGAATTACAGCATTGCAACGCCAAAAAGTAGAAAAAAGACAAAGCTATGTCATGTAAATCTGTTGAAACCTTATTATTCACGTTTAACAGATGATGAGGGGGGAAATGAGAGTGATGTTAATACTTCTCTCTGCACCGCTACAGTTTCATTGGCTTCCTCACCGGAGGGTCTGTTTGAGGACAGTACCATGGAGGTCTCCATTCCTGATGGGGTGTTGCAAGGCCGGTTGAAAAATTCAGAGACCTTGGAAAATTTGAGTCAGGTATTATCTTATTTGGATGATTCTAAACGTGCAGAGTTAAGTGCTCTTGTCAAAAGTTATCCTTCACTGTTTTCGGACGTACCCTCTCGCACACATCTTATTGAACATGACGTGGATGTGGAGGGTGCGACACCGATAAAGCAGCGCTTTTATCGTGTTTCGCCTGACAAGCGCAAACATTTAGATCAAGAAGTGAATTACATGTTGGATAACCACATTGCTGAACCATCCTGCTCGAGCTGGGCGTCACCTTGTCTGTTGGTCAAGAAACCTGACCATACGTATAGACCGTGTAAAGTTAATAACGTTACGAAGCCAGATGCGTATCCTCTTCCTCGCATGGAAGACTGTATAGACCAAGTGGGCATCGGCAAAGTTTGTCAGTAAATTTGACCTACTAAAAGGTTACTGGCAGGTCCCACTGTCTCAAAGAGCACAGGAGATTTGTGCATTCATTACGCCATCTGGTCTGTACAACTATACTGTGATGCCTTTTGGCCTACGAAACGCGCCCGTGACATTTCAGCGCTTAATGAACCGGGTTGTGTCTGGTCTGGAGGGATGCGCGGTTTACCTTGATGACGTCGTCATTTACAGTGATACATGGTCTGAGCACGTTCAGCGTATTCAAGCACTGTTTGACAAACTGATCTGGGCACGGCTGACCATTAATTTGGCAAAATGTGAATTTGCGAGGGCCACAGTCACATATTTGGGCAGAGTGGTCGGCCAGGGTACTGTGCGTATGTCACAGGCTAAGGTTGAAGCAGTCCTCAAATATCCACGTCCAGCCACAAAAAAAGAGCTATTGAGCTTTTTGGGCATGGTCGGATATTATCGAGTCTTCTGTAGAAATTTCTCAACCGTGGTGGAACCGTTGACTGCTCTATTGAAAAAAGAGTCCAAGTACATCTGGTCTGACAGATGTCAACAGGCGTTTGCAAATGTAAAGGCTCTCTTGTGTTCGGCACCAGTGTTGGCTGCTCCAAGATTGAATGATCCATTTACCTTGCAGGTGGATGCTTCCAATGTGGGGGCAGGTGCCGTCCTCTTGCAGACAGGGGAGCAGGGGGTCGAAAAGCCGGTTGCGTTCTTCTCAAGAAAGTTTAATACTTACCAACTTAATTATTCTGTTATCGAGAAGGAGGCCCTAGCACTCATATGGGGTTTGCAGCATTTCGACGTGTACTTGGGGTCAGGAGTGACTCCATTAGTTGTGTACACAGATCACAATCCCCTTACATTTTTGCGGTCACTCCAAAATCCCAATCAGAGACTCATGAGGTGGGCATTATTTTTGCAGCCTTTTCATTTAGATATCCGTCATATCAAAGGTAAAGAGAATGTGATAGCGGATGCACTTTCGCGTATGCCCTAGTTCTATTTGCTTGTTCTGAGTGTGTCTACTTTTCTACTCTGCTAATCTGTCCTGTCTTCCTTCTCTCTTAATTTGCTCCTTAGGATCCAAGGTTGCTGATAGAGGGGCAGCGGGGTGGTGTGGTGGAGGAGACTAGAGGTATTACTGGGGATCTTGCTAATGTTATGCTGGGCAGTCGTTTTGGTTTTTGGGAGTTAATTATGGTATTTTTTTTGTTTATTAGAATATTGGGTGTAATGTTGTGTAGCTTTTTAGCTGCAGGGGGCAACATTTAAACATGTTCACTAAAATAATTGGTGTGAAGTTGAATATGTTTATTACATTGACTTAACTTTTAATATGAAGTCTAATTGATTTGTTTTTCCTTTTTTCTTAGATTATGTCAAGTCAAGTCAAGTCAAGTTTATTTGTATAGCACATTTCATACACAGAGGCAATTCAAAGTGCTTCACATAAAATGGTTGACAGGAAAATAAAATAAAAGAAGAGAGTAAAACGGACATTTAAAAGCATCACAACAAAACTTAAAAAAAAGAGTATAAAAAGTGTATTACAGGAAAATAAACCAAAAGAAGAAATAAAATGGACATTTAAAAGCATCACAACAAAACTTAAAAAAAAAGAGTATAAAAAAGTGCAATAGGCAGCAGGCGCAGCAGTTGCAGAAAGAGCTAAAACTTATAGAGGACTCATTGGGTTTGCATAGTAGCTGTCAGCAGTTAAAGGCGACGGTAAACATAAAAGTCTTTAGTCTATTTTTAAAAGTAAGTAAGGTTGGGGCAGATCTGAGGTCTTCAGGCAATTTGTTCCAGCTAGCAGAAGCATAGTGGGTAAATGCAGCCTTCCCGTGATTTGATTTGATCCTAGGGACAGTTAATAAGCTGGACCCTGTTGACCTAAGAGTTCTAGATGGTTCGTAGCGTGGGAGCAATTCAGCTATGTATTTTGGGCCTAGGCCATTGAGTGATTTATAGACTAATAACAGTATTTTAAAATCTATTCTCTGACACACTGGCAACCAATGTAAGGACTTAAGAACTGGAGTGATATGATCAGCTTTCTTAGTCTTCGTTAGTACTCTAGCAGCAGCATTCTGAATGAGTTGAAGTTGCCTAAGTTCTTTTTTGGAGAGACCAGAAAAAAGGCTATTGCAGTAGTCTAACCTACTATAAATGAAGGCGTGAATTAGTTTTTCTAGATCCTGTCTGGACATGTATCCCCTAATTCTTGCTATATTTTTAAGATGATAAAAAGCAGATTTTCTAATTGACTTAATGTGGGAGTTAAAGTTGAGATCGGAATCAATAATAACTCCAAGATTTTTGACTTGATCCTTAGGCTTCAGGGATCGAGACTCAAGGCATGCAGTGATTTTAAGCCTTTGTTCTTTGGGGCCAAACACGATGACCTCAGTTTTGTCTTTGTTTAGCTGTAGGAAATTCTGGCACATCCAGTTATTTATTTGATCAATGCACTGGCACAATGATTCTATGGGGGCATAGTCAGCTGAGGAAAGAGTTATATACAACTGAGTGTCGTCTGCATAGTTATGATAGGCTACTTTGTTTTTTTGCATAATTAGGCCTAGAGGGAGCATATAAAGGTTGAAGAGAACGGGCCCCATAATGGATCCTTGAGGGACCCCACAGGTCATCCTAGTTAGGTCAGATGTGTAATTGCCAATGGAGACGAAGTACTTCCTGTCTTGAAGATAGGACTTGAACCACTGGAGGACCGTACCCGATAGCCCAACCCAGTTTTCCAGTCTGTCCAATAAAATTGAGTGGTCAACAGTGTCAAATGCAGCGCTAAGATCCAGTAGCACTAGAATCAAATTTTTGCCTGAGTCTGTGTTCATTCTGATGTCATTTATGACTTTAGTAAGCGCGGTTTCAGTGCTGTGATGGGGGCGAAAGCCTGATTGGAGTTTATCTAGGAGATCATTTGAGGTTAGGAATCTATTGAGTTGTAGGTAAACAACCTTTTCAATTATTTTGGCTATAAAGGGGAGATTAGATATTGGTCTGTAGTTACTGATTACCGATGCATCAAGGCTGCGCTTTTTTAGTAGGGGTTTAATAACTGCAGTTTTCAGGGACTCAGGAAAAGTGCCGGTCACAAGGGATCTATTAACTATTTGCAATAGGTCCGACGACAGACAGTTATAAACGCTTTTAAAAAAGCTTGTTGGAAGGGTATCGAGACAGCACGAAGATGATTTAAGGCCTTGCACAGTTTTCTCTAAGATGTCGTGGTCGATAACGCTGAACTGGGACAAATTTATCGAACTGGAGATCTGCGGGTAGGATGATGTCACAGCATTTCTTGGTGTGGAGCCACTAATAGCCTGCCTGATATTAATAATTTTATCCGTAAAAAAGGCAGCAAACTCATTACATTTGACAGTGGAGAGGAATTCAGGTGCTAAACAGAGAGGCGGATTAGTCAGTCTATCAACTGTGGCAAATAGAGTGCGTGCATTGTTCACATTTTTGTTAATTATCTCGGAAAAGAACGATTGTCTCGACCTTTTCAGTTCGAGGTTGTAGGAGTGAAGGCTTTCTTTGTAAATATCATAGTGAATGTGAAGATTAGTTTTCCGCCATTTACGCTCAGCTTTCCTGCAATCTTTCTTTTTGCATCTAACAGATGCAGAATTTCGCCAGGGTGCTTTAATTTAGCCAGACAGCAATTTTAATCTAACAGGCGCCACACTATCAATAGTTTTCAGAATTGTCGAATTGAAGTTATCAAGAATCTCATTGACAGAAGCTGATGTGGGAGGAGATAAAGAAAATGTCTCCATAAACAGCGCGCTGGTGCCTGCATTAATGTCTCGTCTTTTAACGGTTTGTGACCTATTAATGATCTCAGGGGAGATTTCCATTTCAAAAAAGACGCAGAGATGGTCAGACAACGCAACATCAATAGTCGACACAGAAGAGGACTTGAAGCCCCTAGTAATAACTAAATCCAGGGTATGGCCTCGGTTGTGAGTAGGCCCTGAAACATGTTGAGACAGATCAAAAGTATCAAGCAAGATATTCAGTTCTTTGGCAAAATTATCCGTCGGGTTATCAATATGAATATTGAAATCCCCAGCAATAGATATACAGTCATGTTCAATGAAAATTAAGGAGAGAAGATCAGCAAATTCAACGAGAAAACTGGCTGAGTATTTTGGTGGTCTATAGATATTCAGCAGTAACACAGTGGTTGAGCATTTCAGAATAGCAGCAACGTATTCAAACGATGGAAAGTCTCCAAATGTTACCTGCTTACATTGAAACATATCAGAAAAGACAATCGCTACTCCCCCCCCCCCCTCTTATCAGCTCTGGGAGTGTCAATGAAGCTATAATTGGGCTGTGCTGATTCGGACAGAACAGCCACTCTGTTGTTCATATCGAGCCAGGTTTCGGTGAGGAACATTAAATCCAGATTATGACTGGTAATCAGATCACTGATGAGGAGAGATTTATTTGACAGCGACCTAACATTAAGGAGTGCGGCTTTAATATTTTTAGAGCCTGGAACTTGTATCGTTTGCTTCACAAGGGGAATGGCGATTAAGTCTGATTTAGAAACAGATCGTGTTGAGGGGAAAGTATTACGTCTGTATGAAATCCAGACTGGTATCGAAGCATTGGATCTGGTGGAACCACATTCTTTAGGAGGGGGGTGTGACGACCCGCCCCCTCTGCCTGTTTGTGGCTGACACCTCCCATCAGTGGAGGTGATTGGCAGAGTGGGGCAGGTCGTCAGCCCAATATTCCTCACCTGGGTTTGGTTAGAGAGGCAGGACTTAACATGTCTTACCTGACATTTCTCTCTCTCTCCTCCTCATCTGAGCTGCTGGTCCCAGGTCTCAGGGTCCTGCCATATTATACTTTACTTTTACATTCATACATCCATACACATACACACACTATACTTCACTCATCCATACTGCCCTGCAAAGCTAAAAGGGGGTAACTCAGTGTAGAACTGAGAAAAATGACTTTAAAGTTTTGTTGTTGTCCAGCCAAATGTAATGTAGGAAGAAAACTTGAAATGAGTTAATTATTTGTTTATTTAATGTAGTTATTTATCTACATAATTTTTTTTGCTCAAACTTGACCTTTGACCCTTATTTGGAAGTTACCTTACTCTGCCTTTGCATTGTCTGCAAAATAATAAGGGGTGATGCCAAGCAAAAACACAGTAACTTCAATTTGATCCTTTACTTGGTTGTTTATCACTATATAAAACCAGTATATATGATAATAATGATAACATAGACATGAAGTCTCATGTTCATGGCACAATTATGCTTAATATAATATACGTATAAATATAATATAACTAGATTATCAGGCCTCTACACATCCTTCATGCCTAGTTTGGTGGGACTCTTGTTGGCCCGTTGTGTGTCTGTGTGTTGGCGCCTCGGGGGTTAATGTCGTATGAGCTGGCTCCTTGGGGGTTCATGTCGTATGAGCTGGCACATCTGGGGTTAATTTCATATGAGCGGCACCTCTGGGGTTAATGTTGTATGAACTGGTACCTCAGGGGTTAATGTCATATGAGCTGGCGCCTCGGGGGTTAATGTTGTATGAGCTGGTAGCTCAGTGGTTAATGTCATATGAGCTGGCGCCTCGGGGGTTAATGTTGTATGAGCTGATAGCTCAGTGGTTAATGTCATATGAGCTGGCACCTCTGGGTTTAATTTCATATGAGCGACGCCTCGGGGGTTAATGTGGTATGAGCTGGCGCCTCGGGGGTTAATGTCGTATAAGCTGGCAGCTCCGGGGTTAATTTCATATGCGCGGTGCCTCGGGATTAATGTGGTATGAGCTGGCGCCTCGGGGGTTAATGTCGTATAAGCTGGCAGCTCCGGGGTTAATTTCATATGCGCGGTGCCTCGGGGTTAATGTGGTATGAGCTGGCGCCTCGGGGGTTAATGTCGTATAAGCTGGCAGCTCCGGGGTTAATTTCATATGCGCGGTGCCTCGGCGTTAATGTGGTATGAGCTGGCGCCTCGGGGGTTAATGTCATATGAGCTGGCACCACGGGGGTTAAATTTGTATGAGCTGGCGCATCTGGGTTAATGTGGTATGAGCTGGCGCCTCGGGGGTTAATGTCGTATGAGCTGGCGCCTCGGGGGTTAATGTCATATGAGTTGGCGTCTCTGGGGATAATGTTGTACGAGCTGGAGCCTCAGGGGTAAATGTGGTATGAGCTGGTGCCTCAGGGGTTAATGTCATATGAGGTGCCTCGGGGGTTAATGTATAAGGGTTAGGGGGTTAATGCCGTATGAGCTGACAACCTTGGGAGTTAATGTGGGTGGTGTGGGTGTCTGTGTGGGTGGGGGTGGTATTGGTCCGATGTCACAATCATGACATTAGGCCTGACCAGTAATGTAACTCATACCTCAACTCAACCTGAGCATTCTGGTGAGTTACCCCCTTTTTGCGTTGCAGGGCAGAGCATTCAGAGTGCAGTCAAACCAAAGCAAACAACCGTAACTGATGTTACCTCAGTCTTGCTTGGCTTCTCTAGGGCTTTTGGAAGTTACTGTAAATATGACCCCCTATTTTCTCCAAAAAACAACACAATTGACTCAAGATATTTTTCCACATGATAAAGCAGATCTTCAATGTTCCAAAAATGACAAAAACTCATTTTTGACAAAAATTTAGTTACCCCCTTTTAGCTTTGCAGGGCAGCATACACTGCAAACATGACTGATTCCTACCATTTTCCAATACTGATACTTTTGTTTGGGTTGGTTTTGGGGTTATTTTGACTTATTTAGTTTACAATAAATTACTTTTTGGTATTTAAACTCATGTGTGGACTCCCTTTTGTCACTGACTACATCCGGTTCGTGACAAAACTGAAATGTAACATTTAGTTTTGTATGAAACCGCTCAATTGACTACATCGCTTGTCTCACACAATATACGTCGGGACTCGGGAGACGTCACTTATGCGACTGGTTGTGTGTAATTTTTCTGATTCATAACCTATGGTGCAACTGTTTTACCACAAACTGCCACTTTCTTGACTTGCAAAGTTATCGTTTAAATTGACAAACATCATATGTGTTCCTCATGGCACAATTCAAAAGGGATCAACAAATTATTGACTCTCGCCATTCACCACCACTCAGATTTCTTCAGACGCTGCCCCGCATAGGGCCCTACCCTAACCCTAACCCTACCGGAAGGGGCATGCCTTTGGCTCTCTATTGCAGACTGTAACATTTGAAACATTCCTACCTGGTTCGTGATACTTGGGCGCTGTGTTTCTGGGTGGAGAGAGGGGGAGGTGGAAAACAAACAAACACAAAGAGCGAGAGAAATCAAGAGTTGCAAGCTGAGACTAAATCTCTTCTGTTGTCAAAGTGCAGTAGCTGATAAGTGAAGAGGGGCCTACTTTTTAAACAGTCCGAGGCCTCTCCTCTCTTCCTTCTTCCTGATCTCAGTGGAGAGCTTAGAGACCATACTGAAGAGAGAGAGAGAGAGAGAGAGAGAGAGAGAGAGAGGGAGGTTAAGTATTTTTTTTCCCCCAGATTTTTTTTATCCCATTTTTATCCCCCATTAGTGCTAATTTTAATTTATTTATCCTGGTTGCTGCTCCACCCTCTGCCGATCTGGGGAGAGCCAAAACTGGCTCCATGCTTCCTCCGAGACATGGGCAGTAGCCAGCTGCTTCTTTTCACCTGACAGGGGAAGCTTCACCGGTAGCGGTAGGACATAGCACGTGGGAGTATCACGCTATTCCAACGAGTAGGTGCCCAGAACGACCAGAGGAGGCACCACTTCAGCGACCAGGATATTGCATGTTTTTTTGGTGAGGGGTTCCTATATGAAGGAAATCCCCAGGGGGCACGGGGAGAACATGCAAAATCCACACAGAAAGGCCCTTTTGACGACCCCACCCGGGCGGTGGGCACTCGAGGACATGCGGAGGGACACGCACTCCTTCAGCGCTCACAGCATCCCAGGTGAGAATCGAACCCAGGACCTTCTAGCTGTGAGGCGACAGCTACCACTGCGCCACCGTGCCCCCAAGAGAGAGGGGATGAGAGCTGGAACAGAGACAAATTAAATTTACATTACTTCAAATCACATGACTAAAATTAACATTACTACAGTATATGAAGCAGTGGCGCCGGAACAAGTTTGCAATAAGGGGGACACAATTTTTTATTTTTTATTTATTTTTTGATGGCGCCCAAAGGGCGCCGCTTTTTCGGCGCCATAAGGGCGGCGGCGAAAAATTGACGTTTTTATGGACGTTTGGATGATTTTTAGCCATATTTAGATGAATATCTCATTTTAAATTAACATTAGGATTATACTGTAGTAATGTAATTATTCAGTATTTTTCCTTTTCTCACTCACTTGGTGACCTGCTCTCCCTTTAGGTCATTTTATAATTACACTACAACAGACAGCAACACAGGCAGAAACACTGAACTTATTATTATTATTATTATTATTATTATTATTATTATTATTATTATTATTATTATTATTATCACTTCGAAACACAGTGCAAAACTTGTCATCTCAACACAAAAATAAAATAACAATAACCGTATACGATTATAGCAGCAGCCAATGACAGTGAGTGCAGTACAGAGTCCAGGTCTGTCTGTCTCTCAGGTGTAATAATCCCACAATGATCACGGCTTTAACAAGTGTCACAGGCTGTGTAAACAGTGTAAAGTGGGCTCTCTGTAACTTGATCCCTGGGTCTGTCTGTCTCAGGTGTAATAATCCCACAACGATCACGGCTTTAACAAGCATCACAGGCTGTGTAAACAGTGTAAAGTGGGCTCTAAGCGTCAGGGGCAGTTGCCCCCTCAGATTTAAAAAAAAAAAAAAAAAAAAAAAAAAAAAAAAAATTTAGGGGGACCAAATTTTAAGGGGGACAAAATGTCCCCATGTCCCCCTTGTTCCGGCGCCAGTGATATGAAGCTCTACGCTCTTGACACAGCACTACATCACTCTGATACTAAGCATCTGCCCTGCTGCCCTTCATCATTTTTCAACACCATGAGACTGTAGCCAACAACATGTGTTAAGGTTGAATGTTCTTTGAACATGCTGGGGATCAAACCCCAGTCGTCGGCATCAAAGGCAAACTTATACGTCCATCCACCACCCCGCCCACAACGTTCGTATGCGTTCTATAGAAGTCTATTGGACTACCCTGCATGTTGTGGGAGTTCTATAGAAGTCTAATGAACTACCCTGCATGTTGTGGGAGTTCTATAGAAGCCTATTGGACTACCCTGCACGTTGTGGGAGTTCTATAAAAGTATATTGGACTACCCTGCACGTTGTGGGAGTTCTATAGAAGTGTATTGGACTACCCTGCATGGTGTGGGAGTACGATAGAAGTCTATTGGACTACCCTGCACGTTGTGGGAGTTCTATAGAAGTGTATTGGACTACCCTGCATGGTGTGGGAGTTCGATAGAAGTGTATTGGACTACCCTGCATGGTGTGGGAGTACGATAGAAGTCTATTGGACAACCCTGCACGTTGTGGGAGTTCTATAGAAGTGTATTGGACTACCCTGCATGGTGTGGGAGTTCGATAGAAGTGTATTGGACTACCCTGCACGTTGTGGGAGTTCTATAGAAGTCTATTGGACTACCCTGCATGGTGTGGGAGTTCGATAGAAGTCTATTGGACTACCCTGCATGTTGTGGGAGTTCTATAGAAGTGTATTGAACTACCTGCACGTTGTGGGAGTTCTATAGCAGTGTATTGGACTACCCTGCACGTTGTGGGAGTTCTATAGAAGTCTATTGGACTACCCTGCATGTTGTGGGAGTTCTATAGAAGTCTATTGGACTACCCTGCATGTTGTGGGAGTTTAATAGAAGTGTATTGGACTACCCTGCACGTTGTGGGAGTTCTATAGAAGTGTATTGGACTACCCTGCATGTTGTGGGAGTTCTATAGAAGTGTATTGGACTACCCTGCATGTTGTGGGAGTTCGAGAGAAGTGTATTGGACTACCCTGCATGTTATGGGAGTTCTATAGGCTAGAAGTCTATTGGACTATCCTGCACGTTGTGGGAGTTCTATAGAAGTCTACTGGACTCTCCTGCACGTTGTGGGAGTTCTATAGAAGTCGACAACGCTGCATGTTGTGGGAGTTCTATAGAAGTCTATTGGACTACCCTGCATGTTGTGGGAGTTCTATAGAAGTCTATTGAGCTACCCTGCACATTGTGGGAGTTATATAGAAGTCTATTGGACTACCATGCACATTGTGGGAGTTCTATAGAAGCCTATTGGACTATCCTGCATGTTGTGGGAGTTCTATAGAAGTCTATTGAGCTACCCTGCACATTGTGGGAGTTATATAGAAGTCTATTGGACTACCATGCACATTGTGGGAGTTCTATATAAGTCTATTGGAGCACCCTGCATGTTGTGGGAATTCTATATAAGTCTATTGGACTACCCTGTACATTGTGGGAGTTCTATAGAAGTCTATTGGACTACCCTGAACGTTGTGGGAGTTCTATAGAAGTCTATTGGACTACCCTGCACGTTGTGGGAGTTCTATATAAGTCTATTGGACTACCCTGTACATTGTGGGAGTTCTATAGAAGTCTATTGGACTACCCTGAACGTTGTGGGAGTTCTATAGAAGTCTATTGGACTACCCTGCACGTTGTGGGAGTTCTATATAAGTCTATTGGACTACCCTGTACATTGTGGGAGTTCTATAGAAGTCTATTGGACTACCCTGCACGTTGTGGGAGTTCTATATAAGTCTATTGGACTACCCTGTATATTGTGGGAGTTCTATAGAAGTGTATTGGACTACCCTGCATGGTGTGGGAGTTCGATAGAAGTGTATTGGACTACCCTGCATGGTGTGGGAGTACGATAGAAGTCTATTGGACAACCCTGCACGTTGTGGGAGTTCTATAGAAGTGTATTGGACTACCCTGCATGGTGTGGGAGTTCGATAGAAGTGTATTGGACTACCCTGCACGTTGTGGGAGTTCTATAGAAGTCTATTGGACTACCCTGCATGGTGTGGGAGTTCGATAGAAGTCTATTGGACTACCCTGCATGTTGTGGGAGTTCTATAGAAGTGTATTGAACTACCTGCACGTTGTGGGAGTTCTATAGCAGTGTATTGGACTACCCTGCACGTTGTGGGAGTTCTATAGAAGTCTATTGGACTACCCTGCATGTTGTGGGAGTTCTATAGAAGTCTATTGGACTACCCTGCATGTTGTGGGAGTTTAATATAAGTGTATTGGACTACCCTGCACATTGTGGGAGTTCTATAGAAGTGTATTGGACTACCCTGCATGTTGTGGGAGTTCTATAGAAGTGTATTGGACTACCCTGCATGTTGTGGGAGTTCGAGAGAAGTGTATTGGACTACCCTGCATGTTATGGGAGTTCTATAGAAGTCTATTGGACTACCCTGCATGTTATAGGAGTTCTATAGGCTAGAAGTCTATTGGACTATCCTGCACGTTGTGGGAGTTCTATAGAAGTCTACTGGACTCTCCTGCACGTTGTGGGAGTTCTATAGAAGTCGACAACGCTGCATGTTGTGGGAGTTCTATAGAAGTCTATTGGACTACCCTGCATGTTGTGGGAGTTCTATAGAAGTCTATTGAGCTACCCTGCACATTGTGGGAGTTATATAGAAGTCTATTGGACTACCATGCACATTGTGGGAGTTCTATAGAAGCCTATTGGACTATCCTGCATGTTGTGGGAGTTCTATAGAAGTCTATTGAGCTACCCTGCACATTGTGGGAGTTATATAGAAGTCTATTGGACTACCATGCACATTGTGGGAGTTCTATAGAAGTCTATTGGAGCACCCTGCATGTTGTGGGAATTCTATATAAGTCTATTGGACTACCCTGTACATTGTGGGAGTTCTATAGAAGTCTATTGGACTACCCTGAACGTTGTGGGAGTTCTATAGAAGTCTATTGGACTACCCTGCACGTTGTGGGAGTTCTATATAAGTCTATTGGACTACCCTGTACATTGTGGGAGTTCTATAGAAGTCTATTGGACTACCCTGCACGTTGTGGGAGTTCTATATAAGTCTATTGGACTACCCTGTATATTGTGGGAGTTCTATAGAAGTCTATTGGACTACCCTGCATGTTGTGGGAGTTCTATAGAAGTCTATTGGACTACCCTGCCTGCACGTTGTGGGAGTTCTATAGAAGTCTAATTTGACTACCCTGCACGTTGTGGGAGTTCTATAAAAGTATATTGGAGCATCCTGCACGTTGTGGGAATTCTATATACGTCTATTGGACTACCCTGTACATTGTGGGAGTTCTATAGAAGTCTATTGGACTACCCTGAACGTTGTGGGAGTTCCATAGAAGTCTATTGGACTACCCTGCACGTGTCGTGGGGGTCCATAGAAGTCTATTGGACTACCCTGCACCTTGTGATAGTTCTATAGAAGTCTATTGGACTACCTGTACATTGTGGGAGTTCCATATAAGTCTATGGGACTACCCTCCACGTTGTGGGAGTTCCATAGAAGTCTATTGGACTACCCTGCACGTTGTGGGAGTTCTATAGAAGTCTATTGGACTACCCTGCATGTTGTGGGAGTTCTAGATAAGTCTATTGGACTACCCTGCATGTTGTGGGAGTTCTATAGAAGTCTGTTGAACTACCCTGCACATTGTGGGAGTTCTACATAGGTCTATTGGACTACCCTCCACATTGTGGGAGTTCTATAGAAGTCTATTGGACTACCCATTGTGGGAGTTCTATAGAAGTCTATTTGACTACCCTGCACATTGTGGGAGTTCTATAGAAGTCTATTGGACTACCCTGCATGTTGTGGGAGTTCTAGATAAGTCTATTGGACTACCCTGCACGTTTTGGGAGTTCTATAGAAGTCTGTTGAACTACCCTGCACATTGTGGGAGTTCTATAGATGTATATTGGACTACCCTGAACGTTGTGGGAGTTCTATAGAAGTCTATTGGACTACCCTGCGCCTTGTGGTAGTTCTATGGAAGTCTATTGGACTACCCTGTACATTGTGGGAGTTCCATATAAGTATATTGGACTACCCTCCACGTTGTGGGAGTTATATTGAAGTCTATTGGACTACCCTGCACATTGTGGGAGTTCTATAGAAGTCTAATTTGACTACCCTGCACGTTGTGGGAGTGATATTGAAGTCTATTGGACTACCCTGCACATTGTGGGAGTTCTACAGAAGTATATTGGACTACCCTGCAAGTTGTGGGAGTTGTCTAGAAGTCTATTGGACTACCCTGCACATTGTGTGAGTTGTATAGAAGTGTATTGGACTACCCTGCAAGTTGTGGGAGTTCTATAGAAGTCTATTGGACTACCCTGCATGTTGTGGGAGTTCTATAGAGGTCTATTGGACTACCCTGCATGTTGTGGGAGTTCTAGGTGAGACTATTGGACTACCCTGAACCTTTTGGGAGTTCTATAGAAGTCTGTTGAAATACCCTGTACATTGTGGGAGTTCTACAGAAGTCTATTGGACTACCCTGCACATTGTGGGAGTTCTATAGATGTCTATTGGACTACCCTGCATGTTGTGGGAGTTCTATAGAAGTCTATTCACCTTATGTTCCAACACAGGGGTCAGCCAGTTACTTCCTATTGTGTTTACACTTCCACTGACAGTACAGTACTAGCGAGCAGGTAAAACAGACGGTGTTTTGAACAGGAAGTCATAACACAACTGTGTCAAGTGGGCGGGGCTACATACAGTGAATTGGACTACCCTGTACATTGTGGGAGTTCTATAGAAGTCTATTGGACTACCCTGCACGTTGTGGGAGTTCTATATAAGTCTATTGGACTACCCTGTACATTGTGGGAGTTCTATAGAAGTCTATTGGACTACCCTGCACATTGTGGGAGTTCTATAGAAGTCTAATTTGACTACCCTGCACGTTGTGGGAGTGATATTGAAGTCTATTGGACTACCCTGCACATTGTGGGAGTTCTACAGAAGTATATTGGACTACCCTGCAAGTTGTGGGAGTTGTCTAGAAGTCTATTGGACTACCCTGCACATTGTGTGAGTTGTATAGAAGTGTATTGGACTACCCTGCAAGTTGTGGGAGTTCTATAGAAGTCTATTGGACTACCCTGCATGTTGTGGGAGTTCTATAGAGGTCTATTGGACTACCCTGCATGTTGTGGGAGTTCTAGGTGAGACTATTGGACTACCCTGAACCTTTTGGGAGTTCTATAGAAGTCTGTTGAAATACCCTGTACATTGTGGGAGTTCTACAGAAGTCTATTGGACTACCCTGCACATTGTGGGAGTTCTATAGATGTCTATTGGACTACCCTGCATGTTGTGGGAGTTCTATAGAAGTCTATTCACCTTATGTTCCAACACAGGGGTCAGCCAGTTACTTCCTATTGTGTTTACACTTCCACTGACAGTACAGTACTAGCGAGCAGGTAAAACAGACGGTGTTTTGAACAGGAAGTCATAACACAACTGTGTCAAGTGGGCGGGGCTACATACAGTGAATTGGACTACCCTGTACATTGTGGGAGTTCTATAGAAGTCTATTGGACTACCCTGCACGTTGTGGGAGTTCTATATAAGTCTATTGGACTACCCTGTACATTGTGGGAGTTCTATAGAAGTCTATTGGACTACCCTGCATGTTGTGGGAGTTCTATAGAGGTCTATTGGACTACCCTGCATGTTGTGGCAGTTCTAGGTGATACTATTGGACTATCCTGCACGTTTTGGGAGTTCTATAGAAGTCTGTTGAACTACCCTGTACATTGTGGGAGTTCTACAGAAGTCTATTGGACTACCCTGCACATTGTGGGAGTTCTATAGAAGTCTATTGGACTACCCTGCACGTTGTGGGAGTTCTATATAAGTCTATTGGACTACCCTGTACATTGTGGGAGTTCTATAGAAGTTTATTGGACTACCCTGCATGTTGTGGGAGTTCTATAGAAGTCTATTGGACTACCCTGCCTGCACGTTGTGGGAGTTCTATAGAAGTCTAATTTGACTACCCTGCACGTTGTGGGAGTTCTATAAAAGTATATTGGAGCACCCTGCACGTTGTGGGAATTCTATATGAGTCTATTGGACTACCCTGTACATTGTGGGAGTTCTATAGAAGTCTATTGGACTACCCTGAACGTTGTGGGAGTTCCATAGAAGTCTATTGGACTACCCTGCACGTGTCGTGGGGGTTCCATAGAAGTCTATTGGACTACCCTGCACCTTGTGATAGTTCTATAGAAGTCTATTGGACTACCCTGTACATTGTGGGAGTTCCATATAAGTCTATGGGACTACCCTCCACGTTGTGGGAGTTCTATAGAAGTCTATTGGACTACCCTGCACGTTGTGGGAGTTATATAGAAGTCTATTGGACTACCCTGCATGTTGTGGGAGTTATATGGAAGTCTATTGGACTACCCTGCATGTTGTGGGAGTTCTAGATAAGTCTATTGGACTACCCTGCATGTTGTGGGAGTTCTATAGAAGTCTGTTGAACTAGCCTGCACATTGTGGGAGTTCTACAGAGGTCTATTGGACTACCCTGCACATTGTGGGAGTTCTATAGAAGTCTATTGGACTACCCATTGTGGGAGTTCTATAGAAGTCTATTGAACTACCCTGCACATTGTGGGAGTTCTATATAAGTCTATTGGACTACCCTGCATGTTGTGGGAGTTCTAGATAAGTCTATTGGACTACCCTGCACGTTTTGGGAGTTCTATAGAAGTCTGTTGAACTACCCTGCACATTGTGGGAGTTCTATAGATGTCTATTGGACTACCCTGCATGTTGTGGGAGTTCTATATAAGTCTATTGGACTACCCTGTACATTGTGGGAGTTCTATAGAAGTCTATTGGACTACCCTGCATGTTGTGAGAGTTCTATAGAAGTCTATTGGACTACCCTGCACGTTGTGGGAGTTCTATAGAAGTCTAATTTGACTACCCTGCACGTTGTGGGAGTTCTATTGAAGTCTATTGGACTACCCTGCATGTTGTGGGAGTTCTATAGAAGTCTATTGGACTACCCTGCACGCTGTGGGAGTTATATAGAAGTCTATTGGACTACCCTGCATGTTGTGGGAGTTCTAAAGAAGCCTATTGGACTACCCTGCATGTTGTGGGAGTTGTATAGAAGTCTATTGGACTGCCCTGCATGGTGTGGGAGTTCTATAGAAGTCTATTGGACTGCCCTGCATGTTGTGGGAGTTCTAAAAAAGTCTATTGGACTGCCCTGCATGTTGTGGGAGTTCTAAAGAAGCCTATTGGACTACCCTGCATGTTGTGGGAGTTCTAAAGAAGCCTATTGGACTACCCTGCATGTTGTGGGAGTTGTATAGAAGTCTATTGGACTACCCTGCATGTTGTGGGAGTTCTATAGAAGTCTATTGGACTGCCCTGCATGTTGTGGGAGTTCTAAAGAAGTCTATTGGACTGCCCTGCATGTTGTGGGAGTTCTAAAGAAGCCTATTGGACTACCCTGCATGTTGTGGGAGTTCTATAGAAGTCTATTGGACTGCCCTGCATGTTGTGGGAGATCTAAAGAAGTCTATTGGACTACCCTGCATGTTGTGGGAGTTCTATAGAAGTCTATTGGACTGCCCTGCATGTTGTGGGAGTTCTAAAGAAGTCTATTGGACTGCCCTGCAAGTTGAAAAATGACCCAGTTTGTAAAAAAAAAGTGACGTCAAGGGCTCCTGACCAAACGTCAGTGACGAGTTGGGAGAGAAAATGGGTTGTTACCGTTATTGTTATTGTAACAATACATTTTTATATTGTAGTGGTGGTTCGTTTGACATTTTGTCCTTGATTTGGTGTCAGTTGTGGCTATAGTGGAGGTTGCAGTGCCATAAAATGTTTATTATGATGCTTCATTCTAATGCCAAGTTAACTAAATACTGGCACTGCACTCTTGTTTGGAGGATAAATGTTACTTTAAATTTCCTTTATCAGTGGTGCTAAGGTGCATCACGGTTGAATAAAGTACTGTTACTTCAGACACATTGTGTTGAAATATTCCATGGAAATAATCTGTGACATTTTCATTTAAATGTCAGTGTTGTAATCTGTCACTGATTAGATATAAGTCAACTGACTCCACCTACAGTATCCAGTTGATCAAAGTTTTTCCACTCTGTGTTGTCTGCATGGTCGCTCTTTACTGGGAAAAACCCCTCAGCCTCACAGGAAGTGATGCGTTTTATACATTTGTTTGGAATCAAAAGAAGAACTGAACAGTTAGAATGAGCAGCGATAGCCATCGGAGGATCAATCAAAGCCCCCTTACATGTTTCCTCATATTTAGAATGCATTCAGCTATACTGCAGTTACTTGACTCTCCACCACCTAAGCTCAACTCTCTCTCTCGTCCTGTTCTCTGCTCCACATGTCATCCATCTCTTCTATATTTCCTCCTGCATCACTTCCTCCATGGCTCAAGTGCAAATATAAAGAGTTTGCGGTCTCAGTACCACATTTTTCTCTGTCCCCCCCCCCCCCCATTTTCTCCCCAATTGAGTATGAGTACAATCTATCTCTCCTTTCTGTCTCCCTCGTTTATCTCCCTACATCAGGGCTATTCAACTAAATTGTTCAGGGGGCCACATTGTCAGAAACCTAAGGGGCTGGGGGCCGGACCATTCCCCATTATATGTACACTTGACGCGCCACCACAATTTTCAAAACTTGTATTTCACTATATTGCAAAAGTAGCTAAATTTTCGTTTAAAAGTGGTTAATTTCTGTGCAACAAAAGCCGTGTTAAAGCCCCAAAAGTAAACACATTTGAAACAAATCTAAGTATTCTACATGTCAGCCATTTGAAATATACTGTAATTTGGTAAAATCTGACCTCTCTTAGCTACACCCCAGCATTGTAAAAATGTATAGTGCATCAGGAAAGGAAAACAACTGTAAACATTATTTCTTGTTTAGAACCTAGCACAGTATTAAATACTGGGTATCTCATGAAAAACTATTAAAGCAGCTACGAGCAAGATTTTCGATTGTTATTAAACAGTCTAAATTTAATATCGTTGCCTCACATCTTACCTCTAATAGTAGACGAGACCAACGCCGAGTACTCTCGCTTGAACGCAGAGTGAATCAGCCAGTGTTGTCTTGACGATTAGTCTGTCTGCGGGCCGGTGTCATCAGGAAGTGAAATTAAACGGTTTGTGGCAGCCACTTTGGCCATAACCACAAAATTACTAAATTACTTTCAAACAAACTGTTATATAAACGAGAGATGTTCGCGAGAGCAGAAAGTAGCCAGGACAGCTGTTTTGGGTCTGTTGCTATGGCCGTAAAACCATTTCGCTCTGCCTAGCAACTGTTTACAGCTGCCGTAAACCGTTTCGCTCTGCCTAGCAACAGACCCAAAACAAGAAGGATCAAAGGGCTTTCTACTCTCGCAAACATCTCTCGTTATATTCTAACAGTTTGTTTGAAAGTAATTTTGAAATTTTGTGGTTATGGCCGAAGTGGCTGCCGCACACCATTTAATTTCACTTCCTGATCTGCCCCGGCCGCAGACAGACTAATCATCAAGACAACACTGGCCGATTCACTCGGCGTTCAAGCGAGACTACTTGGCGTTGGTCTCGTCTACTATTAGAGGTCAGATGTGAGCCATCGATATTCAATTTAGAATGTTTAATAACAATCGAAAATCTTGCTCGTAGCTGCTTTAATATTGCATCTTTTGTGTTTAGCTACGTCTCACAGCATTGTAACATTGTAGTGCAACAAGAAAGGAAAACTACTGTAAACATTTTAACCATATTTCTTGTTTAGAACCTAGCTAGCTACAGCACGCATCTCCTGAAAAACCATTTATAATGCATCTTTCTTGATTCGCTACATCACAGTGCCATCTCCTGAAAAACATTTATAGTGGATCTGACTTGTTTAGCTCACTTTAGCTAGATCACATCTGAAAAACAACCAGTCGGGTGTAATAAGTACTGTAAATGAGGTTTAATTGTAATTATTTTTTTTTGTTTTTGTTTTTTGTTTTTAGAACTCATCCGCGGGCTGGTCTGACTTGAATGGTGGGCCGGATTCGGCCAGTTGAATAGTTCCGCCAGTTGAATAGCCCTGCTCTACATTATGTGTTCCTCTCTATTTCTCAATGTATTTGTCTGTTTCTCTGTTTTCTCTCTCTCTCTTTCGCTCACTGTCACTCTCTCGCTTTGTCTGCAGCGTTTTACTCTTCATCTTGGGTTAACCCTAACCACTCTTGTTTGATTAGGATCTACGTCTCAACCCATATAACAAGAATAGGTGAAAATACATTTGACACCTCTTTCAGTAGGGCTGGGCAATATGGACAAAATCAAATTACACAATTTTTTTTGACCAAATACCTCAATATGGAATTTTGCTATTGTAGCTATACTTTCACAAAATATTTACCCAATGAGATGTTTTATAAATAATCATCAGTAATGTGGATATAATGACTAAGTGGGTAAAGGCAAAAAATAGAACAGCTAGAACAGTCTGCTAAGTTCAGAAAATGACATACTGTAATGCAGCCAAACCAGGAAAAGACAACACTTTTGCCATATTTACCATATTACGACATCCAAACTCGAAGACGATATCTAGCCTCACATCACAATATCGATATAATATCGATATATTGCCCAGCCCTAATTTTCAGAAATCTGAATCAGCAGGTAGTTAGTACTCACGGAGCGTGGAGTTTGGGGAATTTCTGGAGGTCGTTCTCACTCATATTCTACAAGTGGCAGAAGAAGAAACTTTCAGCAAACGTACATCACATTAGTGCATTTAGTCTGTATCACATTTCACCACAAGCTACATGGCCCCCGAGCTAACAGATACATATAGACATATGGCCAGCGAGCTAACAGATACATATAGACATATGGCCAGCGAGCTAACAGATACATATAGACATATGGCCAGCGAGCTAACAGATACATATAGACATATGGCCAGCGAGCTAACAGCTAGCCTACGCTCATTAGTGAGGCTGTCTGTCTGTGCGTGTGTTCCCTGTTGCTCTGTAGAGACCAGTGCAGGGAGGCGGGGTTGGGCAGCTCCGCACCACAGAGGAGCCACAGTAACGCTCCGGGCCAGACTACTGCCACGTTTGTCTCATGTAGACGCCTGCTGTTGCCTGCTGATCGCTTGGTGCTTGCAGGTTGATTGGCTGTCTTGCTGTATTTGGTCGATTTCAAGATGGCCCCTCCTCTCGTCGCTGCCGTCCACCGCTCGATGCCTTGCAAAGCGTGCTGGGATACCTGGCTATGCGATCCAATACAAAGTGAATGGGCAGCAGCGACAGCCTGCGTCAAACATCGCACAAGTGTGGCCGCACCGTGAGCAGTCACACAGCGCGTTTAAAACTTAGAACGTGATTTCGGCCCAAACCCAGTTACAAACAAATGTGAATATCCTAAATCAGTGGTTCTCAACTGGTGTAGCCTCAGGACCCACTATTTTCCTTGTCATGAAGTCGCGACCCAAATTTCAGATTTTTTTTTAAACCACTCAAATTTATTGCACAAAAAATAGCGTATTAATTTAATACACAATGCCTTCATGCACTGTTAAAAAAAAAAGTGCAACAGAAGTGGAACTAGGGCTAAAAACCAATTGAAATAAGGCAGACTTGAATTACAGGCCTATATGTTTTTAAATTTAAACAAGTCAAACTGGTCATGCTCAGAAAGTCTTATTTGAACTGTATGAAATAAAAGGCAGACTTATCTTGAATTACATGCCTATATGTTTTTAAACAAGTTAATAATAATAATAATAATAATAATAATAATAATAATAATAATAATAATAATAATAATAATAATAATAATAATAATAAAACAAGTTAACCTGGTCATGCTAATCCAGTTTCAATAGTCTGAATTTAACTAATATGAAATAAAAAGGAATCACAGGCAGGCTATATGCTTTTTAGTTAAACTGGTCATAACTTTTAATTAAACTGGGGCCATGCTAATCCAGTTTCAATCATCTGAATTGAACTAAAATTAAATATGAAATGAAAAGGCAGACTTCTCTTGAATTACAGGCAGAGCATATGCTTCAGCTTGTTAAACAAGTAAAACTGGTCAGGCTAATCCAGTTTCAATAATCTGAATTTAACTCAAATGAAATATCAAAAAAAAAAAAAAAAAGTTTCTCAGTGAGTTATAGTTGATTGCCTCACTGAATTATCTGCTAATACCCAATTTTAGCAGCATAATTTGATGTCTTGGCATGGCAAGGCTGTGCTTAATGACATATCCAAAAGGAATTCCTTTTTTTTGGGCCAATGTCCTCTGCACTCTGCGCTGAGTGCGGTGCAGGGAGATTACGGCTGCGCTCCCAGCACAGAGAGGTATTTGCGGAGTGGAAAGTGGAATTCCTTTTGGATATGTCATTAAGCACAGCCTTGCCATGCCAAGACATCAAATTATGCTGCTAAAATTGGGTATTAGCAGATAATTCAGTGAGGCAATCAACTATAACTCACTGAGAAACTTTTATCACATTGCAAAGAGGGAAATGAATTGAGAACACTTGTGGGAAAATGGACATAGGCTATTTACCTTCATAAGCCGGAGGGTCGCTGGCACCACAGACGATCTTTCAATAAGCGCTCTCTGTCCTCGCACGAGTGAGTACACTCTATTACGCATGGAGAGAATTACAGCATATTGCCTCGCGCAAACAGCCATTGCAAGACGGCAATCTGATTGGTTTTGATTGATGTAATGCCCAGCATTGCCTGGCCATGCCTGTGAATAATTCTGGTAGTTAAGACCGCCCAAATCCCGTTTGTGTAAGCATTTTGGGGTGCAGATGATTTTGGCACAGCTCTAATTTGCGTCTGCGACACGAACCTTTCCGCATCCCAGCCGAGAATTGCATCCCCAACATATTTCGGGGCTGTTTTAACTTAGGAATCAGGGAGGTCACGTCTACCAGACAATCATATCACTTTTAAACAGTTACATTTCTGTATAAATCATTACAATATGCTCCTGTGATGTGGGGATGCTGCCGGCGTGGGGGTGCAAAACTCGCCATAACACCTGGCGGACGGCGCAAGGCGGACTGCTATCTTCCGTGACTTAAGGCACGCGCAAACAGGTGCGCAAGCGCTATTAGGGGATAGCGCCTGTCGGCAGATAGAGCCCATATAGACACTTATGGCCACCGAGCTAACAGCTAGCCGACATTCTGCTGTGGTCGTCTTTTTTTCCTGTGGCAATGAGCATGAAGGGGATGTGGTGTGTTGTGTAACAGCCATAACACCCCACATGGGTAACAATTGTTCACAAGTGTCTGAATTTAAATGTGTTCCCCAAATAGTATACATATATACACAGCTGGTGTACTGTGAATTTAATTCATATTGAGCTGATGATGATGCAGCAGCTTTTCTCAATTCTCCATAGTAGAGCTGCCACCCAGCAATGTCATCATCGGAATCACGTGGTTGCAATCAACCTACAGTATACCTACAGTCACCACTCGCAACAGAGGGGGGGGGGGGGGGGGGCTATCCTGTGTGTGGGAAGAGCTGTGATCATCAGACCTCTCTGTGATCATCAGACCTCTCTGTGATCATCAGACCTCTCTGTGATCATCAGACCTCTCTGTGATCATTAAGACCTCTCTGTGATCATCAGACCTCTCTGTGATCATCAGACCTCTCTGTGATCATTAAGACCTCTCTGTGATCATCAGACCTCTCTGTGATCATCAGACCTCTCTGTGATCATTAAGACCTCTCTGTGATCATCAGACCTCTCTGTGATCATCAGACCTCTCTGTGATCATCAGACCTCTCTGTGATCATCAGACCTCTCTGTGATCATTAAGACCTCTCTGTGATCATCAGACCTCTCTGTGATCATTAAGACCTCTCTGTGATCATCAGACCTCTCTGTGATCATCAGACCTCTCTGTGATCATTAAGACCTCTCTGTGATCATCAGACCTCTCTGTGATCATCAGACCTCTCTGTGATCATCAGACCTCTCTGTGATCATCAGACCTCTCTGTGATCACAGACCTCTCTGTGATCATCAGACCTCTCTGTGATCATTAAGACCTCTCTGTGATCATTAAGACCTCTCTGTGATCATCAGACCTCTCTGTGATCATTAAGACCTCTCTGTGATCATTAAGACCTCTCTGTGATCATCAGACCTCTCTGTGATCATTAAGACCTCTCTGTGATCATGAGACCTCTCTGTGATCATCAGACCTCTCTGTGATCATTAAGACCTCTCTGTGATCATCAGACCTCTCTGTGATCATTAAGACCTCTCTGTGATCATTAAGACCTCTCTGTGATCATTAACTCATTCACCGCCAAAGACGTCTTATCAGAAATAGCCATCCACGCCAAAGACGTGTTTGACGTGTTTTTGGTTTTATTAGTGCAGCGCGTGCAGCAAACACTTTCCCAGCCTGTGACACAGACACAGGTCCCTGCCTTCAAAGGGTAGCCGACAGCACGCGATCAAACACATACCGCAGCTGTTTTTTTTAAATGGGGGAGGAGGCAAGAAGACAAAAGCCGTGAGAAACGCTGCCTCTTTGCAGAGTAGGAGAGAGACGCCATTGTGTACGGTTGTGACAGTGTGCTGAGTTGAGTTGAAGTTGAAGTTGAAGAGATTACAGTAGCTAGTAGCCTATAGTCGTCAGTTTAGTTAGCGTTAGTTAGTTGTAGTATAGTCTGTAGTATAGTTTAGTTAGTTAGTTGTAGTAGTCATAGTCTAGTCAGTCATGGTGAAGGCAAAAGGAAAGACCAAACACCGCATCGCCCCTCGGCGCGGCGGTGCCCGAGCTGTTCGCCTTGCTGCTGGCCTTGCTGCTGGGCAGCGGACACTGGATGATATGTTCTTGGTAGTCAAACCCGTGACCACCATCGATCCGGTTCCAGCGCCTGGTCCCAAACCCAAGCCTCCTGTGTCCCAGCCCGAACGAGACGAGACTGAGTCAGAACTTAGTGACGAGGAGGAGATCGGGGGCAACACAACAGACATGATTCCCCAGGAGGAGCCATTTTCCAGGGCGCATTTGCGAGACGAGACGGAGTCAGAACTTAGTGACGAGGAGGAGATCGAGGGCAACACAACAACAGACATGATTCCCCAGGAGGAGCCATTTTCCAGGGCGCATTTGCGCCGTGCAAAGACGCCCCGGGATTACATGGAAAGTGACTTTGACTCTCAGCCATCAAGCTCCCATTCATCTGAAGAGGAGATGGTCACACCGTTGCCAGTTGTCCATGTCGAGGGGGAGGAAGACTGGAATCCAATGCGACAGGACCCTGATGATCGTGGTAAGGAGTAATTTTGTTGTTGATATATGCATATTGTACAGACAGTACCAGTACCAGCTTCACGCACAAAGTCCCAGTGATGATGTCATCAGTGTGTGTGTGTGTGTGTGTGACTACTGACTACACTGTCTCTGCATTCTATGATCGTATAGTTTACTGAGACTAGTACACTACACTGTCTCTGTACTAAATGTGATTATATAGTTTACTGAGACACTACACTGTCTCTCTGTACTAAATGTGATTATATAGTTTACTGAGACACTAGTACACTACACTGTCTCTGTACTAAATGTGATTATATAGTTTACTGAGACACTACACTGTCTCTCTGTACTAAATGTGATTATATAGTTTACTGAGACACTAGTACAATACACTGTCTCTCTGTACTAAATGTGATTATATAGTTTACTGAGGATATATTGCTTTTATTTCAGATGAGGAGCCTGAGGAGCCGATTGTTGCACAACTCAGTGAGCCCACATCAAAGAAAAAACAACCTAGATCAAAAGGTAAGATCTTGTTTCCCTCTTTTGTGTCTTTGTCCAAAATGGCTGATCTACAAGCTCACAATTATACATGTTGTGTGTGTGTTGTAAATTGTATTGTAATGTATGTATTTCTTTATTTACAGGCCGTGGTGCAGATGGAGAGCCAATGGAGGGACAGCAACCCAAGAAGGGGAAAAAGAAAGACACCAAAGGTATGTTCATTTTCCCTCTTTGCCCAATATAGCTGATCTACAAGCTTGTGTGTGTGTGAGTGTGCTATAGTAATGTATTTGTATTTCTATATTTTTATAACACCTATCCTGTATCCAGAGCAGCAATGGTACTGCATGGATGAAGTGCCGTGGGAGCCAGAAGACATCCCGTTCACTGCTGTTCCTGGCCTGCTCAACAGTGCTGCTGCGCTGGAGTCGGACAAGCCGGTCGATTTCCTGGAACTCATCCTGACTGAAGAGCTGCTGCAGTATGTTGTGGACCAGACCAACCTGTATGCACAGCAGACAATTGAGGCTGGCGCAACGAGTGTCAGGCTCGATGCATGGAATCCTGTTGACATTGCTGAACTGAAGGCCTTCCTAGGGCTCCTCTTCCTGACTGGGCTCATTGGAAAGCCTGACCTGGAGAGTTACTGGTCCACGAACGAGGTGCTGGAGACCCCCTATTTTGGAAAGACAATGTCCCGAAACAGGTTCCAGATCATACTGCGTTTCCTGCATTTTACTGACAACACAGCAGTGAGAAACAATGATGACAGGTTGCATAAAGTCCGCCCAGTCTTAGACATGCTAGTGAACAAGTTCCAGGAACTCTACCAGCCAGGCCAGAACATCTCAATAGATGAAGGAACTTTACTGTGGAGAGGCAGATTGAGCTTCAAAGTTTTTAACCCACAGAAACCTGTGCGTTACGGGATCAAAAGTTATGTGTTATGTGAGTCCCAGACAGGATTTTGTTATAATTTGATGCCTTATTGTGGAGACGGTAAATCTCTTGTAGATACAGTGTGTGGTCTCCTGTTGGGGCTGGAACAGCAGGGCTACAAACTGTACATGGATAACTTTTATAATTCTGTAAACATGTGTGATATCCTGCTAGATCTGGGGACACATGTATGTGGCACACTGCGAAAGCATAGAGGAGAACCACCAGCTGTACACCATGCTGAGAAGGCCACCCTGCAACCAGGGGGCAGAATTGCCTTCCACACTGACCGGGTTCTGTGCTTGGCATGGCGGGACACAAATGTTGTGAGAATGGTATCCACATTTCACCAGAACGAGATGAGACAGGTCTTGACGTGGAAGAAAGGTGTGAGGGGGAAGGTGGTGAAGGAGAAGCCTGTCTCTGTGGTAGAGTACAACCAGTCTATGAACGGTGTTGATAGGCTGGATCAAATGATTTCGTACTACCCGTTCATCAGGAAGTCGTATAAATGGACAACTAAATTTGTTCTGTACATGTTCCAAATCTGCCTCCACAACGCTTTCGTCCTATACAGAGCTAAAAACCCACAGGGCACAGTACAGACCATGTATGCATTCCAGGAGAGTCTGATACAGGCGTGGACCACTGCCACAAAGCTCCATAGAGTTCCCTACGCTGACCGTCCGAGTAGGCTGTCTGCCAACCTGGCAAAGCATTTCCCTGTCAGGAATGACCCCACCCCCAAAAATGACAACCCAGCTAAGAAATGCAAGGTGTGTCTGGGCAACAAAAAGAGAAAGGAGACACGTTTCCAGTGCCACTTCTGCCGCATCCCCTTGTGCAGGGTCCCCTGCTTTGAGGTCTACCATGACACCCTGAACTATAAAGAGTAAATTCCCCTCAGTGGTAGAACGAACTCCCCACTGAGGTCAGGACGGCCGAATCCCTGCCCATCTTTTTTTTCAACTTTTTATTAGTTTTCAGTGAGTCCACCTTTTGGAAAAAAAACTCGCCTTTTCAAGCTCCACTTGAGTCCCTCCTGAACTAACCCTTTTGATGTAGCATCTTTCCCCCCCCTCTCCACCCCAAACCCCCTCCCCCCATCTAGCATCTTCCCCCCCTTCTTCACCCCAAACCGCCCCCCCCCCCAAAAAAAACAAACAAACAAAACAAAAAACAAAAAACATTGATGTTACTCTACTGCTTGCTGCAAGGGTGTATCTGTGTAGATGATGTTCCACAGTTGATTCCACTAATGTTGACAGAATGTGACATTGTAAGTCGCTTTGGATAAAAGTGTGCTAAATGACGAAATGTAATCTAAAGAGACACACATGGGCCCCGCGCACACACATTCACGCTAACTCACACTGAGTAAACTGCATTGTTGAATGTAAAAAAAGCACTTCATGTGTATATATATATATATTTTTTTTTTTGTCATTTTGATGTAGCATCTTTCCCCCCCCCTCTCCACCCCAAACCCCCTCCCCCCATCTAGCATCTTCCCCCCCTTCTTCACCCCAAACCGCCCCCCCCTCCAAAAAAAACAAAAACAAAAAAACAAAAAAAAAACATTGATGTTACTCTACTGCTTGCTGCAAGGGTGTATCTGTGTACATGATGTTCCACAGTTGATTCCACTAATGTTGACAGAATGTGACATTGTAAGTCGCTTTGGATAAAAGTGTGCTAAATGACGAAATGTAATCTAAAGAGACACACATGGGCCCCGCGCACACACATTCACGCTCACTCACACTGAGTAAACTGCATTGTTGAATGTAAAAAAAGCACTTCATGTGTATATATATATATATTATTTTTTTTGTCATTTGTATCATAACGAATAGTATTTACATGTCTGATGTCAATACAGTTCAAAATAAAAGAATTGAGAGCGAGATCTGCCTGAGATTGTCTTCTTTACAAAAAGGCGTTTTTCTCCTATTTGCCTTCTCAAAGAGACCTTTTGGGTGAAAACAGGGTGTATATAAATGGATATAAGTAGAGTACAGAACATGCTAAAAGCTCACTTTTTTTTCCTGGTGAACCCAGAGACGTACATCTTCATTTTGAGGTATTGCAAATCACTCTGGTGCTAATAGATAATTTACTGTGGGTCTTGAAAGATGACCAACAATTATGAAAATCTTTGGCCTGTGCTAAATATTGGCAGTCCTAAACTGGCCATGAATGAGTTAAGACCTCTCTGTGATCATCAGACCTCTCTGTGATCATTAAGACCTCTCTGTGATCATCAGACCTCTCTGTGATCATCAGACCTCTCTGTGATCACAGACCTCTCTGTGATCATCAGACCTCTCTGTGATCATTAAGACCTCTCTGTGATCATCAGACCTCTCTGTGATCATCAGACCTCTCTGTGATCATCAGACCTCTCTGTGATCATCAGACCTCTCTGTGATCATCAGACCTCTCTGGATGACAAGTGAGTATAGAGCAAACCATACATCAGTCATAACAAATGCTTTGGGATTCAACACTCCACCAGAAGGTGGACGGTGGTCAATCAGTCAGAGAGACAGACAGACAGACAGCAGGACAGACAGACAGACAGACAGACAGGCAGAGACAGACAGGCAGACAGCAGGAAAGACAGACAGACAGACAGACAGACAGACAGACAGACAGACAGCAGGACAGACAGACAGACAGACAGGCAGACTGACAGACAGCAGGACAGACAGACAGACAGGCAGACAGACAGACAGAAAGGCAGCAGGTCAGACAGACAGACAGCAGGACAGACAGACAGACAGACAGACAGACAGACAGACAGAAAGACAGCAGGACAGACAGACAGACAGGCAGACAGACAGACAGACAGACAGCAGAACAGACAGACAGACAGACAGACAGACAGCAGGACAGACAGACAGACAGACAGCAATAATACATTGGCACTTAATCACAAAGGAGATGAGATGGATGAGTTAGAAAACACTTCTGCAGAAATCCAACCATCAGATTTGGTTGAAATTGAAGATGAAATTGAAGAAAATTTGAAAAATAACCTAGTTTGAGATTATATAACCCCCACCCACAAAAACTAAGTAACTTTTACTCTGAGAACATTTAAAAAAAATACTTTCTTACTTTTTTAAGTATATTTTTTTAAACCAGTAATTTTACTTCTACATTATGTAATTTCTTTTTTCTTTTTGGTTTTTCACATTTCCCCCATGTTCTCTCCTCAATTGTACTTGGCCAATTCCCCCTGCTGTCCCGGTCGTTGCTCCACCCCTCTGCTGATCTGGGGAGAGTTGTAGACTAGCACATGCTTCCTCCATTACATGTGCAGTCGCCAGCCACTTCTTTTCACCTGACAGCGAGGAGTTTCACCAGCAGGACGTAGCACGTGGGAGGATCAGGCTCACCCGCAGGCAGGGCCAATTGTGTCTGTAGGAACGTCTGACCAAGCTGGAAGTACCGCTGCCGGGGACTGAACCCAGGTCTCCGCGGTGGTAGGCGAGGGTATAGTGATTATTATTATTTTCTTGTTTGTGTAAACTGTGTTTTGGAGACAACCTTTCAAACAGGACACCTAAAAGTGATTATACTTGAGGACGTTCTTTACTGTAATCATGGGACCATCATACATATAAATAGACATTCCCCCCAGTTCCCCTCCCCCCCGAACAGGTGCCCCGACCGACCAGAGGAGGCACTAGTGCAGTGACCAGGACGCATGCCCTTAATCCGGCTTCCCACCCACAGACAGTCAATTGTGCCTGTATGGACGCCCCCGACCAAGCTGGAGGCAACACGGGGGCTCGAACCTGCAACCCTCGTGTTGGTAGGCAGGCAACAGCAAATGTATTTTCTAACCTAATAGTCATTGTGAATGCAATTCCTTCAAAGCATCAAATTTATTTAATATTGGCATATAATTAATTATGAATTTGAAATAAATTTCCACATGCTCATACTGTAGCCTTCTTCTCATCTCTCTCACCTGACTCGGTGGGGGCGACTAGAGAATAAAGATCACTTGTCAGTAATGTCAATGAAACCACTAGTTAGTCAAATCAAAGGTCTATGTTGCAAACAGAATGGGCATTTTTCTATTTTGTGGCCATCTACAATGATGTGAATCCATTTGAAGAAACATTGTGTTTTTTTTCCTGAATAATATTTCAGCTAGAAGAAATCTCCATATCCATCTGATTAATTGTGCTTTCCCAAATAACATTCGGATTCCGGTACATCCCTATTTCAGACACTGGATGACGACGTTCAGGTAAAGACTAATGTGAGGTGAATGCAGACAGACTTACCACAAACCTGGAACCATTCATGGAGTATTTAATCACCACTTTGTCACAGCCAGACAGGTTCATCTGGAGAGAGACAGAAAGGACAGTTAGTGTCTAATATGGAGTGGACGCACTGTACAGCACTAGTGTAACATGTTTATTATGGGTGGTCCAGTGGGAATTGAACCCCTGACCCTGGCAGTGTTAGTGCCTTGATCTGGCTACTGAGATCCACAGAGCCACAGTTTGTTTGTTCAGACTCAAAAGGCATTCACCGTTACTGTGTTCAGGTGGTCACATTAACAGTCGACATCTGTGAATCTAAACAACTTTCTGCCAAATCCAGAAACTACACAACTATGATTCAACCTGCTGATGTCACGATTCAACCTGCTGATGTCACGATTCAACCTGCTGATGTCACGATTCAACCTGCTGATGTCACGATTCAACCTGCTGATGTCACGATTCAACCTGTGCTGATGTCACGATTCAACCTACTGATGTCACGATTCAACCTGCTGATGTCACGATTCAACCTGCTGATGTCACGATTCACAAAGATGTGAAGGGCAAGACGAGCATGAGCAGGGCAAATGTACTACTTCAAAGTCGATATTCACATTTTAATATAAAATATATAAACCTGCCTATCATGTAACAATCTCCTTCTTTAAAACAAAAATAACCTCTCTGATTCTACAAATACTACTTATTCCTATGTCCTACTAAAGACTTAGCTGATGAAGACAGATATATAGATATCTCTCCTGTTAGACCCACATGGAAAAGATCACAGCTACCAACGTTCTCTGTTCTAAAGTGGTACTCGGGAACATTTACTCTTAAGTACAGTAGATTTTCACACCAGTACTTTTACTTCTACTGCAGTAAAATATCAGTATGGTAACAGTAGCCTACTTCTACTTGAGGAGGATGGTTTAGTAGCCTACTCTTTCTCTCCCCCGCTGAATGCTCTGGAGTGGACCTCTGATGCTCTCACACCCTTTAGAACTTTTTCTGGATTATTGTATTTGGCTGAAATATTGGATCATTTGAACATTTATTGAAATGAAACCATGTGAGCTTTAGAGGGGAAAATTACTATTTGATGCAACTATTAACAATTCATAGACATCTGAAATGTGACCCCGACTACACACTGCTTTGTGTAAAGCCCTGAACGCTCTGGAAGTGTCTGACTGTTGTTTTAAATGGCTGAACACACTACAAGTGTTATGAGGCGCGGCAAACTACATTGACGCCGACTCTGAACTTGTTTCGATTTTGGAGCGTCTAATGAGGACCCAGCACCGACAAAAGCGCTCTCTCTCTCTCTCTGTCTCTCTCTCTGTCTCTCTCTCTCTGTCTCTCTCTCTGTCTCTCTGTCTGTCTCTCTCTCTGTCTCTCTCTCTGTCTCTCTCTCTGTCTCTCTCTCTCTGTCTCTCTCTCTGCGTGTGCCTCTCTCTGTCTCTCTCTCTGTCTCTCTCTCTGTCTCTCTCTCTCTGTCTCTCTCTCTCTCTGTCTCTCTCTCTGTCTCTCTCTCTGTCTCTCTCTGTCTCTCTCTCTCTGTCTCTCTCTCTGTCTCTCTCTCTGTCTCTCTGTCTCTCTCTCTGTCTCTCTCTCTCTGTCTCTGTCTCTCTCTCTGTCTCTCTCTCTGCGTGTGCCTCTCTCTGTCTCTATCTCTGTCTCTCTCTCTCTCTCTCTCTGTCTCTCTCTCTCTCTCTCTCTCTGTCTCTCTGTCTCTCTCTCTCTGTCTCTCTCTCTCTCTCTCTCTCTCTCTGTCTCTCTCTCTGTCTCTCTCTCTGTCTCTCTCTCTGCGTGTGCCTCTCTCTGTGCAGCGGCCACTTTCATCACCGCCTGTCTCTCATATGCTCCTCAAACAATCTCACAGCAGTTTAAAATATAGCAAGCATGTAAAATATAATGCTACACTATATCTCGCGTCGAGGCTATACACTATAGCAAGACTGTCTGAACAAAGTGAGAATGTTCTTCTTAACACATCAGCTAGCAAATATAGCATATTACTTGCATGATGAGATTAGATTGGCGAAAGTTTGGACTGGATTGCTTCATTTTCTCCTACAGTACAGCCTTTTTTTCTCTCCCCTCTGAATGCACAACAGACAGGTAGGGTGATTCCAACAGCCTCTGACTGACAGGGGCTCAAAACTACAGGATAACAACTGTTTATTCATCAGTCATTGAAATTTGTATCCACAAAAATATTTTAATTGAAATATAAGTATGAGCCAGAAGCCAAGTAAACTTGGGAGCATAGAAAACGAATGGGAGTAGCCTACCTGTAAAGCATACAAACTTGTGCCTGCCTACCTACTGTATAAATAGTGACCTTTTCCCAAAACACTGCTGATTCTGTGCTGTTGGTATTTGGTATGTGATTTCTGTAGTGCGCTATAGGAGCGTTAATTGACGTGCGTCAAAACAGGCACGTCAATTAACGCTTTCAGGGGCGTAAGACGTCAAAAGCCAAAAAGGTTGGAAACCACTGGTTTCATCTTTAACACTGGGATGTATTTTAAAAGCTTGTTATGTTGTGTTAAACCACTGGTTTCATCTTTAACACTGGGTTGTATTTTAAAAGCGTGTTATGTTGTGTTAAACCACTGGTTTCATCTTTAACACTGGGTTGTATTTTAAAAGCTTGTTATGTTGTGTTAAACCACTGGGTTCATCTTTAACACTGGGTTGTATTTTAAAAGCTTGTTATGTTAGGGTTGTGTTGGGTTAGGGTTAGGGTTATGTTGTGTTAAATCTTGATCTGAAAAGCTGTCAAATAAATGCAGTGGAGTAGAAAGTACAATATTTCCCTCTGAAATGGAGTGAGTGGAAGTATAAAGTAGCATCAAATGGTAAATACTAAATGTAAAGTACAACACAAGCACCTCAAAATGGTACTTAAATACAGAGTAAATGTACAGACAGTACAGTAGGTACTTGCCACCACTGGTAGGCCTACTTCTACTTGGATGATTGAGTACTCTCTCGCCCTGCTGAATACTCTGAACCTCTGGTGTAATAATAAGGAAGCTCTCACCCTCTTCAGGTAATCTGCCAGCTGGGCAACACTCCAGCCCATCACCTCGGACTTGGGCGGCACTCCTCCAAAACTCATCCTGCCTTCGCCTCGTCTCTCCTTCTGTCACATACACACCAAGGGAGACTCCGAGTCAGCCCGGTGAAGCACGTTCCTGTCACGTTCCTGTCACAAGCCGTCTGCTTCCAGAAGGCGATCACCATCTGAGTGACGGGGACTGGAGTCCAAGCTTGAGCAGCTGGTGATTTCTCTACTTCTGTAGTCTGGCTCTTTTAGGTTTGAGATCTCCAGGCATATAGAGAGCCTTTTCTTCACAGACTGATGCTGTATGTGGGGCAGCCGGGCCTGGCTTTCACCTCACTCCTGCAAACACAAAACCAAACTTCTGATGAGGCAAAGAAAACGCTGTCGAGGTGCCTTCAACCGCTTGTAATTCCTCAAGTGTTCGGTCCTGGAATTCTTTTAGTTTCAGGAAATCACAAGTAAAATGAAGAAAGAAAGAAAAGCACAAGCATACATGTTTCTCAGAAACTGGAAAGAAAATGGCTTCCCTCTCGCTCTCTCTATCTGTGTGTGTGTGTGTGTGTGTGTGTGTGTGTGTCTCTCTCTCTCTCTCTCTCTCTCTAACTCAGAGGAAGTGAACGCTGTGACAGTGCTGAGAAGAAGAGAAGGGTGACAGAAGGAAGGCAGCATCCCCCTCTCTGTCTCACCACAGAGCGGAATAGAGACAGAGCTGCACCCACTCTGCTGTGGCTCAACGGCACTGCTGCTGCTGCTGCTGCACTCTGACAGTCAAAACTGTGTTGAAACAATACAGGAAACACGCAGCCAGAGAGAGAGGAGAGAGAGAGGAGAGAGAGACACCCAGCCAGAGAGAGAGGAGAGAGACACCCAGCCAGAGAGAGAGGAGAGAGAGACACCCAGCCAGAGAGAGAGAGGAGAGAGAGACACCCAGCCAGAGAGAGAATAGAGACAGACACCCAGCCAGAGAGAGAGAGGAGAGAGAGACACCCAGCCAGAGAGAGAGGAGAGAGACACCCAGCCAGAGAGAGAGGAGAGAGACACCCAGCCAGAGAGAGAGAGGAGACAGAGACACCCAGCCAGAGAGAGAAGAGAGAGACACCCAGCCAGAGAGGAGAGAGACACCCAGCCAGAGAGAGAGAGGAGAGAGAGACACCCAGCCAGAGAGAGGAGAGAGAGAGACAGACACCCAGCCAGAGAGAGGAGAGAGAGAGACAGACACCCAGCCAGAGAGAGGAGAGACAGACAGAGACACCCAGCCAGAGAGAGGAGAGAGAGACACCCAGCCAGAGAGAGGAGAGAGAGAGACACAGAGACACCCAGCCAGAGAGAGGAGAGAGAGAGAGAGAGAGACAGAGACACCCAGCCAGAGAGGAGAGAGAGACACCCAGCCAGAGAGAGGAGAGAGACACCCAGCCAGAGAGAGAGGAGAGAGAGACACCCAGCCAGAGAGAGGAGAGAGACACCCAGCCAGAGAGAGAGAGGAGAGAGAGACACCCAGCCAGAGAGAGATGAGAGACACCCAGCCAGAGAGAGAGGAGAGAGACACCCAGCCAGAGAGAGAGAGGAGAGAGAGACACCCAGCCAGAGAGAGGAGAGAGAGAGACACCCAGCCAGAGAGAGGAGAGAGAGACAGACACCCAGCCAGAGAGAGGAGAGACAGACAGAGACACCCAGCCAGAGAGAGGAGAGAGAGACACAGAGACACCCACCCAGCCAGAGAGAGGAGAGAGAGACACCCAGCCAGAGAGAGAGGAGAGAGAGAGACAGAGACACCCAGCCAGAGAGAGGAGAGACAGACAGAGACACCCAGCCAGAGAGAGGAGAGAGACAGAGACACCCACCCAGCCAGAGAGAGGAGAGAGAGACACCCAGCCAGAGAGAGAGAGAGAGACAGAGACACCCAGCCAGAGAGAGGAGAGAGACACCCAGCCAGAGAGAGAGGAGAGAGAGAGACAGAGACACCCAGCCAGAGAGGAGAGAGAGAGACAGAGACACCCAGCCAGAGAGAGGAGAGAGAGACACCCAGCCAGAGAGAGAGGAGAGAGAGAGACAGATACACCCAGCCAAAGAGAGAGGAGAGAGAGAGACAGAGACACCCAGCCAGAGAGAGGAGAGAGACACCCAGCCAGAGAGAGAGAGGAGAGAGACACCCAGCCAGAGAGAGAGGAGAGAGAGAGAGACAGAGACACCCAGCCAGAGAGAGAGGAGAGAGACAGAGACACCCAGCCAGAGACAAGGCCGGATTAACCATAGGGCAACCGGGGCAGGTGCCCCGGGGCCCTCGGGGTGAAGGGGCCCTCCAAATTTTATTTTTTTTATTTTTTTTGGTCGGGCTCATGTTGGGCTCCACAGAACTTTGACACAAATCTAAGACCAATCAGGACAAATAAAATGTGTTTCCAAGAAGATTAAGTCTGATGATTTAGTCTCATTGGATGCCTGTGGGCAAGTGGTGACCAGGGGTGCGGGAAGTGGGGGTGCTTGTGGTGCTGCGGCACCCTCTGCTGTTTTGTATTGGAAATGTAATGTAAATTATTTTTTCATCATTGTAAAGCCACAGCACAGTGAAGAGGATATTAATGTGAAGATTAGCCTCTTCCTTTTGCTCTCAGAGTGCATCAGATTCATGCATTTTACTTTAAAATGTACAAAATTTCTTTGTCCAGGGGGGGCAGAAACCCCCCAGTCAGGCTAATATCTTTATCCTGCTGGTGCTACCTCTTTGCAAAGCCTAGAATCGCCTATGAGTGAGTGAGAAACTGAATCTCAGAAACTGAATAATAACATAACAGTATAATACTAATGTTAATTTAAAATGAGATATTCCTCTAAATATGGCGAAAAAACATCCAAACATCCGGACGATGGGTAGGGGGGCCCCTGGGAGCTTCAGTGCCCCGGGGCCCCTGGGGGTGTTAATCTGGCTCTGGCCAGAGAGAGAGGAGAGAGAGAGACAGAGACACCCAGCCAGAGAGAGGAGAGAGACACCCAGCCAGAGAGAGAGAGGAGAGAGACACCCAGCCAGAGAGAGGAGAGAGAGAGACAGAGACACCCAGCCAGAGAGAGGAGAGAGAGAGACAGAGACACCCAGCCAGAGAGAGAGGAGAGACAGAGACACCCAGCCAGAGAGAGGAGAGAGACACCCAGCCAGAGAGAGAGAGAGGAGAGAGACACCCAGCCAGAGAGAGAGAGGAGAGAGAGAGAGAGACAGAGGCACCCAGCCAGAGAGAGAGGAGAGAGATAGACAGACACCCAGCCAGAGAGAGGAGAGAGAGACAGAGACACCCAGCCAGAGAGAGGAGAGAGAGACACCCAGCCAGAGAGAGATAGGAGAAAGAGACAGAGATACCCAGCCAGAGAGAGAGAGGAGAGAGAGACAGAGACACCCAGCCAGAGAGAGGAGAGAGAGACAGAGACACCCAGCCAGAGATAGGAGAGAGAGACAGAGACACCCAGCCAGAGAGAGAGAGAGGAGAGAGAGACAGAGACACCCAGCCAGAGAGAGAGAGGAGAGACAGAGACACCCAGCCAGAGAGAGAGGAGAGAGAGACAGAGACACCCAGCCAGAGAGAGAGGAGAGACAGAGACACCCAGCCAGAGAGAGGAGAGACAGAGACACCCAGCCAGAGAGAGAGAGGAGAGAGAGACAGAGACACCCAGCCAGAGAGAGAGAGGAGAGAGAGACAGAGACAACCAGCCAGAGAGAGGAGAGAGAGACAGAGACACCCAGCCAGAGAGAGAGGAGAGAGAGAGAGACAGAGACACCCAGCCATAGAGAGAGAGGAGAGAGAGACATAGACACCCAGCCAGAGAGAGGAGAGACAGAGACACCCAGCCAGAGAGAGAGAGGAGAGAGAGACAGAGACACCCAGCCAGAGAGAGAGGAGAGAGAGAGACAGAGACACCCAGCCAGAGAGAGGAGAGACAGAGACACCCAGCCAGAGAGAGAGAGGAGAGAGAGACAGACACCCAGCCAGAGAGAGAGAGGAGAGAGAGACACAGACACCCAGCCAGAGAGAAAGAGGAGAGAGAGACAGAAACACCCAGCCAGAGAGAGGAGAGACAGAGACACCCAGCCAGAGAGAGAGGAGAGAGAGAGAGACAGAGACACCCAGCCAGAGAGAGAGAGGAGAGAGAGACAGAGACACCCAGCCAGAGAGAGAGAGGAGAGACAGAGACACCCAGCCAGAGAGAGAGAGGAGAGAGAGACAGAGACACCCAGCCAGAGAGAGGAGAGAGAGACAGATACACCCAGCCAGAGAGAGAGAGGAGAGAGAGACAGAGACACCCAGCCAGAGAGACAGAGACACCCAGCCAGAGAGGAGAGAGACAGAGACACCCAGCCAGAGAGAGAGGAGAGAGAGACAGAGACACCCAGCCAGAGAGAGGGAGGAGAGACAGACACCCAGCCAGAGAGAGAGAGGAGAGAGAGACAGAGACACCCAGCCAGAGAGAGAGAGGAGAGAGAGACAGAGACACCCAGCCAGAGAGAGAGAGGAGAGAGAGACAGATACACCCAGCCAGGGAGAGAGAGAGGAGAGAGAGACAGAGACACCCAGTCAGAGAGAGAGAGGAGAGAGAGAGAGACAGAGACACCCAGCCAGTCAGAGAGAGAGAGAGAGGAGAGAGAGACAGAGACACCCAGCCAGAGAGGAGGAGAGACACTAGGGATGCACGATATATCGGCAGATGTTAGTCATTTTTTAACATATCGCATCGGTCCGATGTTGCTATGTTAATATCGGTTATCGATATGAGCCAAAATGTTCCCATTGAGAGGAAACATTGTGATACATCTATGATTTACGGGCTTTTCCAAATGTTATGTTATCGATATCGGCCAACATCTTCACATCGGTGCATCGGCATCCCTAAGAGACACCCAGCCAGATAGAGAGAGGAGAGAGACACATGTAAAATGTCCAGTAAGTCCTACGTGATGTATAATGGGGTAGGGAGATTGTGTCTGTGGGAGAATGTCCATGTAAATTGACCATGTACAGTAAAAGTCCATGTAGGATGTCAAGTAAAGTATTTCATTTACAAGAAGTTAACACAATTAGAAAATGTATAAGAATGACTGTTTTCATAGTTGCACTGTTATCTTCCTATAATACAGATGGAATTCTGGACAAAATCTATCTAAGAAAACTAATTCTCAGATTTGACATACAATCTCATCAAGAATGTGGGCTCCATGGGCCTAATGTGTACTAAATCAAGGGTCCTTGATATGAAAAAGGTTGGGGATCCCTGTCATAGTCAACTGATTTGGTAACAAACTGTGATGGAAAGTAATCAGATTACACTGAGTTGGAGTAAATTGTGTTACTGATAACAGATTCCAGCATGTAAACAGTGATGCAGGTCACAGTTGGACTTTGCATTGTGCCACACTTTACTGATCTTAAGTTTAAGGTTGTGGTTCTCAATGTGGGGTCCAGGGCAGAGTCCTGATTTTCAAGACCCGGTTCCGCCCAGCCCCGCTCCGCGAACCCGCTCATATGATCAATCAGTACCGCAACCCACCCCGCCCCGCAGACATGAGACCCGCGCCCGCTCCGCTTCCGCATATATATATTTTTTTGAAGTGAACATAACCAAAGTAACTGCGATCGTTTCACAATTCACACAGGAAGCGAATAGCGGTCTTTTCTGGCCGAGTCACTGACGAGAGCCAACAACGGTGGTCAGTGCAGTCGGACTCGGCAGGCATTGCATAACGTTATTTACAATTAAGCACATTGACAGTGTTTTGTCACTGGTGCCAGTGCCAGCAGGCCAGCCAGGGCCAGGCAGCAGCTAAAGGAAACATGCTAGCCTTGCTGGCGCTAGCTGTCATGCAATGCAACAAGCTAGCTAGCATAGGTCTAGGTCATTTCTGTTTATACCTGACCGGAGCGAGGGAGAGCTGACCCGGAAGGAAAGGACCAGCGGAAATGATTGAGGTCAAAGACGTCAGGTCAGACTGAGACAAAACATGAAGTTACACACTGACTGAATTATTATCGTTATATAAAAAGTAAATAAAAATACATATATTATACAACACCCGCGACCCGGGCCACATGTTGTTTATTCTACCCAGATCCGAACCCGCAAATAAAATGAAGACAAAATAACACCCGCCCCCGGCATTTTTTTGCGGGTACCCGGCGGGGCCCCGCGGAACCCCGACCCGGTGCAGGACTCTGGTCCAGGGACCACCAGAGGTCCTTGAAAGGGGACCCCAGCAAACAGGGAATAATTTATTTTCACTATAGTTCCCTCCATAAGTAACACAATGACCGAAGGATGACCGTTTTGGTCATGAGTGTCATACACTTTCTCAGAGAGGATACACGCACATCCAAAATCCAAGTTGGGCAGGTGCTGAGCTCAAAGGTGAACAATAAGTGAAAAATGAATAAAAAGCTCGCACACTGCAAGGGCTCCTAGTTTGTGTTTTTTATTTCAAACACCCAACAAAAAAATTACTTTTTTGTTGGGTGTTTGAAATAAAAAACACAAACTAGGAGCCCTTGCAGTGTGCGAGCTTTTTATTCCTTTTTCACTTATTGTCATACACTTTCTGTAATCAAACATCTAAAAGCAAACATCTTATCAAATGGGGTTCCGTGGTCTCATTTGTCAGTTTACGGGTCTTTGATGTGTAAAAGTTTGAGAGCTGGTTTAGAGGAAGTGATCAGCAGCCAGAGAAGCATTCAGAGGAAAGAAAGCTAACTTCCTCTTGTATTTCCTGTTGATCAGAGGGGAAGTTTGTTCTGCCAGACATCAGAATGACGTTTGAACATGTCTCTTCATTTACACAGAGGAGTCAGCTGACAGCAGCTTCCTTGAGCAGACACAAGCTGCCGGCAAGCAGGTCGATGAAACAAACTAACATAACAATAGTGGTGGAAAGCAACTAAGTACATTTACTCAAGTGTACTAAAGGGCCACTTTGCCAATAATATTTTCAACCAGCTTATCAAAATCGGTAGTATATGCAAATTAACAATGTTTAACTTCCCTCCATGTTGTCTGCACTGAGGTCTCATGGCAAAACTGCTCCAAAATCACATCCTCATGACATAATAATTGTCTGCAATAATAACAACAATAACAATAACAATAATAATTATTATTATTAAGAAGAAGAAGAAGAAGAAGAAGAAGAAGAAGAAGAAGAAGAAGAAGAAGAAGAAGAAGAAGAAGAAGAAGAAGAAGAAGAAGAAGAAGAAGAAGAAGAAGAAGAAGAAATAAATAAATAAATAAATAAAAAGTAACCAACTACATAAAAGTAACCTGCAATATCAATATTTACCCACTTTTGCTGGATGTGCATTCTATAACCCTGGTGGGATGCTCCAGTTGATAGACACGAAGATTCAGGCATCTGGAGGAGTGGAATGAGTGTTCATGTCTGGACAGCCTGAGCTCTTCCGATAAGTTTCACAACTTCAGTAGAAGTTACACGTTTTTGAGGACTAAATAGTTTTTTTTTTTTACTAAATCGAATTTAGGAGAGGAGAAGCGTTCAAGTGCAGAGAGGAACCTTGGGAGTTTGAGTATTTCATGACATGTTTTGCCAGAGGGGCAGCTTGTGAACAGGCAAGGCAGGCAACTGCTTGGGGCCCCAGTCCGTTAGGGCCCCCTGAGGCCTGACAAAGGCCCAATTCCAATCCGCCCCCTAAACACTCAAGCCCTGAACCCTCAGTCCCTCTAATGGCCGCCATCTGAAAGTGGTTGAGTCATCAAGTGTGGAAGGGATCCACATTGGATAAATAAGAGGATTGGGACAGCAAAGCCCTTTGCACTTGACAAGATGATGTTGACTCTGGCACGTTTGGGGTTCGCTATATATTGTTTATTGTCAAGACACTTTGAGGAATAGACTCCCTGATGAGTCTGTTCTCATCCAGGCTCTGGCTCCGAGTGGACAACAGGTCATTTAAAAATAAATGTAGCCTACTGCAAAATCTGCAATCTGCAACATGTGTAATTATAATTAAAATAAGCATAATAATGACATGTCACCCAACATTATACACAATGTCAATACTGTACAATACAGATTCGGTAAAACTATTTCTCATTCATCAAAATAGTTGTGGATTGCAATTGTAGACCTAATAGAAATGATCGATGATTATTCTAGGATTGTGTAAAATAACTACTTGCATTCCTCTGATATAATATTTTTGTCTAATCTGAAATCCCTATTAATGTAATGTTTCATTGTCAATTAAGGCATTCCAGCGCACTCGCAAACACCGCGTTCGTTTCGCGCGTGTAGTTTTATTTTTTTGACAGATATTTGCAGCCTTCCCCGTTTTATACGTCACAACGCTATGCATTGTGGGCAATTCCCTTTCCGTAAGTGGCCATAGCTGCTCCCTTACGGTAAGGGGGCAGAAAGGGCTCACTCCGAGCCCTCATTCACTTTGCGATTTCACTGTGGGACATCCCTAAACCCTCACTCCCTTCACGTGAACGCGCCTCTAAGGGCTTGAGGCAGTAAGGGGGCGGATTGGAATTGGGCCAAACTTTACTCCACAGCAGTGACCACAAACCCCTATCCATAAAAGAACCAATGAAAAATTTGCAATGGCATTGAAACCTCCCTAAAGGGGCTCCATGTCATCCCCTGGCCTGGATGATTTTGAATGACGTGTGAATTCACTTTCACTTTCAAAAAAAGAGGATGTGGGGAAAAAACAAGTGGAGCAGATACTGATTAGGCAGATAACTGAAAGCTGTTATTTTAGTATAGCAACCTATGTGGAGATACTGAATAAATTAGTTAACCTTGTTAAAGGAGCCCAGTCTGATACTGTAGGCTACTGAGGTGCTTTAGACCGCGGATGACCTGGCTGACGCGCTCGCTACAGCTGATGTAATACGATAACATTGCATTGAGTGCTGCATAAGAACAATGAAGAAGGCTTGTCCTTGATGTTCGGAACCCATCCATTTATTCCATTATCACCGATGTGAATACAGCAAAGTTATTCTCCACAGAAAGTAAAGGCAGAAACAGCGCACCAAACAAATGTTCCCGCTGCTGGTAGCGACATGGTCAAAAACCATTTGCCCTTCCGGGTCAAAACACCTAGTGAGCAGAGGTGAAGACAGCACCTATATAAGATCACCTGAGCCCAGGTAACATGGCACAGCGACACCCCATGGACAAATAAAAATATGACAGCACACAAATCCACCAGAAATATGACCAGAACACATTTGGCACTTACACACCGGCCCCTAATTGTTAGTGGCAGGAGGACAATAACAATTCAAACAAAATTCAACAAAAAAGGAGCCAAATGTTTTCAAAACACCAAATTAGAGTATGGCACAGCCAAATATAGCACATACATGTTTCCACTCATGTACCAAGTGTTTTGTTACTGTTATCATGTTGTGCATTCCGTGCAGTTTTGCATTGTGATGTTTACTCAACAAAGACAGTCATTCTTGTCTGCAGCTCTTCAGTGAGACACCACCTCCTCTTCTCAACATGCTTTGCTGCATTTTCTCCCTTCTGGGGGGCGTGCATGTTGCTCTTTCTACTGCAGCACTGCATTATGACTGGAAATGAGCTGCTCCACAGCACGGCCAACGGCCTCCCTGTCACGGCAGGTTCCACTTAGCTCCTCCTCCAGCATGACTCGCACCTTGCAGTATTTCAGTAGTCCAAACTGTGGCTTGGCCTGAAGAACTGCGTGGTCCTGGCACCACTTCGCCCTCTTGGAGCCCCTGACCTCATCTAGAGCCGCCTCTTCCCGCTCCTGCTGCAGTTTCTCCTCCCTCATGGAGGCCTGGACCTCACCGAGAGCCGCCTCCTCCCGCTCCTGCTGCGGTTTCTCCTCCCTCATGGAGGCCTGGACCTCACCGAGAGCCGCCTCCTCCCGCTCCTGCTGCGGGTCTGCCTGATGTGCAGCCTCCATGCTCTCCCTCACCTCAGGGGAGAGTTCTGCCTTCGCCTGACTGAGCTTCTCATGCTGGACACACAGCTTCACCATCCTCTGGTGTTCACACTCAGTCACTGTTTGCTTAGGCTGATCGTTCCTTTCTGTTCCCCCTCCACGGCAGCCTTCTGCTCCAACAGCTTCGTTTCTAATCCCACATCGAACTCAGCCGCCTCCAGAGGTTTCTCCATCAGCTCTTTCACCTTCTCCTGACCAAGTTGATTGGGCGGCCTGTCTCCCAGGTCACACACACAGATCCTGCTGGTCATGACAGAAGGAAGCGCCGCCTTCCAGGCACCACTGTTTCCATTCAGCGGCCCATTCACGACCCCTCCCAGCACCGTCCTACTGGCACACGGGCCATTCCCGCTGCCATTCATCTCCCAAGGCTCCCATTCCTTGGGAGCGGTGACTGGCATTTTTCTCTGTGTGATCACATCTGGAAGAATATGAAAGTCAGGGTTCACCTTTACAGGGAAAACGGACAGAACACACTGGTCCTCCTTACCGGCCCCTGTAAGCGCATATGTGGTGGGTGAAGTAGGCTGGTGGTTGGATGTTTCTTTAAGCTGTGATTGTGAAGTTGTTGAATGGTGATGAAACTGCTGTGTGGTTATTGCTATTTTGCTCTGCTGCTGCTGTTGTTGTGGTGGTTGCTGTGGTTGCTGTCGTTGTTGTTTAGTTGGTGTTAGTATTGCAATTTTAGCAGCAATATCCAGCTCTTCCTGTCTCCTCCTCTCGTCCTCCTGTCTCCATTTTAGCTCCAGGGCTTTCTCCTCCAGAGCATGCCTTTCCTTTAAGGCTGCAGCCCGGACCAGAAGTGCCGCTCTCTCAGCCTTTGCCTGAAAGAGCATTTTGGATATGGAGGATCCATATTTGCTGGTTCTGGAGCGCTTACTGCTATGACTGCTATGATTGGAGGCACTGTCATGAGCCTGAACACCATCATCAACAGTTTCATGTGCATGCTCTGGTTTTAGAACGGTTTCACACCCAGGCCCTTGGTGATTGAACCTTTCGTGTTCACCTGTGTGACCTTCATGGTGTAAAAGCCATGTTTTTGCACCCGACACACAATCATCCATAGCATACATTTTAGCCTTAAACCATGTTTCATGCCTTTCACATTCATCAGGCGGCAATAAACCCAACAGAATGTCATGAATAGATTTCGCATCTTCACATAAACCAAGCAATTCACCAAGAGCATTTTGCACCTGCCTTTTACCATCATCATCATCATCATCATGCAACAGAAGACCATCAATTGTGTTTCTTGTGGAGCTTGCTTTATTTAGCTTAGATTTTCTGTCCTTTTGAAGCTTATCAATTTTGTCAGCAAGCCCCTTTGCAGTGAGTGTAACCACTAGGGCTGGGCGATAAAACGATGTCGAAAATTTTCACAAAAAAAACGGCCACGATAACGATGATAAATTTATGAGCTGTAATTTCGATAAAAAATATTTTCAGTGTTGCGTTCAAAACCCCTCAGAAACATGACCGCAGCTTAGCAAAGCAATGCTTATTGTGAATAACGTGTCGTTTTTGGGGGGTATTTGAAGGCAACACTGAGTGGAACCAATGGCATCAATGGAAAATAAACCATGTGATGCACGCGTTTGCGGAAGAATCCCTTCTGCTCAGAGCCTCGCAGTCGGCTGGCTGAGTTGAGTTGCTGTTACTAACCAGTTAGAGCCTGGCCTGGCAAGAGTAACATAAACAGATGGAATTGATTTGTACACGGGAGATAAAGCTGCAGCAGACAGTAGTTCTGGTTATGGGTAGCGGTAGCTGGCTGTCATGAATGCTATCAAATTAGCATCTACATCGCATTAGCTAACGCTAACGTTAGCTTACGCGCTAACGTTAATATCTTCATACTTGACAATCTTGCTAACGTTATGCTATCTGTTAGACCATCTATAGCAGCTATCCGAATAGCATTACACATCTATGGTTTAAACAGTCTTTGCTTCCTTTATCAAACCAACAGCAGCTAACTATAGCTGCATAATCAACACCTAGCCTTGGACCAAGACGTTCATTGCATTAATTTAATGCAATGAATGTAATTAATGCAATGAACGTAACGTTGCATTATGTTGTTTTAATGCAATACACACAACAGAATAAGCACACCAAAGACCAGTGGTATAAGGCAGTGGTTCTCAAATGGGGGTCCGCGGACCCCCAGGGGTCCGTGGCACTTTGCCAGGGGGTCCGCGAAAAGTTTTCAGGTAAAACATTTTTTTATTTTTTATTAAAAAAAAATGTTTTGTTTTTTTTATTAAAAAAAAATGCTACATGTTACTTATTCCTTCTGAAACTACTTCCTACATGGTGCTAGTCTATCAAAATATCTTGGCTGTCATTGATTGTGTTGCATAGTGGTTTTCTGTAGGCTACTGTTGACAAATTGTGATATTGCAAGTCGCTTTGGACAAAACAAAAGCGTCTGCTAAATGACGTAATGTAAATGTAATGTAATAAAAAAATATATATAGATATATATTTTTTTGCAAAATCTTCATAGTTCAACGAAAATAGTTTATGCTTTAAATCTAAAATGGTTCATGGATTACATTCTAATAACAAACCTATCAAATTAAAAGTCAAGCACGTTACCGTGGAAACAATTAAGCTTAGCCCAAAATCACAAATCAGAATGAGGGGGTCCCCGGTATATTTTCTATCTTGTAAGGGGTCCTTGGCTGAAAAACATTTGAGAACCTCTGGTATAAGGGAAAACAAGTAACAAGCATAGAACAATTATAATAAGATGAAAATGCAAATGGATCAAGTTACATTAACTCATTCACCGCCAATGACGTCTTTGACGTGTTATCAGAAATAGCCCTCCCCGCCAATGACGTGTTTGACGTGTTTTTGTTTTTATGAGTGCAGCGCATAGTTGAAACACTTACCCAGCCTGTGACATAGTTTCGGGTCCCTAACCTCAAAGTCAAGCCGACAGCACGTTATCAAACACATACCGCAGCTGTTGTTTGAAATTAGGAAGAAGGTGGAAAGGAAACGCGCTTCCTTGTTGCAGAGGAGAAACGCCATTGAAATGCCCCCTCGCCGCGCTGCAGAGCTGATCGACTTGCTGCACAGCAGCGGACATCGAAACCGCAGTAGTCAAACCCGTGACCAACATGATCGATCCTGGTCCCCGTTCCTATGTGCCAGCCCGAAAGAGACGAGACGGAGTCACAACTGTGTGGAGGAGGAGAAGCTGTTCTCCTCCTCCACACAGCCTCGCCACATAAATGGCTTTCACACAGAGAGAAAACGGGAGAAAGTAATCAAGAGATGTGTTTGATCATCGGAGGAATGAGGAAATGATCGATCAGTTTGCGAGGGCGGTGAGGACGTGTTGAATAGCCGAGGGGAAAACGGGAACGATCAAATAGCAGAGAGGATATGACAGGGAGACATGGACGAGGACGGGTGGACCAGAAGAAAACAAAATAAACACACAAACAGCTAACAAGGCAGAAGCGGCAGTCACAGCAGCCCGCTGTCCTTCTCAAGAGCTATTCAGTTGGTTCATGAAATCGCTGGGCTGCGTGCCCTCCAGTGTTGCTCCTGGCCAATCCCAGCGCCACAGGGCGTGGTTATTGCTTATCCTAAGTGGGGTTAGAAATCTAAAAGGGGGATCGTGTGTGTGTGTGTGTGTGTGTGTGTGTGTGTGTGTGTGTGTGTGTCTGTCTGTCTGTCTGTCTGTCTGTCTGTCTGTCGGTGTGTCTGTCTGTCTGTCTGTCTGTCTGTCTGTCTGTCTGTCTGTCTGTGTGTCTGTCTGTACACTCACTCACACTGAGCAAACTGTATTGTTGAATGTAAAAAAAGCACTTCATATATATATATATATATATATATATATATATATTTTTTTGTCATTTGTGTCATAATGAATAATATTTACATGTCTGATGTCAATACAGTTCAAAATAAAAGAATTGAGAGCGAGTTCTGCCTGATATTGTGTGCTGTGTACATAAATGCCATTTTCTGCAATTTCTTTTCTCACAGAGACTTTTTGGCTGAAAACAGGGTGTATATAAATGGCTATAAGTAGAGTACAGAACATGCTAAAAGCTCACTTTTTTTTTCCTGGTGAACCCAGACACGTACATCTTCATTTTGAGGTATTGCAAATCACTCTGGTGCTAATAGATAATTTACTGTGGGTCTTGAAAGATGACCAACAATTATGAAAATCTTTGGCCTGTGCTAAATATTGGCAGTCCTAAACTGGCGGTGAATGAGTTAAAAAGCCATAAGTGAATAGTATGGACAAACAGATGACTAAATAAAGGGTTATCATTTAATGACAACAATAGCCATTGAGCTGCATTGAGCCTCTCTCATGAGAATACTTTGAATTGAATTCAACTTAATTGTAACCGGTCAGAGATTAATAGAGTCGTATCTTATACATTCTATATCGCTCTGCATTGAATTTTAATTGTGCCCCTAAAATTCTTCATGGGCTTTTTATGTGCAATTAGTATTATTGATAAATTTATATCGTGATAAATATCGACATCGATCGATATAAGAAACCATATCGTGATAAAAAAAATTGCCATATCGCCCAGGCCTAGTAACCACCCGCTTTTCCCTTTGTGGCTCAACACCGCCAGTCACACTAGCACTAGGTTTACTAGCTTTGGCTCGCACACAAGTCCCGACAGCCCCTTCCGCGGGCGCGTTCACATCAGCCATGCTGACGCAGTAACGAGTCGGTCACGAAAAAGTCACAAGTTCACGCTCAACGAGCAAGTCAATTGAAAGTCTCGAAATGCCGACCGCAAAGGCAACCAATGCATTGGATTTTATATTCCCCCTGTGTGCACACATTAAATGGCCATTAGTGTAGCGCTACACATACATCCATACCAATGCGTTGGGCGCCGTTGGATGATGATGCTGGTTGGTACGATCGTGGTACGATCGGTACGATGCTCCATGCTAGCTTGGCACTAGCCCCGTAGCTCCTGCGTCCTCGCCCCCCATGGAATGGCTGCAGGCGTCCTCCCCCGTTGGCTAGTCCAGGCAGCTCCCAGCGGACAGCTCTCCTGGTCCTCCCCCGGGCCGACTGACGTCCTCCAATGTAGCTTCAAGTTTAATAACTTAGCCGATAAAAGTCCAAGCAACTATCGGCAGCATAACGTTAACTCGGCGCTGTCCCGACAGCTCTCCCAATCCTCTCGCGTACGTTACTAAACGGTAAATTAAACAAACAAAACAAAAGTTCTTACTTGTGCAAGGTTTTTGACTATTGTTAAAGGAGCCCAGTCTGATACTGTAGGCTACTGAGGTGCTTAGACCGCGGATGACCTGGCTGATGCGCTCGCTACAGCTGATGTAATACGATAACATTGCATTGAGTGCTGCATAAGAACAACGAAGAAGGCTTGTCCTTGATGTTCGGAACCCATCCATTTATTCCATAATCACCGATGTGAATACAGCAAAGTTATTCTCCACAGAAAGTAAAGGCAGAAACAGCGCACCAAACAAATGTTCCCGCTGCTGGTAGTGACACGGTCAAAAACCATTTGCCCTTCCGGGTCAAAACACCTAGTGAGCAGAGGTGAAGGCAGCACCTATATAAGATCACCTGAGCCCAGGTAACATGGCACAGCGACACCCCATGGACAAATAAAAATACGACAGCACAGAAACACATTTGGCACTTACAAACCTGGCTAAGCTAATAGTTAAGGTATTAATTGCTATGAAAGCAGGGCACACAATTAGCACCACGACTCACCAGCCAAATGCTGGTAATAAAATATAAATCTGCAAGTGGCTGGTAGGTAGATTTGATTCACTCACCACCAGCCAAAAACAAACAATGCTAATCCATTGAGTGGCTGCAACATTTGAACATTCACTTGACATTTGGCCGGTGGACGAAAAAGTTAACTTTGCACCATGTATGAAAGTTATGAATAGGCTAATAAAATATGTCCTAGGAACTTGAGGAATTCCAATGATAATATTGATGTATTTTTCATTGGTGTCAGGTTATTAATAAAATGATGGTGATGAGGATGGAGGGGCCCCCAGGGAATTTTTGCCTAGGGCCCCTACAGACTCTAGAATCGCCACTGTGTTTTGCTTCCCAGTAGCCCAGGGGTTCCCAACCTTTTTTGGCTCGTGACCCTACTTTGATGTGGCAAAAATCTAGGGACCCGCAACATTCAAATTCCGGTACACCATCGATAATGTCATCAGTGACATCATCAGTGATGTCACATAGTAGTATACAGAATTCTGACTTTAATCTGAGAATTCTGACTATAATCTGAGAATAAAGACTTTATTCTGAGAATTCTGACTATCTCAAAACTCAAACTTTTTTCTCAAAATTCTGACAGTAACTCGGAATTCTGACTTTAATCTCAGAATTCTGACTTTATTCTCACAATCCTGTTATAATCTCAAAGATTTTCATCTAAATAAAAACATAAAATTAAGAGTCACTCACAATGTTGATTGAGGATATGGTCCATTGATGGAAGCCTTTGCTGTATAGTGGCATTATGTGACATTAGTAATGTCACATAATGCAACACTGTTTGGATGTCACCTGCAATGACCACTCATTGCCACAGGTGTCTCCCTCAGTGCTGGTGATGGATGAAAACAGCGCCGACTGTCCCAGTGTGGCGATGAATGGACACGGATGGAGCTCCCTGTATGTAGCCTACTCTCCGGTTACAACTACAACAGGCTACAACAGGCATTGGCGTATGTTCTCCTACGACAGCATAGCATGCCACTTTTAGCCTTACATACACACCTATTACACATTTGTCTTGCTAAATATAAAGTGCTATAATATTGTAGACTTGGCTTGCTTTTTGTAGCTAGCCGCTACAAAACACAGCAGACAGAAGCGCCCACACCGACCTGACCCAAAACTCTCCAGCGCACTGTGTCAGACCCGGTCAGACCCCAAAAACTTCAGTCCCGCCCAGCTACCCCATTAGCCAATAGTGTTTTAGAGAAACGTGATGTACCTCTAGACTGACCAATCAGAAGCAGCCAAAGACGAGCAGTACCAGCAAGTTAGTTTGTCACACCTCGTGTGGAAATGTTTGACAGCACCAGTGTCACCGCTGCCATGGAAACGGGCTCTGTGTTATAGAGTCGACTCTTCATACAGCACGTTATTTCTCTGTTTGTCAACATGGAGCCAGGACTAACTGCTGCAGATAAAACCGTACCTGTGAAGATAACTGTTGTCCGTGGTAATAACTTGGTAAGCTTGTTTAGTTTTCAGAAGCGTTAAAACTGTCAGGGTTATGTTAAACTGTTAGCTAATAGCTAGCAGAAAGAGTCCGAGAGAACGTTACGTAGACCTTTAGGACTTGTGTCGTGTTGGTCTCAAGCGAGAGGGAAGGACTTGTCACAATCTTTATCTCCGCCAGGAGATCATGTTTTCGGCCGCGTCTGTCTGTACGTCTGTGCGTTCCTAGCCCCATAACGTGACGCCAGCTACTGTACTCCGAGATATTCTCGTACAGCAGTGGCGTCACACACAGTGTTAGAATCCTCAATAGGTGGACAAGGCTGTTCAAAAAGCTCTCCTACCCGTATCCGACCTCCGATTGCAGATCCGAAGATATGATCGCCAGCCTAGTGAAGCCAATAAGTTCGCCGGGGCGGTTAAATGATACTGCTGCACAGCCTGTGCCTTATTGAGGACTGGAGAAGCTTCCTAGTGCCGACAGGAACCTTGGGAGTTTGAGTATTTCATGACATGTTTTGTTTCCCAGGTGTGCTGGATTCGCGTTGATCACTGACAGCCGTCAGCCGCATGTGTTGTTTGCTCGCCGCGTGCAAGCGCTCCACCATGATAGTGAGATCAAACACACCCTGCTGTAAATTCAGTGCAGGCTGTGCAAAGACTGCTTCTAAACGGTTGTTTCACGCAGCAGTATCATTTAACCGCCCCGGCGAACTTACTGGCTTCACTAGGCTGGCGATCCTATCTTCGGATCTGCAATCGGAGGTCGGTTACGGGTAGGAGAGCTTTTTCAACAGCCTTGTCCACCTATTGAGGATTCTAACTCTGTGTGACGCCGACTGCTGTACGAGAATATCTCGGAGTACAGTAGCTGGCGTCACGTTATGGGGCTAGTGCGTTCCATATCTCGAGAACCGTTGGTGTTCAAACTGTGTGCTAAGGAGTAAGTGACGGAGTGCAGTTACCTGTTTCCATGCACTGAGTGCGCTGATGGGAACTCCACACAGTACACTGCAGAATTTCGTACAATTCGGCACAGCGCCACCTACTGGCAACAAAAAAAGTGATTTATCTTGAGAACCGTTCATCCGATTGACTTCAAACTTGATGAGTGTGCTGCTGGGAACTCAATGTATTGCACTGCTGAGTTTCTTGCAATTTGACAGCGCCACCTACTGGCAACACAAAAAGCTGTTTCTCTCGAGAAACATTCATCCGATTGACTTCAAACTTGGGTGTGCTGCTCGGACCCGGATGGAGTGCGGTGCAGCATTTCATGCAATTTGGACTTATGCATAGTCATAGTGCCACCTACTACTACCTACTACAACACAAAAAGCGGGTTACTGTATCTCGAGAACTATTCATCCGATCGACTTCAAACTTGCTGGGGGCGTTGCTGGGAACCCCAGAAATTTCAGTGGTAAACTTTGTGCAATTCAACCTATAACACCACAGCTTTCACGTACCTCCAGGACTGTGTCCGATCGACTTCTGTATGTCTGTGACTGTCCTTCGCGGATCTCGAGAACCGTTTGTCGGATCGACTTCAAACTTCCGGAATGCACTTAGGGGGACCTGACGGGAGTGCAGTGGGGGGTGGGGACGCCCACAGGGTGTTGAAAGGGGGGAAGGTTTGGGGGGAACGGGCACTGCACTAGTAATACATAAATAGAGACTGGTTATTTGGCCCAGTGTTATGAAAACATACACAGGCATACACTCAGTCAGACTGCCCTTGAGAAACCCCAATCCCACCTTTCTACGCGTAACCGCATCCCCTAATCAAAAAAACGAAACAATTATTCTAACACAAACGCACAATAAACAACTTGACAAAAACACATAAATACGTGGGTTACAACACATACAATAAACCCATCATGAATACATAAACAAAACACTAAAATAAAAGCAGACAATAACAATAACAATATATGATTTACAATAGCATCTCAGTATGACAACACTCACTAACACATTGCATTCAGACGATGTCTCGTCATACACATGGTCTATGGGTCAGCTTGGGGGAAAACGCGGTCCTGGCGCAGATCTGTTTTCTAGTTTCTAGTTTTCTAGTTTATTATGCGACAGGATCAGCAAAACACGGCGGACAACCACCACTTTACTAGTCTCGCTGGCCAGCCTCCCCTCCCTACCGGGAGAGGATTCTGGCACCGCAGGTCTCCATAGTGGGATTGCGATGGGCGGCGCTTAGCGGCAGTGCCCTTGGAAAATAGTTTCCAACAATCCAACTTGCCGTTTTCAGCGTGTAGCAACGAGCTAGCGTGTAGGTTTCTGCCGTTAGCTTGCTAGCTAGTTAGCATTAGCTGTTTTCACTGAGGCGGCAGGACACTATTTACAGTGAGCGACACACAGGGAGGAGGGAGCGGAAGCCGCTCTGATTGACATGGTCGGAGCCAATGACAGAGCTTGTAATAAGCCGGGAGCGGACATACGGCACGACCGGCAGACACTGAAACAGTCGCTCCAATGGAGAGCAGCTGTAGAGCAGGGGAGGGCTTATCCCAGTTGCCTGTTTCCGTGGCGCCAGACTCCTCTCACGGTAGGGAGGGGAGGCTGGCCATTATATCACTCCTCAACTTACAGGACAAACAAACATAATACCCCAATAAAAACAAAGAGGATCACTCAAGAGTTATAACCTACAAAGTCATAAAAAGATAGCTACTAGAATATATGCTCTCTAAATAAAAGTATACTACTATACAGTAGGCTACTGTATATTTACTCGCTTTATTCAGAGTTAGGATTTATGGCACTGAGAATTGCAATAGATGTTAAGTTTCCTCATCTCCTCTCCTCTCTCCTCCTCCCCTCTCCTCTCCCCCTCTTCTCTCTCACTTCCTCCTCTCCTCTTCTCTCTTCTGTCCTCTCTTCTCTCATCTTAACACACTCCTCTCTCCTCCTCTCTTCTCCTCTTCTCTCTCACTTCATTCTCTCTCTACTCCTCTCTCCTCTCCTCTCCTCTTCCCTCTCCTCTCTCCTCTCCTCTTCTCTCTCACTTCATTCTCTCTCTACTCTCTCCTCTCCTCTCCCCTCTCCTCTCCTCTCATCTGAACCTCTCCTCAGCGGGGCAACAGAGCAGACAGCCTGCAGAGCTTTGTGCGGGCTGAGTTGGATGGTGTGGTGCTGGGAGAGTCACGGCAGCAGGAGGCGTCTGTCGAGAGGAGCGTGGATTACCACTTTGCCTGCAGCTTCCTCTGTTCAGACGGCGTTCAGGCCCTCGACAATCTTGCCCACAAGCCTGTCATACGTAAGCAGAGTTGGGGTCCGTTACTCAAAAAAGTAATGTATTACACATTACACATTACTTTCAAAAAAAGTAATGCCTTACTTTACTTGATTACTCCCTGGAGAAAGTAATTTGTTACACTACTCGTTACATTACTTTTGCGTTACTCCGTAACATCGCCTGAGATGCATTGTCACGTAATTTGCCAGTTAACAATACAACATTAAACCTTACATATATGCCCATATATTAGCACAAATCTCTATCGTAATAAGGTAGGTTGCAAAACTCTTCCTGTCTGATGGTAGCTGTCCGTTCCCTGCCATCTGTAATATGTTTCTGAAAAATGGCGATTTCATTCTACTGTTGAAACTGGCAACATTTCCTCTACCATGTAGGAGGCAACAAGCCTGTTCATCTCTGATTTTGATACCTGGTGAAAAGCAAGCTTTTGCTGCTTGCTTGGGGTCGAGGCGGGCGACTCAGCTTGGCTCTGCAGGTCTCTCGCAACCAGCTTTGTGTTAGCATGTTTATAGAAGAAGTAGGCCAGCACTCAAAAATGTCCTTTGAGAAATTGAATACCGTAAGTCACCTGGGACTAGGGATGCAACGGTATGAGTTTTTGACGGTATGATAACCTTGGACAAAAATACCACGGTTTCACGGTATCGCGGTATTGCAGACCATTTGTGTTTTTACAATAGCCGAAATATTCCCATACAGCCGACGTCGTCTTTTTAGATGGGGGAAAGTTCAGGGGGGTCCTTGCGGCTCCTCTCTACTGTGCTCTAGTCTAGGTAGGCATGCAGCCAGGGGGAGGGGCCACGTAAGCTGCACTCTGCAAGCGACCTGGGCACTTTGTTTTGGGGAAACAGCTGATACTGTGGGGAAGGTATGACGGCAAATTTTAGTGGTTTTGATACCGCGACGTTTTCAAACCGCGGTATACCTTCAAACGGTATACCGCTGCATCCCTACCTGGGACGGCACACAACGAACGTTTCAGCGTCAAGCCTTCATCAGCGTTGTGTTGTGTAAGGCGGAAATGATGACTAAATACATACAGTCCGGAAGTACAATCAATAACTCAATGACATGACATGTATTTTGTAACAGTATTTTCATGTCCTTCTCTAACCCGTGGGCTTACACATGTACGCATTTCCTGTATAGACCTATATTAAATTATTGATTGTACTTCCGGACTGTATGTATTTAGTCGTCATTTCCGCCTGATACGGCTAACTGTTACTTGTCGTTACTTTACATGGCAGTAAAACGCCACTGAATGACCAAATTGATTTAACTTTTAACCATTTCGATTTCCACTTTCCATACGGACCCCCAGCATTGGTTAGTTGTTAACGTCGTGACTATATTCATAACGTTATAATGTACTCCGGTTTGCGGTTTATAATTGAGGGTTGAATACAGCCGTGCTGTCACTCTGGCTGTATTCAGACCCGAGTTATAAACTGGAAACCGGAGTACGTTATAAACGTTATAAATATAGTCACGTTATAAACAACTAACCAATGCTGGGGGTCCGTATGGAAAGTGGAAATCGAAATGGTTAAAAGTTAAATCAATTTGGTCATTCAGTGGCGTTTTACTGCCATTTAAAGTAACGACAAGTAACAGTTAGCCGCTAACATTAGCCACACTACAGCCGATTACCCATCAGCGCAGCGTCATTTGACGTCACCACACTCTTCTAAACAGGTCGCGTGCCGCATTCCAGTGGGCATTCCCATGCTTTCACATGGACGCGCATCGCTACGACCGGGTGTAGTGTTCAGACGTAAGCCCTGTTGGTGCAACAGGCATAAGTGCACTCTGAAGACTGGTGGTCTTAACCGACGTAGGAGCCACGTCCACAGCCACGGCGCCTTCTGTCTCCACTCTCACTTCCTTGTGGGAGAGGCCAAGGTGAATCTCGTCCACACACATACCTAACATATTGTAGCTTTAACTCGGACCATTAGAACTACACTTCCTTTTTGAACTTTCTAAGTGACTGTGTATGTGAGCACGGGCTGTGTGCACCGAGCTGTGTGGACCAGATTTAGGCTAGGCCCCTCCCCCCCGGTTTGAACGCACAGGGAAATGAGTAGGGCTTCCCAGAGTCTGAACTGGGTGCGCTCGTTTAATGCCGCCCGGGCGTCCCCCGCGCGTGAGAAGTCAGTTGTTTTGTTGTTTTGTTGTTGTTGTTGTGTGTCAAGTGGACTTGGTATTTTTTATTATTAAAACGGCAAAAATGTTATTCGAACAGATAATTATTACGATGATCCGATGTAGAAGGCTCAGAGGTCGATGGGGGGTCGGCCCATCACGATGGTCGATGCCATCGTCCATCGTGCCAACCCTAGTATGTATCTATGTATGGTTAATGTGACTTGTCTTATGTATGTATGTATGTATGTATGTATATATTATATGGTTAATGTGACTGTCTTCTTATGTATGTATGTATGTATGTATGTATCTATCAGTGGGCAACAGAATTAGGGAATGTATGAGGCCAGTCCTGAAATTCCATCAATTCGAAAGTCCGCAGGGGGGCGCACGTCAGGTCCGGAAGTGACGACACGTACATTGGCTCCAATGTAAAAATGAGCCGACTTCTCTCTCGTTCTGTGTCTTAAATAAACATTTTCCGAATGATCTTATGGTCTGAATAAACAATTTCAAGTCTTTTTCATGCTCTCCTGGGCTCCGTTTTCTAAATTATGGTCCCATTTCGAGTAAAAGAGCCGATAAAAATTGTAACTTTGGGGGCGGGATTTTCCTTGATTGACACCAGCCACAGGAAACCAGATGATCCCAAACAGTTGCCAAGGCAGGCTAGCTAGCTAGCTAGCAACGTAGCCAGAGATTAAAAGTAAAATACCAATAACAGCGTTACCTTTATGATCTTTTAATGATTTTAGTAGACACACGTAACAGTATAGATCCCCGTTATGAGGTCTGTTGATCAAAAGAACACCTAAACGCTATATCGAAATCGGGTTTTAGTGGACGGGCAGCGACCATACAAGTTGGGGCTTCAGAGCTGATCTGCGGCTAACTATCTAGCAACGTAGCCAGAGATTAAAAGTAAAGGTCTGTTGATCAAAAGAACACCTAACGCTATATCGTTATGTAATGTGACTTGTGACATTATCACATTTCAATAAATATAACGTTTTTGCACATTTGAATGCTGCTGGTCGTTTGTTTAATGCTGTATATATTGGACATTTAAAGCTGATACACAATTGTGTTGAGGTAATTCCGCAAAGCTCAGTTAAAAATATAACGTGTAACACCAATGGAAGGATGGGTAGCATTAGCTAACGTCATCCAGGCTATAAACGTAAGGCTATTATAAAGTTATGAAACGCTGATTCAGACGTTACAATAATATGACATAATATGAGCCAGTTAGCCTAGCTAGAGAGAGTAATTTCAGACCACCAGATATCACCATATTTCATTTCAATAAATATAAAGCATTCGTTGATTGAAGCAGACTCAGACTGCTGGTCGGTTAAGTTTCTCCGTCGTCCTGTCCTCTGGTCCAATCTTCGGTTTGTGTTCACTCGACATCAACAATCTTATACATGATAATATACAACAAGGCTATCTTTGTTAAAAGCATTAAAACAAGCAAATATAACAATATTCTCCGGTCACTGGCAGATACTAGCTACAATTGTTCAAAGCAAATCTCTCATGTCAGCATTTGGCTTGTGTGTTATTGCAATTTCCTATGTTGAAACAACTGATCAGCAGTAACGTGTAGTTTAGCGTTAATCTCAGGAGAACAGAATATTATAGCTTTGATCTTCACAAATCATGATCCTCTGTTGTGTAGTTTAGCGTTAATCTCAGGAGAACAGAATAGTATAGCTTTGATCTTCACAAATCATGATCCTCTGTTGTGTAGTTTAGCGTTAATCTCAGGAGAACAGAATATTATAGCTTTGATCTTCACAAATCATGATCCTCTGTTGTGTGTGTCCCATCTGGTACTGGACGGCGGCTACCCCTGGAAGAAACGAATTAGACACTGTTAATCACTGTATAACGTTAACGTTTGCTTACCCAACACTACGTGCGATTGGTAAATACTGTAAATGCAGAGGTGGATAAACTATCCAGAGGAGTTGAACCCCCTTGTTCCCCCTCATCTAACGTTAGCTAGATATATAACGCTATAGCTGGTAGATCATATGAGTATGCTTTGAGTCTGCCTCATCTCAAAGAGGTAACCTAGGTAAACAGAACTGCGTTTGTTTTCTGTCTACGTCCGAATCTGTGCAGCATGCAATACTGTTTAACGTTGTATAACGTTAACTTATGCTACTCTAGTCTAACGTCCTCCTGTAATGACAAATGGACATGTAGCTAGCGTTAATGTCATGCTATGCAATTAGCGTTAAGTTAGAAAATAAGATTAAGAGTGGCTGAGGGGAGACCAGTCCTCTTAGAGTCTCTATGGCTAGATGTTGAAGCCGCTCAGTGTGATTGTCCGCTCAGAAACCTGTTATTTCTTAGAAACCTTGCTTCAGTAAAAAGCCTGTGTAAAAACCCAATTGTTATTAATACTCTAAAGCAGGGGTGTCAGACTCATATTAGGTAGAGGGCCGGATTTGTTCAACTGAGACCTCATGGGGGCCGGATTTTTTTTTTTACTAAAAATCAATTTGACTCATTTACCCATTTACTTCACAAAAGAAATACTGCTCTTTCCATTTCTCTTGAAACTGCCTGCATTCCGTGTCAACCTTTCTCTTTTTCGACAGCATCTTGTTCAGGGGTGGACTGGGATCATAATTCAGGCCGGGCATTAGATACCAAGCAGGCCAGGCCGATACGGGCCGACGCGCGTGCCGGCGTCGAAAAATTTGGGCCGTTTAAAGCTCAATTTGGGCCGTTTAAAGCTCAATTTGGGCCGTTTGAAGCCAGATTTGGGCCATTTGAAGCCCAATTTGGGTCGTTTAAAGCCAGATTTGGGCCGTTTGAAGCCCAATTTGGGCCGTTTGAAGCCCAATTTGGGCCGTTTGAAGCCCAATTTGGGCCAAGTCCAAGTTTACAATGAGATGCACCCACTTTAACCCTGAATAAAGTAATAAAACCACTAGTAAACCAGTAGGCGGCGCCTGGCCTGCTGTTCAGTGAGTGGCCTGACTGTGGCCAGGCCAGGCCACCGGGCATTTGCCCGACGTGCCGGATTATGCAGTCCGCGCCTGATCTTGTTGATTCTTTTGTTTTTTGGTAGGTAGCTGAATGCGCGATTCAATTCCAACGTGGCATCATGGCGGCTTTGTTTACACCTGATGACCTACTGACATACTTCCTTGTAGTGCAGGTTAATTAACTTATGAATGAACTCTTAGCTTGCTTATTAGCCCCACGTAGTTCATGATAATGGGGTGCGAATTTAATAATAATAATAATAATATATATATATATATATATATTTTTTTAATATTCCAAAACATCTCGCGGGCCGGATGAAACCTGCCCGCAGGCGGGATCCGGCCCGCGGGCCGTATCTCTGACATCCCTGCTCTAAAGGCATGGAAATTGGTTAGATCGATGGAGGGCCGAACCAAACTAACATCACCTCTTACTTCAATTCAGGGGAACCCTGACTTCCCTCCAGGTCTTAGTGACCTTGGTTTTAACATTTGGAAGGATAGGGGGCTACTAGTTTTAGGGGATTTATTTGATGGCCCTATCCTGATGTCCTTTAACCAGTTACAGCAAAAATATAATTTGTCACACCAAAATTTCTTTCGGTTTCTGCAGGTGAGGGACTTCATACTCCGGCGTACAACATTAACAACAAATATAGAAGCCTCTGAGGTCGAAAGGGTACTCTCACTTGGTCCAAGTAAAGGTTTTATTGGTTTTCTTTATAGCTTATTAAGGTCTACCTCTACTCTGAACACCCTGGCCACCAAGCAGATATGGGAGAGGGACCTTGAGGTGGAGATTGATGACGAGGACTGGTGTGATATATTTGATAATGCCAAAAGAATCTCTGTGCAACAGACTGTGGTCGATGCAGCTAAGAATTATACATAGATTGCAAATATCACCCAGCCTTCGTCATAAAATGAATGCTAGCCTGTCTCCCCTCTGCCTTAAGTGTAAGATAGAGGTCGGAGATTACACTCACTGCATATGGTCATGTCCTAAGATAGAACGATACTGGTCAGACATAGTGCAGCAGTTGAGTGTCATCTTTGGTGTGGAGTTGGACCCAGACCCTGTCAGCCTTATTCTTGGTCTTCCCCATAAGAAACTCGTTTATAAACATCACAAACAGCTATTTAATTTATTAACTTTTGCTGCTAGAAAAAATATTCTTTTATTTTGGATTAAAGACAAACCTCCAACAAAGAGGAACTGGCACCAGATAATTATGCAGCTTATGCCTTTGGAGTTCATGACATGTATGCTACACTCAACAACCGATGTCTTTTATAAAGTGTGGGAGCCCTACCTGAAATATATCGACCCTAACCTAGCAGAGACACTGACTATTGGATACCTCAACCGAAGTGATACTGCCACCTGAGCACTGCCTTTTGCCTTGTACATCTAATTTAATTTATTTTATCGTATTATCATTCATCTGTCCATCCTTTTCTTTATTGTTGTCCACATCTATGTCTTTGTGAAGTGTTTAAGCTGCCCTGTCTTTTTGTTTTTGTTTTTTTTGTCTTTGTCTTTGTCGTTGTCCTGTCTTGTAAAATTTAAAATTGAATAAAAATATTATTGAAAAAAAAAGAAACAAAATAAGATTACCTCGATTTTGTGGAAGATGCAAGCGGCAGGCTGGTGATGCCGCGCGAGGTCTGGAGGAAATAATACTCTGTTTTTTCTTCGGGCTACTGTATTCACTATGAGAGCAATGGAGCAAGGCTAGCAATAGCAATTAAGTTAGCAACATTTGTTAGCCAAGCTAACGGCTAGCAGGGAAAACAAGATGAACAAGATGGATGCCGTGGCGGAGGAAACCCTCCCCCGAGTCCCGTCCATTGCCCTTTCCTGTTTTCCCGGCTCCAGGTTTGAACAGATTTCCCACAATGCAACAGGAAAATCCATTCATCCAATCAAACGAAATCAAACAATATCGGGAAATGAGCTTAATTTTGCTGTGTCAAAAACATATAGCTAAGGTGGTCCATATATTTACTGTCAATGGTATGTATGTATGTATGTATGTATGGTTAATGTGACTTGTCTTCTTATGTATGTATGTATGTATGTAAGGGTTAATGCACGACGAGGTGTTGCGGAGGCAACCATCCTCGGCTTCACCTCGGACGGTTCACGCCTCCACGTCGTCCCTTAAAAAGTGATAATGGACACCTCAAAGTGCATTAACCCGCTTATACCATGGTCACTTGCCAAAGAAACAAAACAAGACCATTCATTTATATTTCCATGGATTTTGCAATCAAAATCTAGTTTTCATAACCTTGAATATGAGTTGAGAACCGGCGAGACAAAATAGTCCCCTCAAGATTAGGCTATCATTGGATAAAATGGCTGCTTAGTTTCTACACCTGGCACAATTCTAGAATCAAGCTAACTAATAATTTGGCCAATTGTAGCCTATGTAACAACATACAAAATAAAACGTCAATGTCTAAGAATGCAACGCCATGTAACTGGGTCGTTTAAACTCGCATTCCAGGGAATTGCGTTTACGTCTGCGGGTCTTATAAGACGTAAATGGCGCGAGGCAGGAGTGAAAACTATCTGCTTTCAGTATGTTGGAGTCCAGGTATGTTTTGTACAAGGACGTCTCTCAGTGTGTTGCTGTTAACTCCCCATTTCGTTGTTTTGTTTTTGTTGATCTCGTCTTTTTCCTCTTTGACTTGATTTGTATCAGTGATAAGAGGCAGCGCACGCTCTCCCAGAGCACCTGGCTGCTGTTTGCTGCAAGTTGTGAACAGAGGGTTTGACAGTTGACAGCTGAGAGCCCGGCTTCTGTCAGCTGACCAGAACAGAGCCGGCTTCTCTCAGGAGAGGGAGGAGAGGGAATCTCCAAAACGAAAATCAAAATTGTAAATAAGAGTTATTTTTGATAAACTGAGCACACGGGTGATTTAAATACCGTAAATTCCGGACTATAAGCCGCGGCTTTTTTCCCGTTTTTTGGCCTTTTTTGGCCCCTGCGGCTTATATAACGGTGCGGCTTATCTATGGATTTTTTCCAAAAAAAAAAAAAAAATCTCTCTTTTTTAGCACTCTTTCTAACTATAAATCCACTTCTGTTTTAATTTCCTCTCTTGCCCTCTTTTAACAACATAACATAACATAACATAACATAACACAACACAGGTAAGCAGAAAGAAAAAGACGAAGCAATCACCGCCATGAATGAGGAAATGACTCACCTGCTGGAGGCTGGAGATACACGGCTTGGGCTAAACTTTTACTCCGTGAAACACTATCGATTAAGTCCGACATCGCTCAGAGGTTTGAGCAGCTTGAAAACAAGTTTGAAAACGTGCAGAAGTCCATCCACTCACTCACTAAAGAAAATAATGCAACCGTGAACAGAGTTTCTAATGCGGAAAAGCGCATCAGCGCACTGGAGGACAAAAACAACACAGTGAGTCCGAAAGTGGATAAAATGCAAAAACATCGAAACGCTGCACACGCAGGTTGATGACTTAATCAGCAGGAGTAAAAGAAATAACATTCGCCTGATCAATGTAAAAGAGGGAGCTGAGATTGGTGACATGGACGCTTTCGTGGCAAAATCCTGTGTTACATCCTGGACCTGAAGGAAGGCGAGAAACCACCAGAGGTGGACAGGGCACACCGGGCGCCTCGGCCACGTCCAGACCCCGGCCTGCCACCGAGGGCCATCTTCATCTGCCTACTCCGCTGGCCCGACCGTCAACTCATCCTCCAGGCTGCGGGGAAGAAGCCCCTCACCTGGGAGGGTACGCGCTTTTTCGTCCGGCAGGACCTCTCCGCGTTGGTGCAACAGAAACGCGCAACATACAACAGCATCATCGAAAAGGTTAAAGTCAATGGATATCGCTTTGGCGTACTGTACCCAGCGAGACTCGTCATAACCATTGATGGACAGCGGCGGAACAAGAGCTCAAAGTGAAACTGCCGAATATCTTTTGAGTTGGACTGGTCAATAGTACTGTGAGTAACTAAAATAAAAAAATAAAAAACGGAATTCTCTCTTCTTTAGCACTCTTTCTAACTATAAATCCACTTCTGTTTTAATTTCCTCTCTTGCCCTCTTTTCACCACACCGCGGACACTGTGTGCACTGTAAAAAAAACAAAAAATACCATTAAAACACCCGCGGCTTATAGTCCGGTGCGGCTTATATAAGAAAAAAATAGTCAACTTTGAAGGTGCGGCTTATACACCGGTGCGCCTTATAGTCCGGAATTTACGGTAGTTACTTTGACCGACTAATTTTTTTTCTCAACTTCCAAAAGTGTCATATTAACCCTTAACGGGGGTATAGAGCTCAAACTGCTCTCTTGATAACACTTTTGAAACTATGGCGCATTGATATGAATGGTGAACAGACCATTTGGCTGAATGACTTTACCAACTGTACATTATCACTTTTTAATGGACACCCTGCAGCCAATCAGAATCGAGTATTCACCCAGACCATGGTATATGTATGTATGTATGTATGTATGTATGTATGTATGTATGTATGTATGTATGTATGTATTATATGGTTAATGTGACTGTCTTCTTATGTATGTATATGTATGTATGTATGTATGTATGTATGTACGTATGTATGTATATATTATATGGTTAATGTGACTGTCTTCTTATGTATGTGTATGACTGGTCCTGTCTTCAGTGACTCTGACAGAGATACTGCCCAAGGAGAAGAAACACAAGGAAGAGAAGATGGCCGTGTTGGGCCAAGCTGCTGTCGACCTGCTGCCTCTGCTGCATGGTAAGACAACGCACACGCACACACACACACACACACACACACACACACACACACACACACACACACACACACACACACACACACACACACACACACACACACACACAGACAGTGCTGACTCCAAATGTCCGGACTTCACCAACTTGAGTGCTGAGGGCTCCATCAGTCCACAAGGGGCCTCAAGCGGAATTCCTCCACATGGGGGGCAGACTTCATCACATTTGACTGATTTAATTACCCACAATCGATTGCAATACGGACATGATGAATGAAATAACTTATTAGGGGTTCAAGCTGGCCTGGGCCTAGCAGTTGGTTGGTAGCTTGTTAGCCAGCTAGCTAGCCTGCGAGCTCCACTAACTACTGCTAAATTCAATCGATCCTGCGGCACAGCGGCAGTGTGATTTGTCTTTAATCTAGACCAGGGATACTCAATTTGCTTTGCCCAGGGGCCACTTTTGCAAAATGACAGGAGGCCAGGGGCCAATTAATAAAATATTAATATAAATCTTTCTGTAGCAGATTGTAGGTTTTTAGGGTGTCAGCCGGAGTTTAGTCTCACAATCTTGTGCACACAAGATAGTTAGTTAGGTTAAGTGAAGTTAGTTAAGTACATACTTACAGTATGCCCAGTGCCTGGGCAGCGAGCAGACAGCCATATTTGACCATTTAGCTGCAGCACAGTCAAACTTTATTTAACATTAGTTTTCAATTGTGAATTAGAAAATGGTCGGGGGGCCACTCTGCACCCTATCGTTGGCCGCATCTGGCCCCCGGGCCGCAAGTTGAGTATCACTGATCTAGACCATTGTCCAAAATGTCTGTGAAGATTCTCCAGAGAGACTTGGAGGACATAAGTCGATACATTTGATTACTATTGAAATGGCGACACTGGCAAAGCAACAGACTATTATTGGATGCTGGGCATTTTGATTCAGCCATTAATGCAGTCAGGCAAGAATGTACATCTCAAATGGCAGCATCTGCTGGTGTTCCTTCTCTCTTCCACAGGTCAGAGCAGCATCTGCACGGTGTTTTCTGTTGGTGTTCCTTCTCTCTTCCACAGGTCAGAGCAGCATCTGCACGGTGTTTTCTGCTGGTGTTCCTTCTCTTGTTCGCAGGTCAGAGCAGCATCTGCACGGTGTTTTCTGCTGGTGTTCCTTCTCTCTTCCACAGGTCAGAGCAGCATCTGCACAGTGTTTTCTGCTCTTCTCGTCCGCAGGTCAGAGCAGCTTCTCCTGCACAGTCCTACTGCATCCAGTGCCTGGCTCTCCAGGAGAGGCTGTGTCCCAGGACTCCAGCTTTAAGGTCAGATAGCCTCTGGCTTTTCCCTGCCACAGGTCACATGACTTGAACACACACAGTAACCATCAAGGCTCTTAGATAGACTGTGGATCATCACAGTGTTCAAACTGTGTAAGAGGAGCTTGTTCAGGATTCCTATGCATGTCTGGAAAGTCTGGAAAAGTAGTCTTGAATAGTTTGGGAATTTGAGAACATGTCTGGAGAAGTATGGAAAATATTGTGGTTCAGGTCCAATACATAATTCTAGCTTTTTTGTTGTTGTAGACCAACTTTGAGTCAATCGTTTGTGTTGATGTGAAGAATAATGTTCAGATAGAGGGCAGCTGTCAGCATGCATTATGTAAAAAGGGAGTCCCGGACACTGTCCAAACCTGCAATAAAGATTGATTCTGTGACGTTTCGGTCTGTGACCTTAAAAAAAAAACCTGAACACTTTGTCCTTGTCCCGCGCACCTGCCCCGCGCACCCCCCTGCCCCGCGCACCTGCCCCGGCAAAGAGTTCTCCTTCTAAAGCATTATATGAAATACCCTGCACCAAAATCACATCCGGTCAAGAACATAGACCGGATCTGGAAAAATATGGAGTTTTAACATTTAAAGCATGTAGGAACTAGGGGTGCTCCGATCCGGCTAAGCCACGATCCGATCCGATTCCGATTCCTGGGGTCACGATCCGATTCCAGAATCGATTCTCGATTCCAACGATTCTCGATTCCAACGATTCTCGATTCCAACGATTCTCGATTCCAACGATTCTCGATTCCAGAATCTAGAATCGATTCTCAATTATGTAGTTTTATATTGCAATAACACACAAAGGTAAATCTAAGACAAAAAATGACAAATGTATTAATGCTGAACTTCAAATTCAACTTCTGACGTATTGCAGTCAGGGCCTAAATTCATTTTGCAAACTAGGGGGGAATTCCCCCCTTATGTTCTTCAGATAAGATGGATTTATAGGCTGGGGGGAATCTGTAGACTTTGAAAAGGATTTATAGATTTTGGGGGGAATACATTAACCAGAGTTCTTAAGTGCAAGAGGTGGTAGCACCGTGGCAGTACAGTACACAAATGACATGAACATTTGGACACTTATTCAGCCGGTATCTTGCATGTTGCCTTCATGTGCACTGTAAAAAAAAAAAAAAATTACAATACAAAGATGAATCGGTTCTTGGGAGTTTGGAATCGATCCAAGAATCGTGGCATTAAGAATCGCGATCCTTTCAGAATCGATTTTTTGGAGCACCCCTAGTAGGAACCCTGCCAATCATCTCACATATTCTGATATTTGTGGCTGTGAGGAACAATCTTCATCTATACAGTGATATTAGCCTTTTTCACTTCCCACCCAATTCACCCATTTTGTGTCTAAAAGGCAGGAAGTAACACAGGTGCAAGCAAGACATTAACAAGGGCCCTGACGCTGGATCACCTAAATGAATTGGAAGTTGGAAACCCTCATTAATGTCTTGCTTGCACCTGTCTGTGTTACTTCCTGTCTTTTGGACAAAAATGGGTGAATTGGGTGAGAAGTGAAAAAGGCGAATTACCTAGTTAGCAGGGCAAGATGTCTATCTGTGTAAATCATATCAAACACCAGACAACAAGATGTCTATCTGTGTAAATCATATCAAACACCAGACAAAATCGGTAACACTTTACAATACTGGTGCAAACATGTGCATGAATGCATGCTTAACTCATGATGAATTAAGCCATTAATTGATGCTTACCGCATCATCAACTAATGAAAGGTATGTTTGATGAACACACCGAGTCATATATGAATTACTATTAATTAAGTAGGCTATGCCTATATCATCATAGTTAATTCCTCATCAACACATACATCAACACACTGTGTTCAGTAATACCGTAATTCATGTGTTAATTACCACTATTAATGTCACTTTTCCCCAACCAATCTGCATTTTCCTTCCTTCTTAGCTATGTTTTATTCCTGCTGTAATTTGCCCTGTTTTTAATATGTAGGCTATATGTTCTTATTACGTGAAACTGTTTTTATATGCACTGTAAGGCGACCTTGGGTGTTCTGAAAGGCGCCTCCAAATAAAATTTATTATTATTATTATTACTATCGACATCCAGCTCCCTGCAATCGGAACTTTAGCGTTACCAGACCCCAATGCCGATAGCCCACATCAGAACCAGCTGAGCGAGGCGGTGTGCAGCGTGTCAGGGACCGGCTGGATCTAACCTCTCCCAGCCATTACCTCGTTCATCATGGGCATTCCTTCCTCTTCGAAGCTTGGTCCACTGCAGGGACACAGAACATGTGGCCGGTGTTTTGTGCCTATCTTACCGGGTGTCTAAATGCACGACCCAGCAGGCTAGCCACCCCCTACCACTACCCAGGCTAAGAGCCTCTCTCCCGGCCCGACACCCAGGGCAGCCCCCCTACTACCATGGGTAAACCCAGCCCCACGTGACCTGCTCTCAGACCTGTTGACTAGTGAGCAGGGTCTGTCTGAGAGCAGGTCACTGGGGGCTGGGTTTACCCAGGCTACCACCACCCAACCCCTACCCGCCCTGCCCCTCACCTTGCCTGGGTCCCACACCTCCGGCCGAGAGCCCTTCAGAACCTCTTAGACGGGGACGGCTATTTCAGCAGCTGTAGCTATCATTCCGATGTTGCTGCTCTGATATAGGCTATGCGTGTAGTAGCCCGCCTTGGTAGCCCCGAACCAGACCAACTCCAACACATTCTCTGACGTTGTATCCACTGTGCATCTCCAACAGACATCAAACACTGGATGTATGTCTTGCAGGCTCTATATGCCAAGAACCACATATATATGTATGAGTTAACACGTTCACTGCCAACGACGTGTTAACACGTTTTCAGAATCCAGCTGTTGACTGCCAACGACGTGTTAACACGTAAAAAAAAAATTGATTTTTTTTTTTTGACGGTGGGATGTGCATCTAACCCTTTTACATCTCTTATATAAGTATTGGACGTGTACAACGTGTACAACCCATTCCACCGACCCACTAAGTGGCGACAAGGAAGGAGGAAGGCAAGCAAAAAGCAGTGTGACGAAGCCATTCTCATGAAAATGGATTGGCGAAAACGCTTTCGTTTTCGCGCTGATTGCTGGCAGTGCGGGATTGCAAATTTGCATAATAGATCACGGATGGAACACACTTTGAAACACGCAGCATAAATATGACCAGAATCGCAAAAGCTTGATCAAAGCTCTCAACCAAAACTCCAAGAAGCGAGCGGGTCCAACCAGACTTCCTCAAAGAGCGGCCGCTCAGACAGGCACAGCCGCACAGCAGCTGCAAAGCAGTGAGACTGGTGACAAGCTTGTGACACGGCCGCTGGCTGCAGCCAAGAGGAACGCCCACGGAGGGAGGAGTTGGAAGCAGAGGGGAGTTTCCTGCTGTTATGGAGGAAATTACTGTTCAAAACTATTGTTTAGGTCTTACTGATGCCAAAAATTAATGGTTAAAGTGACTGTTCTATCGAATTTCACAAAAAGCCGTTTATCTCTGAATAATTTTTCTGACGCTGAAACCATGCTGTATTCAACTGCTAATGCTTACATAACTACTAACTCTACAAACTAACTCTTTTAGACAGAGAAAGCACACATTCTATTAGTTGTTTTGAGATATTGTGTGTTCACAAAATCTTAGCAGAAAAGAATCCTCGGCTCTTGTAAAATGAGCCAGAATCCTCAAAAAAAAAACTGGCAGAACCTACCTACAGCATTGAAAAAAGGGCTGGCAGTCAATGTGTTAAGTGTTGTGCCTCACAAGTGCCTATATCATTATGTATGAATTAATAGTTATGTGCCACAGATAGTAAAGTCACGACATACTTAAGTATGAATTAATTGTTATGTGCCACAGATAGTAAAGTCACGACATACTTATGTATTAATTAATTGTTATGTGCCACAGATAGTAAAGTCACAACATACTTATGTATTAATTAATAGTTTTGTGCCACATATTGTAAAGTCACGACATAATGATATCCTCACAAATCATTAGCTAATGTAGATGGATGCTGATCATGAAATCACTTTTATACAGTATAGCAACACAATTGCATGCATTCCAGTCATGAGAACAATTCAAAATATATAGGTAATCAGTGAAGACCATCATTGGAGTTATAAAAGCACATTTATTTATCAAGTTTGTGAACATGTCCCATTCTGCCCTGGAGCAAGGACTCGCTCTCCAGTGCCCCTTGTCTGTATCAGCTGGGGGGAAACAGTCTGGCCTCTCCCCTCTCCTCCCCACGGCCCACGTTGCTCGATCTCTCCAGCGGGTCCAACTCCAACTTCCAGCTCTCGTCCTTTTTCACTTGTGTTGCTCTTCACTTCCCGAACCAACGTGACTGTAGCGACAGGTCTCCACCATGCAGGCACACAACAAACAAGCTAGCTAAGCCACAAGCTAGCTAAATTGCTAAAGCTAAATTGCTACAGCTAGCTACCTGAAACTCTAACAAACCCGTTCGTTCCTCTTGCGATTGGTATCCATTCGACACTGCCACCACCACTGTGACCGACTCTTAGGCTTTGCAGTTTGTACTCTTCGTAGAATAAGAACACGGAGGCTGCTGTTGATATTTGCAAAACGACCACCACCTTGTGCAAACCAGCTAGCGTTAGTTGCTCTCGACCACGAGAATAAGTGTCAAGAAGACATGGCACACAAACAATTACTTCCGTTGCCTCAGCCTGCCATCAAAAATAAAAGCACGCAGAGCTCAGTACTGCGTAGCTGGTTACAACATGAATTTCGACTTTTATTCTGAAAGTCTTGGCCGGAAACAATATGTTTTCTCGTGGCTACCTTGACAGTGGCCCAGTAAAATCCCAAAGATACATGCAGCGGATGCCAGATTGGGTAAACCCATGGGCAAGCCTCTTTTAGGCTACTGTCAATTTGAGTTTACCCGTGAGCACCAAGCATCAATCACTCGATCAGCCTGAGCCACGAGAGGAACCTCCATAAAATAGCTTAGCCTACACTACTACACTAGTAACAAGTAATCAGAATGATAGCCTACTGATAGTATCATAGACTACAGCACAGCTGCTGAAATCGCCGTAGCCGGCCGGCCGGGGCACGCACTGAGCCCAGTTCGCCCATAAACACACGCTTCCCAGTCATACATATAGTGCCAGTGTCCCCGCCAGGCCACCACCACTGACAAACTACCGTAAACAGCAGAGGCGACTCCGCTGCACCCCGAACGCCTCTCTTTCCAGCCAGCTAGGCACCGGTCAAACAAAGAGAACTCTCTTTCCCCAAAGTCAAGTATGTTTCCCCTGAGATGTCGCTCGGACATAGCCTGGTAAACCAGCCCGTCATGTGAACTCACATTTCATTTGGAAATGAAATGTGAGTTCACGTGACGGGCTGGTTTACCAGGCTAGCTCGGACAAGGAGGAGCGTGGCTAGCGCATCCCGTCTTCGTTATGCAACGGGGGAAACTCAATCGATTTCCCGGTTGCAGGCGACTGGATGGGTGGTGGTAGTAGGGGGGCTGCCCTGGGTGTCGGGCCGGGAGAGAGGCTCTTAGACTGGGTAGTGGTAGGGGGTCGTGCATGGCCCATTTCCACCGCTGGTATCAACGCGGTAGACACCCGGTAAGATAGGCACAAAACACCGGCCACATGTTCTGTGTCTCTGCAGTGGACCAAGCTTCGAAGAGGAAGGAATGCCCATGATGAACGAGCTAATGGCTGGGACAGGTTAGATCCAGCCGGTCCCTGACACGCTGCACACCGCCTCGCTCAGCTGGTTCTGATGTGGGCTATCGGCATTGCGGTCTGGTAACGCTAAAGTTCCGATTGCAGGGAGCTGGATGTCGATAGTAATAATAATAATAATACATTTTATTTGGAGGCGCCTTTCAGAACACCCAAGGTCGCCTTACAGTGCATATAAAAACAGTTTCACGTAATAAGAACATATACATATTAAAAACAGGGCAAATTACAGCAGGAATAAAACATAGCTAAGAAGGAAGGAAAATGCAGATTGGTTGGGGAAAAGTGACATTAATAGTGGTAATTAACACATGAATTACGGTATTATTGAACACAGTGTGTTGATGTATGTGTTGATGAGGAATTAACTATGATGATATAGGCATAGCCTACTTAATTAATAGTAATTCATATATGACTCGGTGTGTTCATCAAACATACCTTTCATTAGTTGATGATGCGGTAAGCATCAATTAATGGTTTAATTCATCATGAGTTAAGCATGCATTCATGCACATGTTTGCACCAGTATTGTAAAGTGTTACCACAAAATCTTCTAAACAAATGAAGGTGTGGAAAAAGTCTGGACATGTTGGAAGATGTGCAGGAAGCTAAGAGCAGCTTGTTGTTTGGCTCTGCAGCAGCCGTCCCTGGATGTGAGTGTGAGTGTGGCTGAGCCCCTGCTGCCCCCCGGCCGGCTGGCAGCCTCCAACCTGCTGAAGGTGAGGGTGGAGACGACCTACGCCGTGCCCGAGGCCTGGAGCCTGCCATCCACACCTGGGCCACCAGCCGCCACTTTCATCACCGCTCTGCAGCTCCCACTGACTGCCAAGGTGAGCCTTCACTGAGCAGGTGAACTGAGGCTGCTGTGTCTGCTTTTAGCCTTTTTCCATTAATACAACACCTCCAGTGACAAACAGCCTCCTGCAATGCATCATGGCATAGTGATAGTATGATCATATTATCATTAATGCAACACCTCCAGTGACAAACAGCCTCCTGCAATGCATCATGGCATAGTGATAGTATGATCATATTATTTGATGATAGCTAGTGCATCAGGCCATGGTCACACTCATCTGTCGTGTCTGTCTGTCTCCGTTCATTTCTCGGTTCATATCGATTAATTTCCAGTCTATTTTTATTGGAAAAATAGACTCTGGGACAACCCTACCTTTTTTCCCACCTTCCTGTACAGTGCGCCTCTCCTGCCACCGTCACTTCCTTTTCCTTCCTTTTCCTTCCTTTTCTGCGTCCATGCTCCACTGTTTACAGTCTAAATAGCAACTTGCGCCACGACTTTCCAGTAATTTTCCACTGTTGTTATAAGGCGAGTTGACGTCTTCTATGCAGTTTTAACGTTATTAGTGAATAGCTGAAATAGCCACCGTCACTTCCTTTTCCGCATCCTTTTCAAATAAGGTTGTACATTGATTTCCCTGTTGTGCTGCTGTGTTTGGTCATTAAATAAATGGAGAGAGAGAGTCCTCCAATATACTGTATATCTCGGTTCAGTCTTTGTTTTTGTATATGTGAATGTTCATAATTAAAGGCCAATTCCTTCGGTTCTAGGGATGTCGACGGTTAACCGTTAACCGGTTAACTGCCGAGAACGTCTTTGGTCGGTTAAGCATGTCAGTTAAACGGTCAATTTCCATGTTAATTTGCATATAACAGTGTTGCCAATGTGGCGATTCCCCCCCCCTCCTTCGTGGTCAGCAATGTAACATAAGTATATTAAACGATGGGGCAAGTATTAATCAAGCTAGATTTGGAAATAAACACATGGTTCATGTTGATTTTATCTACCCGATGTCTGATCAAACGCATTCCGCAGCGAAGCACACACACAGCTGAACACCTGCTGCAGTCACAGTGAAGTGAGCGCACTGACTGCCCCACCCCTCTGCTGCTCCTGTCTGAGCACACAGCTCAGATGTGCTCTGTGACCATTTCAGAAGGATTAACACACCCAGCGAAACAATCAGCTCATACATGTTCTATAGTTTTGTTAACTCCGTGTGTGCTGTCATTAACCTACTTTTCCTTCACTGTCTCATTCGGTCTACTGTAACTTTCTCCCTCCCTTCGCAGTGCATGTTCATCATGCACACGCATGCATACGCGCGCACTCAATGATGAAACAGTCGTTTTTACCGTGTTACAAAAATGACATGAAGCGGTCGAATTGACGATTGAAAAGTATCAATTAACGTTAACGTTACTGTCCAACACATGGCAGTTCGGATAAATTGTTTCACAAGAGACTGCTGCGGAGTGCGGACTCGTTTTTATAATGTTGTGGAGCCCTGCAGACAGAGAGCACAGCCCTCGTCGCGTCGCGTGTGTGAAGAGAGAGAGAGAACGGGTGAGACAGAAGCAAACTATTTTTTGCAGATCTCAAAAGCAGGTAAACCACTGTGGGATTAGTGAGACTATTGCTAAAAGAGAAGATACTGTAGTGATGCGCACTTTGTCAGTGCGCCCTCGCCTGCAGCCTGGGCTGTCGTCCGCTCAAACATTACTTCACGGGGCGGCTGCGTGTCAATTGACGTGTCCTTAATATGCAAAGCGTGCAGCTCTAAGCAGTATAGCCTATCGGAGGAATGTTTTTGTTTAGATGGCTGGAGGGTTCAACTTGTCTTCTCGTTTTGTTAATGTGTTTTTTTCTGCTTGTAGATGTAAAAATAAACGCTTTCTAATGAAAAAAAATCAAGCATTTGTTGTGGTAATGGTTTAATGGAGCACAGACAGTAAAATAGCGCATTTTAATCTTCTCGGTTAACCGACAGTTGTCGGCTAATGAGTGTCGGTTGTCGGTCAAGAAAAATTATGATTTTCGACATCCCTAGTCGGTTCTGGCGAGAAATAAATGTGCACAAAGTGTTTTTTATTGGCAATGAGTGAATGCAACTTGACGTAACTTAAAAATGGCGACCAGGGGCGTTTCTCTCCGACCAGCCATTCAGAAGATACATGGAAATACCTCAGTTTCGAAGGGGTTAGCATTTCCCGCCACAGCTAGAGGATGTGACGTCTGCGCGCATTCATGAGCTTGCCTCTTGTCCTAGACAGGAAATGGCTAAAGTAGCTTTTAACGTTACGTTCGTCGCTAGCTGCTAGCAAAAGGAAACAACACAGACTCCAGAAAAAGTCCACACTAAATAAATAAATAAATATTTATCTAATGAAGCGCGTCTGGCCAGACAGCAGCAATGTGACCGACATCGGGGGGAAACTAGAGTCAGGACTGTGTTTTCGGTTCATGAAGGAAACTTGCTGCTTGTAGCTACTGTAATGTGGTTTTGACCAGATAACGTTAGCTGCTTGCTAATGGATTTTCAAGATTCAAGATTTTTACTGTCACTCCGTAGTACAAGTATCTGACCACCTGGTCAGAAACTCTGCTAACATTACCGTCTTGTGTGAAGTAATGCAACCCTAACGTTACTACCGTTATGCTTATGGTCATGGAACATTATTGTTTGACTGCAGTTAGCTGCGGTGGTGAGTGCCTATTAGAACCATAACGTTAGCTTGATGCTATACGCGGCTAACTAATAGATTTAGCTATATTTATAGAAATTACCACCAGCCCCACTAATAACGTTACTGTCTTGTGTTGATAATGAATCTAACAGTCGGAAATATGCCTAACGTTAGCCTACTGTCTGTTATGCTTACGGTACATTGTTTGACTGTTCAGTTTGGTCAACTCCAGGCATTACACGGTACCGTACATACAGGGGGAGCAGGCTATTTCCTGGCTTGTGCTAACATGAGTATCCACTTCCCCGCAACCAGCAGGCTCTGGCTGCAGTGGGACTGCACATAGTTAACGTTAGCTTGATGTTAATCGCGGCTAACTAATATTAATTTACATTTATAGAAATTACCACCAGCCCCACTAATAACGTTACCGTCTTGTGTGGATAATGAATTTAACAGTCGTAAATATGCCTAACGTTACTGTTATGCTTATGAAACATTGTTTGATTGTTCAGTTTGGCCAACTCCAGGCATTACACGGTACCGTACATACAGGGGGAGCAGGCTATTTCCTGGCTTGTGCTAACATGAGTATCCACTTCCCCGCAGCCAACGCAAGCCAAAACACGGCCAAACATGCCACAATAACGTCCCCTAATTCATCCAGAATCCTTCCTGGGCATCTCGAGGCCGATAAATTGTCCAGGTTGCCGTTTTCAAGTGACTTTTATGAGTTAACGTTACAAAGCAACCAACAGCTCTGCTGTTGCCAGGCAACTGCTTGTGCGCGTACGAGTATGGTGCCCGCGCGTCAGCTCGTTCACACGCTGCCTGCAGTTACACTAACGGCCACCGGCGTCAGTAAGAGTGAGTATTGACGGAATGGGCCTTTAAGAGTGAGATAATTGACTGAATTCTGTATACAGAATATATAAGGAGAATTGTTTTGATCATTGTAAAGCCACAGCATAGTAATTAATGTGATGTGTGTAGTTCTTCATAGATCTAGCCACTTCATTTTGCTCTCAAAGTGCACCAGATTGATGCTTTACTTTAAAATGTACATGATTGTCTTCTGGGGGGGCATGCCCCCGGACCCCACTAGGGGGGCTGCGGACCACCTGCTAAATGTCCCCACCACTTTCCAAATCTAACCTACGCACTTGGCCAATATTAATTTTAACTAGGTGACTTCTAACTCCTGCTCCTCTAACTCCCATTTTATTTTATTTTTTTGTATGCCTACAAAGCAAATGTTACTTTGTACTTGAGTTTTCACTTGGAAATTATTTTTGGTATAGATGGGCCATTGTATTTAAGCAAGCAGTATTATGCAGAATATATACAGATCCTTTCCAAAAAATTAGAATATCGTTTTTTCCCATAATTCCTTTCAAAAAGTGAAACTTTCATAGATTATAGATTCATTACACACAAAATGAAATATTTCTAGCCTTTATTTGTTTCATTTTTCATAATTTTGGCCTACAGCTCCAGAAAACCCCCAAAACAGTATTTCAAGAAATTAGAATAGTGTGAAGAAAATCAGCAGTTACTTCTCAGTTATGACTGACTCCAGCCTCAGTCCACTCCCTCTGAATCTCCGCCAAATTTTTGAATCGTCTTTGCTTGACAATCCGCTGAAGCCCACGGTCATCCATGGTATTTCCATGATATTCTCATTTTTTGGAAAGGATCTGTACAGTAGGGAGACAATTATTTTTTCATCATTGTAAAGCCACAGCATAGTAAAGAGGATATTAATGTGATGTGTGTAGTTCTTCATAGATCTTTCATTTTGCTCTCAAAGTGCACCAGAATGATGCATTTTTATTTAAAACGTGCAACATTTTCTTCCGGGGGGGGCACAGCCCCCCCTGGACCCCCCTAGTGGGTGTGAGCCTCACACTGTGAGGTCCACCCACCACAATTTCTTCAAATCTTGTGGGAAACACGGGATTCAGTGCAGTGGTGGTGTGCCTACTGAAGAGGCAGGTGTCAGCACCACATCCTAAAGTGTCTTGAAGGCATTCAGCATCATCTACTTGATGACAGTGTTCCATGCTTCACTGTATTTAGATCATGATAGTTGTCCTCCTCCTCCAGAGAGACCAGGTGCTGCTGTTCTGTGACGGGGTGCTGAAGGCGGGGGGGCAGAGGGAGGCAGAGGGACGTCCCAGGAGGAGGCCGGGCATCCCAGGGGCCCGGCTGGCCCCGGGGGCTCACTTCCTGCCCCACACACACATACACACACTGCCCATTGAGCAGGAGGACGGGGAGCTGACCACCACTGAGGTACTGGAGCAGTAGCCTGGATAAAACAATCCTGATAACATGACACATTCTGTTTCTCTTCAAGGTTTCTTTATCGGTACCCGAAGGTCAAATAGTTGTGCAGACGGGAAGTTCAGCAGTCCAGAGTAAAAACAAGACATCACAACAATACGAATTCACAAGACATCAAGACAGACACTTTCAGACAAGCATCATTACAATATAAACAACAACAACAACAACACAACACTAAGATCTTATGTATCAGTCTGGACTTCAATCTGTCCACAGTGATTTCAGTGGGCGGGAGTACTTGCCTTGACAGACAACTCCTTCAGCCAATCAACGTCAGATCCAATCAAATCCAAATCCAGTCGGAAGAACGAGAGAGAAACTCTGCTGGTGCATACTCCTATTCTTGTTTACTTGTTGTTATTATTGCACTTATGTGTTTACTCTATGAATGTTAACGTTACCACTTGCTTCGGGAGCCGCAATTACTGTTTTGCCAGCAGCGTCCCAGATTGGCCAATTACGTTGTCAACTATGAGGCAGGTCCCTGATTGGCATTTCTGAAAATCTCAAATGCGTATTTTTGCCGAATCCACTTGCGTTGCCCAACTATTACATGGGCGTGAGTGAGACGTACCGGAGCGGGACCACATCTGCTGGACCTAAGTCACTCTGTATGAGTGTAAGAGTGTAAGCTATGCAATTTAAATGTAATGCTTGGAGCAAAATAACGTAACGTAATGTAATGTAAGGGAGCAGATACTCTTAGAAAGTGACTTATAATGTGTCTGCAGCGTTGCATAATATCAGCAGTTACTGCAGTTACCTGTATGTAGTAGCAGTAGCCTCTGGTCAACAGGGCCAATTCACATACTGACAGTGATATGTCAAGATACTGTATGTCACTGTGGAAAATCTCCAGTATAATTTGGGAGTGGTGGGGTAATCGAGGCATCGTCAGCAGCATGAGTATCAACAGATCAAAGACAAATTAAGTTGTCCCCGAGGGGAAATTTGTCATGGGCACGGTACACAGTTGCTTATAAAACATAAATCACACACATAGAAGCATTTGACACAGTGTTATGTTGTGTTATGGTTACTTCACATAAGAACCAAAAAAACATAACAAAGGGCCTTTGACAATGACAACATGGCGGCTTAACCAAGTAGGACCTTCAGAACTTAGAGTCTTGGACACACTGACACAGGGCTTTCACACCACAAGCAGCAATGGGCATATTTTGCACAAGGTATAGAGCCACTGACCTAAAACAAAATATGGACAGAGCTATCCCATTGATTTTGGGGTCCCGTTTTGAGTTGAAGTGGTGGCCGTCGCCATCTTGATTTTTCATCAGCAGAGTGGGAGGGGATGGGTTGAGTCCTTGCGCAGCTCACGTGAGATGGGGGTTTCCCAGAGCCACAGCTCCGCCTGCTATTGGTCCGTGATCGGCAAGCTGCTCACTGGACAAGCGACCCTTTTCTATCATCTGTTTTACTCCAAACGAGCAAGTTATAAAAAAGATTACACCCATACAGTTGTTATGAAAAGGTGAAATTAGCTATAGACTAAAATCATGTTAAGGACCAGGCTGTAAAGATGCTTAATCACTGTTACAAAGTGGAGCATTTTAACATGCGGGTGAACAGTACGACGGGACTTCTGAGCCCTGCCTCAAGTGGCCATTCGAGGAATTACAGCTTTCAGGGTTACTTCCTGGTCCTCGTGGGAAGACCTCATGTCTTGCCCGCACAAACTGGAATCTCAGTAGGCTTCATAAAGTTATTTCCTCATGCACCAGTGTCGGTGCAAAAATCGTTCGGCTCTAACTTTAACTCTAACTCGGGTAGGCATTTGTTTGGCTGTACGTCGGGCACGTGGTGGGATTAACGTGGGCAAATGACAGCTTTAGATTAGCTAACAAGCTAATGCTAAACTAATGATGTTAACTCATTGAGTGCCAAGGACGGACATGTTCGTCATTTCAAATAGTAACGTAGAGTGCCAAGGACGGACATGTTCGTCAATTGCGTTTTTTGACGGTGGGGCGTCGATCAAAGCCTTCTGCCTCTGATGTACAAATATTATAGCTATTGGATGTGTCTAACCTATTTTACAGAACCCTTAGGTGGCGACAGTGCTCTCCACATAACAGAAAGGCAAGGAAAAAACAAAGAAGAAGTCGTTATGGAAACGGAAATCGCATCGCATCCGTATGCATCGATATGCTGAAGCACGTTACTGCAGCTGTGCCTGCAGCAGCCAATCTGCTCCCACAATTGAGCCGGACAGCACATCCGCACATCCACACCGTGGAGTTGTTATTATTCTCAACTGGAAGCATCGTTGCCGGTGACAAACACACGCGGAACGCTGTAAAAAAGCAGGATGTCGATGTCCCTTCACTGTGCGCACAGCAAACTCAGCAGAGAGCCACCACAGACAGGAGGAGGAGTGTGCAGTTGAGGCGAGGCGGGGCGGGGCGGGGCGGGGGGGGGGGGGGGGGGGGGGGGATGGGGGCACGCAGAGCAGCGCGCAGCAGCGCGCAACACCCAGACAGACCCAGGCAGCAGGACAGGATTGACAAACGCAAGCCAGAATATCCGATGCCCACCAGCAGCAAACCAAGACCAGCAAGAAGCTGCAACCAGCAGCGCACGCAGGGGCCAGCGCTGCTGGTTGTAGCTAAAAAATATTATTCTGCCAAACAGAATTCCCTGGCCTTCACTGTTTTATTGAAGGAAATTATTTTTGAGGTGTGACTACATTAGAAAAGATTAGCTTCAGAGTCAGTGATGTGCTTGAAATGTTTAATTTCACAAAAGGCCAATTATCTCAGCTTCTAGAAAAAAATTGCTGTTTTTGGATGAATCAAGCTATCTTCTCCGGCTCATAACTAAAGAACGGAAAATGGGATCAATAAACTTTTTTTTGCAGATGATAGAATAGAGTCTCATCGTTCTTTGTGCGTGTTCAGTGTTTACATAGTAATATCACACAATATTCTGTGGGCCTCGAGAAATCACTGAAAACGCTCTGAAACTCTGGCACTGGGAGCATCCGTTCTCCAAAAGTGGCTGGCACTCAATGAGTTAACAGGCATTATAGAAATTAAAATGCTAAGCTACTGATGTTATCAGGCATGATAGACATTAATATGAATCAGGCTTAGGGGTTAGGGTTAGACCCCATTGTGGACCCTCGTTACCTCGAATCTGGTGTAAACGGCATATCTTCATTGCTTTCATAGTCAGACATGTTTAGTATGTTTTAGCAGCCTGTTTACAGAGAGCGCTGTGTCTGAAACACCTGTACACAGCGCTATAGTGACCACCACGCATGCAGTGCGGAGCCAGAAAGTAGTGCCAATAATTAGCACGGTCTGATCAACAGCAAGACTGCGGTTTTATTGTTGAAATGAGATGTCATAACACATGCATGCTTTCTTTAGGAGTCAAACTTGATAACTCCGTGACCCTAGAATGTCCTCCAGGACTAGTTTTTCTCCACTCAGATCAAGCTAGAGCTCCGCCCACGGGACTCATGGATCAGCAAGTCAGCTCCCCAGACACTCTACAGCTGGTATGGAGTTCATCCAACTTTATGTCCAATAATCCGCACTATCCCTTTAAAGTTGAATATAGTTGAACTTTGGGTGCAAATATCAAGCTGGTGTGAAACTGGTGAAATATCAAGGTGCTGCTCGTCACTTTTAGCTGCAGCTCTTTAGGAGAGTGCCGAGTCCTTTATTCAAAACAGTGGCTTTGCTCTTAGTCAATACTGCGAATGCACGCTTGGTGGGAAGGCCCTTTTCACAGCAAGCATTTTGAGGTGGTAAAGCAGGAAGTAAAGAAGGTATAACCAATACCATTAACGAGGGCCCTGGCACTGGAACACCTAAATGGAATGGAACCATCATTAATGGTATTGGTTACACGTACTTTACTTCCTGCTTTACCACCTCAAAACGGTTGCTGTGAAAAAGGGTCTATACTATCTGTAAGTACAAAAAGTCATGAACGCCATCCACTTGGTAAAGAGAAAAACACAGCATTCTGACGTACTTTTCATGTTGTAACTGCAGGACCGGGCGTTTCGTGACGAGGCAGAAACCCTGAAGAAGAGGGTGAGCTGGGACACCGAGAGATGCTGCTTCCTGGATGCAGGAGGAGCAGCCAGGTCACTCACACACACACACACACACACACACATACACACACACACACACACACACACACACACACACACACACACACACACACACACACACACACACACACACACACACACACACACACACACACATATATACACACACACACACACACACACTCTCACACACACACACACACACACACACACACACACACACACACACACACACACACACACATATACACACACTAAAGCGGCCTTCAGATGATAAGCGATTCTCTCACTGCCAGATAGAGCGGAGAAAGGTCAGCGGTAAGTAGGTCAAAGTTTAAACAATTTGAACTTTGACCTCAGCGCACGGTGGCAAATTCGAGCGGTGCGCGACGCCAAGGGTACACTGCCGCATAGAGGAGGCATGGCTCTCCTCATAGAAAACAACGGCAGAGCGGGCACAGAACTGTCTTACCGCAGATCATGTGTGGTGTGTTAACTCACACACTGCATCAACAAATGCTCAAAAAACAATGGAGATGCTTGTGGATTACAGGAGGCACAAAGCCCCACCTTCCCCCATCACCCTGGGTGACTCCCCAGTCAACACCTTCCGCTTCCTGAGGACCATCATCAGCCAGGACCTAAAATGGGAGCTGAACATCAGAGCTCTCACCAAGAAGGCACAGCAGAGTGCCAAAGCCAAAGGCCACGATGGTGCACTTCTACACTTCCATCGTTGAGTCCATCCTCACCTCCTCCATCACCGTTTGGTATGCTGCTGCCACTCTCAAAGACATCAACAGACTTCAGCGCATCATCCGCTGCGCTGAGAGGATAATCGGATGCAACCTGCCATCCCTCCAGGATCTGCATGCAGCCAGGACACTGAAGCGGTCTCGCAAGATCATGGCTGACCCCTCCCACCCTGGCCACAAACTCTTTAAGACACTCCCCCACGGCAAGAGACTGAGGTCTGCCAAGACCAGAACCACCCGCCACAAGACCAGCTTCTTCCCAACTGCCATCAGCCTCACCAACAAGGCCCGGAAACCCCTTCCGCCAAGGTCCTCACCAACAACCCCCCCGCCACACACGCAAACTCACTACCTCCTCCTAAACTCAACTGAACTCCCCTCCCCCCATAAAACTGGAACTCATACTGTATCTAATTTAATGCCTGTCTAACTGGGACTGTAAATTCATGTAAATTCCCTGCACATTAATGCCTATTTAACTAGCCTGTAAATTTCATGTACATTCAAACTCTTATTTAACTCTGACTGTAAATTCATCTAAATCCACTGCCTATTTAACGTCTATTTAACTCAGTCTGTAAATCTCATGTAAATCCAACGTAAATTCATATTTATCATCCACAGAACACTTCACCACTCATGTACATATTGTATATATTGACTCGATTTGATTTGATTTGATTGCACTTGCAACTTTGTGATTGTCTTTAGTTATCTTCCTACTTCTTATCTCTGTATATTGATGTGACCGCTACGCTGCATACAGACACTAAGACAAATTCCTCGTATGTAACTTGCATACTGTGGCAATAAAAGTGATTCTGATTCTGATTCTGAACTCACACAGACAAACACACTCTCTGGGTTACATGTGTGATCGGGTGTGGCTGCTATTGTTTTCAACTTATATGTGTGCGTGCGTGCGTGTGATCAAGGCAAAATGTGGTCCTAGAATCACACTTCTCCCAAAAACGGGCAAAGACAGACAAAAATGTGACTCATATAGGCCCCTCAGTCTCCTTAATGCAGACTATAAGATTTTATCCAAATTAATAGCGCTCAGGCTGGAAAACATTATTCCAAAGGTGATTCATGCGGACCAGACAGGGTTTATTAAAAACAGACATGGAGCGGATAATGTACGGAGACTACTACATATACTGGACACGGCTCAAGAGAAGGAAAAATCCATGCTGATTATATCTATGGATGCCAATAAGGCATTTGATAGGATTGAACCAAGCTTTCTTTTTAGAACACTTGAGGCTATGGACTTTGGGGAGAAATTCATTCAGTTTTATCAGGACACTTTTTAATGCACCAAAAGCTAATATCTTGACAAACGACGTTCTATCCAACACTTTCACCTTATCCAGAGGCTGCCGGCAAGGCTGCCCAAGCTCTCCCTTCCTCTTTGCACTTGCCATCGAACCATTAGCCATTGCTATCCGATCAAACCCCTCCATTGCTGGAATTAAATTTGGTACGAGTGAACACAAACTTTCCCTTTACGCTGACGATCTCCTGTTATATATAGCTGACCCGCCCTCATCAGTATCCCCATTAATGCAATGTCTGAAAAAGTACAGTGCGGTTTCGGGATACAAATTAAATTACACTAAAAGCGAGGTTCTTCCCCTAAATATACACGATGGCAATATCAAATCCCTTACTAATCCACTGAAATGGTGCACTAATGGTTTTAAATATTTGGGTATTCACATAGACAAGTCAAACAGACAGATGTTTAAAAATAATTTTACAAAAATATTAGAACAAACCAAAACGGATCTCCAAAGATGGATGGATCTCCCATTATCTTTAATTGGCAGAATCAATACTATCAAAATGAATATTCTCCCTAAGTTTATTTATTTATTTCAGTGTATCCCTCTTAAAATTCCCAAGAGTTTCTTTAAAGAACTCAATAAAGCAATGAACCCCTTTTTATGGCAAAAAAAAACACCCTAGGGTTAAATTCGTGTCTTTACAGGCCCCATATTCAAAGGGCAGACTCAAACTACCAAATTTTAGAAACTACTATCTTGCTTCCCAATTCTGATCACTGTGGATTTGGCTCCATTCAGAAACCAGCGAGGTTAGATGGGTCTCAATAGAACAACATGAGATGAAGACCACTCCTTTAAAGGTAGTCCCATTCATGGGTACAAAAAAATACTTAACTACATTTACAAAGAACCCTATAATACTAAATACATTTGATGCTTGGCGCGAATCCCACCTACTTTTAGATTTGAATGTTCTGTTTCTCAGGAAGACTCCTCTAATGGATAATCCTACTCTATCAAACCACATTGCTGATGCAACATTACGAAAGTGGACAGACCAAAATATCCGAACAGTTGATGATTTATATATCAATGATACATATGCTAATTTCCAACAACTAACTGAAAAGTTCAAACTTCCTGCACACAACTTTTTTAAGTACTTACAGATCAGACAATGGATTAAAGAAAAATCCAGAAACAATTTCCCAGATATCCCGAAAGAATCTCCATTTGAGACATATATATGTGATAGATTATGTAAAACCACGAGGGGTCTAACGTCCATTATATATGGTATAATTAATAACAAACTACCTGACTATGATAAAACATCCACAAAAGGAAAATGGGAAACAGATCTAGATTGCACTTATGATGAGGTAGATTGGGGCTTTTTATTGGAGCAGGCTCAGATTCTATTAATTTCCACAAAACACAGGCAAATTCAATTTAATATACTCCATAGGACATTTTACACACCCTACAGATTACACAAAATGGATAGCAATATTTCCCCCATGTGCCCGAGATGTAAAGTTACAGAAGGAGACCTCCTACACATGCTTTGGAGCTGCCCTGTGATTGAAGAGTTTTGGAAGTACGTTATTACATTAACTTCAGAGATAGTAGGCTCTCAAATTGGACAGGACCCAAAATTATGGATATTGGGGGACATGAGCTCTGCTGAAGTGAACCAGTACAAGAAATACTTTATCCTACTTGCTAGTACTGCAGTTAAAAAATGCATACTGATCAACTGGAAATCACAAGTATCTCCATCACAGAGACACTGGATTAACGAGCTCGTGTCTTACTGTACTCCAGAGAAGATATTGTATAATGTAAGAAAGAAACCTGCAACCTTCCAGAAAATTTGGGGGCCCTTTATCGATATGCTACTGTCTCTAAGAACAGGTGACCATAGCTAATTAGCATCTCTACCTGGACCAAACCTAATTTTAGTGAATGCTAGAAAATGTTTGTATGTACGTATGTATGTATGTATGTATGTATGTATGTATGTATGTATGTATGTATGTATGTATGTAGAGATCCATGCAAGGGAGATGGGTGGGGGGAGGGATGGGGTTGGGATTTATTTGTTTATTTTGTTTTGTCTTGTTTTATTTTACGCAATGTGCGTGTGCTCAAGCAGAGATGTTTATGGATCTGTAATATTGTCAACGAATGAGCAACTGTATGAAAAATAAAATAAATCTTGAAAAAAAAAAATGTGGTCCTAGAGACACCTATTGTAGCGGGAACTACCACAGAAGCTGTTCCTCGTAGCCTACTGGTGTTTATATGTCTGTCTGTCTGTGGGTAGATTTTGTGTACGTGCTAGCGTTGAAATTGTGCAAGATGTGTGAGGTTATTCTTACGGTCTAGTTCACATTAAAATGAAGGCCGAGTTCGAAAATGGACATGATCTGAGCAGGGACCCCAAGTACAGTACATTGCATTCAGTGGGGATTTTCCTTCTGAACTGAAAAACGCTGTGAACAACAAACCACAACAGTCGAACATTTTTAGCTCATGGAAGGTAGGATTTGGAAAGCGGGATTTTACTCAGGGCCTGAATTCTGGGTCCTGTATCTTCTAAAGTCTGTTTAATGTGTAACTCAAACACCTCGCCGGGTACAATAAGACAAGATGGAACTTTGATAACCGGATACATACAGCAAAGAAAAAAAACGAATATAAAGAGCAAATGTGGGTGTCCTGTAAAACGCAATCCAACAACCGACAATTACAATGCTGGAACGTCTGTTGAATCACAGTGTTTATGCACAATGTGGAAAATATGAGACAACAAGAAAATACAGAGACAGAACAGAAAACATTAAAAGTGTATTAAATGTGAAAATGTGTGAATGAGCTGAAAGGCAGGTTGTGGTTTCAGCCTGTGCCGGAGGAGATCATGATGTCATGATCATGATGTCATGATTATGATGATGTAAATCAGATTTTGGTTTCAGCCTGTGCCGGAGGATTGGTGAGAGCAGACTGTGGCCGGTGGAGATCATGATGTCATCAGCTCAGGTGGCCAAGGGAGGAAGGATGGGCAAGCCGGTGAGTGAATGAATGAATGAATGAATATTTTATTTTCGTGTCAGGACAATTACATGACCCATCCCACATGGGATTATCAGACACATCAACATTCAATATTTAACAAAACATAACATTCCGGTATGTTACCCAACCAGAAGCTTCCAGTGCAGCCCAAATTAGAGAGTATATATACATGCAGACATAATATGCCTATACTGTACATATACATACATATACATATACATTCATACATACCTGCACATAGAATACGAAAATAAAAACAAACAACAAAAAAATAAAATATAATTTATCAGTTATACGTCAACCTTCTCCTCCTGTGAGACTATTCATATGGTGAAATACTCCCCCCCCCTCACCTATAAGCGTGTAAGATGTGTTCTCCATGTCTAATGACAGAAATATGGATTATATCTCAATCATTTTAGTCCATTGATCCAAACATAATGATGGATGTTATACTGCTCAGTAAGATAAATGGATCATATCAGTCTTCTATCAGCAGGTTAGTGTCCCAAGTTCCTTTTAAAGGTCCCACATTATAAAAAAAATTCTGATTTTGTTTTCAAATATACGACAGCTCAGGGTAAGAATAATAACGTCCTTCATGTGGTTCCACAGATAAATGTAGTTTAGTTCAAAGTTGAATTCAATGAGTTACAGTAAGCTGAGGAATGTGAAGACTAAGGCCAAATCTCAAACCAGTCCCTTCCCACTGCCACTTCACTACCAAGCGTCACTCCAAATCAAGTTCAAGTCCAGACACACAGAGGCCATTTTCAGCTGCTCTTTTTGGTGTCCTGCACGGTTAGCTCTAATCGGCCGATTTGACGATTCGGCCAATTCGACATGTTGAGAGAAATCACTCTGATTGGCTGGTGGTCAGCAAAGCAAATCAGTGCACGAGAAGAAAGGGCATGCACAAACAACTCAACTTAATCTCATCTGATCATTCCAATACACAAATATTTTCCCAATGACGTGGCCTTCATCCCTCCCTGTATGATTACACCGGTTTAGTTTTGTTCAACAAGCAAAAGAGCAGGAAAGGGCACCAACACCAACGACACCAGTGCCGTTTGCAACATTTTCTCCATTAGAAGTAGCTATATTACAAAACCATCTAAGTGGAGAGTGAGAGTGGTGTGAAAATGGTAGCTAAACGCTGCTGTTTCATGTATCTCATTTGTATATCAGCAGTCCTAGGTTTCACGCAAGCGCAGAATGTACGTGCTAGTTGACCGTCAGCTGTAGTCTTTGCCAAACCTAAATACCTTAAATTATGTTTATTTACCTGCATCCTATAATAAGAATGCAAAGTATTGGCAATTAATTGGCCCTAATTGCCTAATTAAAGTCACCAGCAGGGGTGCTCTTTACACTTCCTGACAGATTCAGCCCGATTGCTAAGGATGGGACCGATCCAATATCAATCAATCAATCAATCAATCAGTTTAATACATGTCCCAGAAGGGCACTTTGGTTCACATCAGACAGTAGTGGAAATTACAACATCATTACTAATTTGATAGTAGTAATAAAGGCACACTTCAGAATTGAGATACATTATTACTAGTTTGAAAAAGTAATAAGGCACACTTCAATATTATACAATACATAAACATTTGTTGCATTATGTACAGATTCCAAAAGACCATCTGCTGCCCTATCGGTATCCGATCCAGTTTTTACATGGCTCGCGCTGAATGAGCCCAAGCAAATGCACTGGTTGCATTTGCGTTGCGTTGCAGCTGTTCTCCGGTTTTCCTCCGTGCTCTGTGCTGCCCCAACACTAACCGGCTGCGTGTAGAGCACGTCACGGCTCTGCTCCGCCAGACAGCAGAGTGACGAGACCGACAGGTTCTCACGGTAAAATCGAGCGAGACAATTTGTATGTTGGATAAATACAACAACAAACAGGCAGAAGATCATTGTTCCCAACTGGAGAAGCAGAGGAGGGGTGGGCTTGCTTGGTGTTGTCCTTGTAAAAAGGATGTGTTGTGTCATATATTATTTTGTGGTTTTCCACTTCAATTATGAACTTTTCCTCATACATGTTTGTCCTCTGGCTTGATATTGAATGCTGTAAACACCTCTGCCCTGTTGATTTCATGCCTGGCTCCGCCCAACTTGCTGCGGCTTTGCTCCGTCATCCGTGAAAAATAGAAGCCTTGCGTATCTTTTTCGGAGAGCTCCGGATCGTCGGAGCTGGGACGGAGTAGACACGCAACGCAGCGAGTGTCTCATTTCGGCTTGCGTCGTCTGTCTCAAGGCTGCTGCTTTCAACGGAGCGTCCACCCCTCGGAACGACAGCTTACAAACATTATACGTTGCTGTCTTGCTTTTTGGTGTTTGGAGAGTACATTCCAGAAGCAGAACAAACTTCCACCAGACAACACAAAGGCCAAAGGGATACCGTGAAGCTGTCCGTGTTGCCCTGGCTGTTTGCGTTTGCTCTCTCTCTCTCTCTCTCTCTCTCTCGCCCTCTCTGATGTCAGCATCAGGTCATAGCAGTATGGTAACGTTAATGCCGGTAGCCTCACATACTGTACATAGTGACACAGTCGTGGTTGTACTCATTTGCACAAAATATTTCAGTAAAAATAAAGACACACAAGACATATCTTGGCAAATAAATGTATATTTGTTACTTTTCACAAATCAATTTGTTTTGGAAATATCTAAAGACCCAATTGTTATTGTGGGATATTATGACCCAGGTACCTAACAGCTAATGTAATGAAAGAATAGATTACAAAACACTAAGTAATGTATCTTAGTAGGAGCCAGCTACAGGCAGAGGGCCCTTATTTAAAGCAGCAATGCCTAAATAGTGCTGATTTGATTTATAAGTATCCTCATTTGCCTTGTATATTTTTCTTCATTTTGTTTTTTGCAAGTTGTATTTTTCTTTAATTTTTTCTTCAATTGGCCAAATTAATTTTTGTCTGTACTGTATAGTCAAGAAAAAAGTTGCGATGATATCAGAATAATATCGATATTGGCAGATATCCAAATTCAGATATCGGATTGGATCGGAACTGAAAAAAAGTGGATCAGTGCATCTCACAATTGCCCAATTGCGCATGCTCACAACCAGTGATGTCACCCGAGCAACTGTGATGTCATTCGTGATGGGCAGTTGTGATGTCACTCAAGCAACTGTGATGTCATATAATTAATTACCTAATGATCGCCCTAATTACCTCATGATGTGATGTCACTCAACTCAAGCAGTGTTGTGCATGATAGCGCTAATAGAGCGCTGCTCTCTGAGCAAGCTTATTATTTTCATGAGCGGTGAGCTGAGCACAGCTTTTTGCAAATCCATACGCTCACACCTGGGGGGGGTGAACGGCCCTCTTATCATTCTTTTTCTCGCCTTCTTCTCACCTCGATAATTGCCCAGTAGGTGTCCCACAAGGATCAATACTTGGGCCTTTACTTTTCTCCATGTATATTAATGATCTGCCTGATGTATGTCCTGATTTAAATGTTCAAATGTATGCTGCTGATGCAGTTATCTTTGTACATGGTAAGAGGACCGAGCTAATTTCATCTAGCCTCACACGTGCCCTAGAGAAGACACAGCTCTGGTTAAACGACTAGGGCTTGGTTAAAAAAATCGATTCTCCGATTTTGAATCGATTTTTATTTTAATCCTTTGATATCGATTAATATGTCCAGAGATCGATTTTTTTAGTTTTAGTTTTTCAAATAAACATAGGCTATAATATTATAGGCTGTGTGTGGTAGTTGAAACATAGTTTCAAGTAGACGTTTATTTATGTTTGTAGTTGAAACAAAAACATAAATACTGTAGGCTACATAAATGGAAATATTTGATCATTAATATCTACTTTTAGAAATTATATAGGCTGAAATCAAATCACTGTGCATAATTGTGAAAGTGTCTTTATTGACAGATGAAAAGGCTGTTATTTACCCTTTGTCACCACCTGGTGAGTAAATACATGTGTAACTAAAACCATTAAAATTGACAACTGGTGCGCAACTTTTTTTCCCCATGTATCTACCGGTCCTTGGTGCAAAAAAGGTTGGGAACCCCTGTGTTACATAACTGGACAGTCATGTAATTCAGGTTACAGCTCAAAAAACATGTTTTAGTATCACTAACCAAATCGATAATCAAATGAATCGAATCGGAATCTAATCGAATCGGGATTAATCGATGGAACCTTGTGAATCGGAATCTAATCGATTCTTGAAATTTGAACCAATACCCAGCCCTATAAACGACACATGCTTACTGTTGAATACCAAGAAGACTGTAAGCATGATGTTCAGCAAATGGGGGGGACCAGAACTAGTCTCCCAGTTCAAATACCTTGGAAGTTATCTTGGACTCAAATCTCTCCTTCAAGAAACGCATCAAAAAAGTGAAACAGACTATCAATTTTAATTTACAAAATTTCAAACACATTCGGCCTTTCTTAACAGTTGATGCTGCAAAGTCATACCTTCATTGTTTGATCTTCTCCCACATTGAATATTGTTTTACGAACTGGTCATTTGTGGGTGCTACAGTCATAAAACCTATTGAACAGCTTTTCAATAGAGCCATCAAGGTATTTGATAGAAAACCACTGTCACATCAGGGCTGTCACATCAGGGCTCCACGTTAACTTTGAAAAGTATGGTTGCCGGGGTGGCAACCTGGCAGGAGCTTTTGGTTGCCCAAATAAAAATATGGTTGCCATTTTTAGTCGCTTTATATTTTGAGTAATTAAGATACTATGCAATCATAAGTCCGCTTAATAATAAAGACATGACAGAAAAGTAAGTATAATAGCCTATAATATAGTATAATAGTATTATGTATGCTTGTAATTAGGGAATATTTTTATCTTATTACAGCACTAACCCAGCACATTTTTCTCTGTTGATTTTTTTTTATGACAGTTGTTTTGCAGCTCTGCTGTCGTCGGTGCGATCGCTGCAGTCGACTCCAAATAAACTTCCATGCTGTATTATAATCCAGTCCAGCACTTGCCTATGTAGCATACTAGGCTAACGCTATAGCTTTAAATTTAGATCAAGATTAACCTGTATGGGAAAATAATACTAGCGCATCACTTCTTCTAACGTGTCTTCAGTGGAGATTCCTGTTTGGAGTTCTGGTGACATCATTGACCATATAAGGAGTAAGAAGAAAGAAGGAATCTCATCACGTTGATGCGTGGCTATTTGTTTACTACTGCCTTGGGTCATTCGGGGGTCCTTGCCATCTAAGAATAGGCGGCTAACATGTGCCTGACAAAAATGACTAGATAACGTAATTAATATGAATGTTCCTCATTAATGATACATCATTTCACCCGCCCGCAACCCATCCGCTATTAACTCATTCACCGCCAAAGACGTCTTTGACGTGTTATCAGAAATAGCCCTCCCCGCCAATGACGTGTTTGACGTGTTTTTGTTTTTATTAGTACAGCGCGTAGTTCAAAGACTTCCCCAGCCTGTGACATGTTATCAGGTCCCTAGCCTCAAAGACAAAGCCGACAACACGCGATCAAACACATACCGCAGCTGTAGTAGTAGTAGTAATAATGATAATAATAATAATAATAAATTTGTGTCATTTCGTTTTCTAAACAAATCTTATTTTTTGTTTTTATAATGCATTTGCACTGAAAGGATTTATCTAATATTTGTGAACTTTCATTTTCATATATTTTTTAACAGTTATTGTTCATATTGTGCTTAATTTATTAATTAAAAGCGTTATTGATAATGAAGTAGCCTACCCTCCTCATGTTCATTCAGGGATACTATGATGACAGTGGTTTGGGGCCCCCACTCTGATGTTACATAGGGCCCCAAAAGGCCCAGAAGCGGCCCTGCAATCCCTCTCTCTCTCACCCCGTATGACAGGCTGACAGGCCAGGGATGCAAATCATTCCTCAGCACATATACGCGGTGGTAAAACGTTTTTGAAGGATGTCCTGGTCGAGGTGTATGTTGTAGGCTTGTTGTAGGCTACATGCTTTGCAGTATAGCGTTATGCTGGAATTATGCTTGAAGTTTGGGCTGTCGCACGGAAATGAGAGACACTGAATCTTGACGAGGAAACGTGTGGAGTTTTTATACACTGTGTGGGTTTCTGCTCGCGGAAGTGAGCTGGAGTCTTGAAAACTCCACTTTGTCCGCTCAGCCGCGTCCACGTAGTTACACAATTCGGGGTGTGCACGGCCAGGTGAAAACCGTCTGCACAGGAGCCTTGTGGAGGGGCGCGTCTGCTGATTTGACTCACTTTTCTGTGCGGACACTCGCCGATGCGGGAAGCATAATGAGACCTATTAAGCGCTTGTTGTAGGCTACATGCTTTGCAGTATAGCATTCGTTTTCCGTCCCGTTCAAAGACGCACGGGTATTTCACCTCAATGACAATTTCCTCGTCCTTTGTTTCTGTGCGGGGCTGCGGGCGGACGCGGTTCTTCTTGCGTCTTGCAGCCGCTGTGATTGTGTGCGAGCAGCCCCACCTGTCCGAGTCAGTACTCGTTAAAACATACCGCACGTGCAGCATGCATCACGTAGGTTCCGACTGGTAATTAGTAACATCGTTCCGATTGTAACAGCAATAAAATGTCACATATGTCACTCACAACAAGTATTAAAACATTTATTTGGTGTATATTTTGCTGTTTGCTGCTGTACATATTTTGTTGCATGTTAAATCGTGGTTGCCCCTGGGGCAACCAAAGACCAAGAAATGGTTGCCCCATGTTTTTTTTGGTTGCCCGGGGCAACCGGGCAGCCGTTAATGTCGAGCCCTGTAAGTAGAGTACAGAACATGCTAAAAGCTCACTTTTTTTTCCTGGTGAACCCAGAGACGTACATCTTCATTTTGAGGTATTGCAAATCACTTTGGTGCTAATAGATAATTTACTGTGGGTATTGAAAGATGACCAACAATTATGAAAATCTTTGGCCTGTGCTAAATATTGGCAGTCCTAAACTGGCCATGAATGAGTTAATCAGAATGTTTATTTTTATGATCGGCCCCGGGGGCGGGATATCCGCGGTCAGCGTGGTTATAACTGCAGCCCGCGCATCTCTACTCATTATAGTATGACCATCAGCGGATTCCACTGTAGATGGATGTATAATATAGAATAATAATATAATATATATAGGAATTACAAGATGCAATACAAGATATACTTTACCATAAGTACCAAATCAATACCATATAAGATACAATACAAGAATTATAGATCTATAGGATCTATAATTTATAGAAACAGCTGCCTGTGATTAACTGGACTGGGGGGGGGGGGGGTGAATAGGCTATGTGTTGAAAAAGCTATGTACTGTATTGTATTTTTAATTGTATATTTTAGATTTTGGAGCAAGATAATATATGTCTGCTCTTGTTGAAGCTTGGGTTAAAAGCCCCTGAATTTTACATTCATCTTTTAAAATAAAGATGTAGGCGCCGTGGACTTTGTACAGCGTCTACAGTTTTTTACTTTTTGTAGGTTCTAGTTTTCTGACTTTTTGTAGGCGCCGTGGACTTCAGTTGTCTTTAACTCAAGGTGTCTTTATTGGGTGATGTTTGTTCGTTGGGTTACAGTGAAACACTTTCCTAGCCAGCCAATCCAGCTCAAGGATGGCCTCCTCCGTAACACGTTGGGTTCAGTTCTTTATAGCTAGCTTGTGTCTTGCTTCCAGCCTTACACACTTGTCGACCAGGAATCCAAAACTAAACTGAACTATTCAAAACTAAACATATTTATACCATCACCGATGATGTCATAATTCCCATCACAAATTTCATTACACTGTCAACCATGACATCATCACTTGCAATCGTCGTTAAAACAAACAAATCAAACTTTACAGATTTGGCTCCTACAGATGTGTGCTATTTAACACAAAGCTATTGTGTGTTAAAAGCTATTCTGTTACATTTTCAGTGCTGTGCCTTTTCTCTGGGTAAACAAGAAGTGAGCTTGAAATGAACTGAGCTGCTCATTTTTTGGGACTGTGAGCTATAGCTCAAAGTTAAAAATATGAGCTATGAACGTGAACTAGTTCATTTTAATCTGCATAAGCTGGACTTTGAGCTAGCTCTTGTGAAGTGTGAGCTTGCACAACACTGCCAAGCAATGATGACATCCGGTGAAATAATCACTGATGACATCACTCACTGATGACATCATCATTGAGTGCTTGAGTGGACATAACCAATTCTATACAAAACGGCATAGCTGTGGCCGGACAAAAATTTTGCTCACACACACACACACGGACACGGACACTTGTCATTCTTATGAGTATGGTAAGTGATATAATCAGTGATACGTGTCTCCCAGAGGCTTTGGAGACCACTTTGTTCCAGACCAGGGGGGGTCTAACTCCCACGGGTCCACTAGTCATGTAGAAAATGTATGTTCAAACCAATCTACGTTCAATTAGTTATTTATATTGTTTCTTCCTAAATCCACAGATGAACGATTAGTCGACTATGATGCACTGTGTCGACTATTGGTTTTGATAGTCAACTAGTCTGTGAAAGCCTGGCCTCTGGTGAAGTCAACTGGATTATTTTTGTTTGAATGTATGAAGGCATTCATGAGTTTGCTACAAGTCAAGCGACCTTAGGGACAAAGCGACATTGTCCTTTTTCAGTTTTAAATTTCACCACATTCTGTCATTTAGTTTGAGACCGTAGAGTCGGTGTGAGGAAAACAAAGCTGTGTGTGAATGATCAATAATTAAACACTTGAGAAAGGTGAGAGACGGAGCTAAACATGTGTGTGGTGTTTTCCTCCAGTCTCCTGTAGGAGGAGCAGGAGAGGAACAGCAGATCTCCTTCCACGGCGTGGCCTATGTGGACCTTGGGCCCCTGCTGTACCCCGGGGCCACCCGCATCCGAGGAGCCTACAGAGTCCAGCCCTTCTCTGAGGCCGAGCTTCTGAACAAGGTGACTGACACAGACACACACAGGAAAAACTAAGGCACTAAAGTACAACAGACTCGGCAAGCAGGCCCTTTTAAGAGTTAAAATAGCATCAGTGGAGCACTCCTGAATCACAGAGGTGAGAAATGACAAAAATCAGAGGATTTCTTCAAAAAAGAGGCAGACCTCATATGACTAAATGTACTTGTCAATCCTTTGTAGGCCTCTTAGTCTTAATTATTGGGACCTCTTTCAGACTACCGAAATAGGTGGTCCTATGGTCTTTTTCCTCCCAGGGTCTGAAAGAATTGACTAACCTATATACCGGTAGCAGAATTACCTTGTTATCAGTGAATAGGCGGATGCCCTACCTTTTCCAACTCAGGGCCCACTTAATGTCAAAACCTTTCGCAGCCCACCTCCAGCCTCATAAAATATGGAGGCTAAATAATGTGTTCTCAGAACACTTTTCATTTTCCACAGTCACTAACACAAGCATCTGAAAGAACTCAAATCAATCACTCCCCTGTGTCACCTCTTCTATTTTTGTCGGATCCCGCATACGTCTGACAGATTACATGAGTGTGGGTCTGGGTTTGCAGCCGTACTGCATCCAGAGGCGGTGTATATTAGCCCTTACAGTTTTAAAGTACCTGTCCGTCAGCAAGTTTATTTATTTATTTTTTATTTGTTGATTGTAATTTTTTTCTTGATCTGGCCGCCCATTTGCAATACCTCCGCGGACCATTAGAGGGCAGTGTCCTGCAGGTTGGGAATCGCTGCCCTAGATTATTCTTTATACAACAACACACCATTAAATAGACTGCTAAACAGGTGCAGGAAATCAGAGGCAGATTATGGGCAGATTAGAGCAGATCTATAGGCTGCTGAGTCGGGAGACACGGCTGGTACCTGTGACAGCGACAGCCAGACCTCTGACTCCAGGAGCACTGTTGTGGTGGTCCAGCAACCGTGTCACATATAATATAATGTACAGCTTAATCTTTAAAGGAGAATTCAGGTTTTTTTTTAACAACCTGAAACTTATTTCCAGCTTTTATTATGATTTGTTAACTCACCCTGATAAGTTTGGTTTGATATACATGCGCTGAAATGATAATATGTTTTAAGCTGCGACCTGGAAATGAGGAATATGGGGCATGTGTTATGTGTGTATTTACCAGAGCATGTGAGCCGAGCGGGGGGCGGAGCAGGGGGATTTTGGCTTGAGCGGTGAGCGGGGACCAAAGCGGTACCGGAGCGAAAGTTGGAGCGGCACCGATCTCCCGCTCAGTCTCGCTCCAGTTTTGATCACAACATGTTCGAACCAGAATGCATCGGTGCGTGGCCATGTGCACCCCCACTATTTTCTTGCCAGCTGCTGCGAGACGAGACGGAAGAGAAACGAACATGCATGGGGAGCGGTCTGGAGCGGAGCGGCCGTGAGCGAGGAGCGGTAATTATCACCGCTCCACTCCGCTCACATGCTCTGGTATTTACGTCCTGTAAATAACTTATTTAATGACACAGAGCGGCTCATATCCTTATTTATTATATCATAGACAATGAGAAAATGAACAATGTATTTACCTTGGTGCAACATGCTCAGCCTGCTGTGTTTGCTGTCCGTCACATTAGAGACAGCAGCTCCAGTGTAGCGGTAAAGTCCCTGCCTACCAACGGCAGGGGCACAGGTTCGGATACTTGGTCGGCACAATTGGCTCGTGTCTAGTGTTAATTTCGTCGACGAAAACTATGACGAAAAATGTTAGTCGACTACCTTTTTCCCCAAGACTAAGACGAGACTAAAATGTTCAGACTTTTAGTTTCATTGACTAAGACGTGACTAAAATACTCAAACTTGACTAAACAAAAAGAGGATGGGGTTGACTAAATATGATAAAAAATAACAAGGACATTTGACACAGGACTAAGACTACGACAAAATTTAAAAATGGACAACAAAATTAACACTAATTATAGACTGTTTCCCCCCCTCAATGCAGTAGTTCAGGTTCCTGTGCTGCAGCATCATAGATGTAGCTGACATGTAGCTGTCTTAAAAACATTGACAGTAGTTACAACAGAACCCACCCAGTCTTAGCTAAGGGTCTTATCTATGTGTGTATGAGGCATTGTGTTCCCAAAATGTACAGCTACTTGCTTGTCTACATTATATCCAGAGAAGTCTGAGTGCTTTCCACACAATTCCACACAATTACTAGTGCAAGCGCATCAGCAGATTCAACAGTTTTCATTGACTAAAACTAGACTAAAATACTTATGGTTTTATTTGACTAAGCTTAGACTAAAATGCTCAAACTTTTAGTCGACTAAAAGTTGACTAAATAAAAACAGGATGAGGTTGACTAAATATGATACAGACTAACAAGGACATTTAACACGGGACTAAGACTAAGACTAAATAAAAAAATGACGACAAAATTAACACTACTCGTGTCTGCGGGAGGGAAGCCAGTTTGATGGTATTTGTCCTGGTCGCTGCACTAGCGCCTCCTCTGGTCGGTCAGGGTGCCTGTTCAGAGGGAAGGGAACTGGTTGGAATAGCGTGATCCTCCCACGTGCTACGGTGAGGCTCCAGCTGTCAGGTGAAAAGAAGCGGCTGGCTATTGCTCATGTCTGGGAGGAAGCATGGTGCTAGTTTCGGCTCTCCCCAGATCGGAGAGGGTGGAGCAGCGACCGGGGCAGCAGGGGGAATAATTGGCGAAGTACAATTGGGGAGAAAATGGGATGAAAAAAAGGACAAAAAGAGAGACAGCAGCTCCTGTTCCCCCTGCTCCTCAGTTTGTAATCCATATGACGTTATTCCAGCTCAAATAAATATGAGCGGCCATTCAATTCAAATGCATTGTCCATAATCTCAAATTCAGATAAATATCAGCTGTGTTTACCAGCAGCATGGTGGTAAACACAGCTGATCTGTAGCATAGCAGCATGGTGGTAAACACAGCTGATCTGTAGCATAGCAGCATGGTGGTAAACACAGCTGATATTTGTCTGAATTTGAGATTATGGACGATGCATTAGAATTTGATGGCTGCTTGTATTTATTTGAGCTGGAATAACATCATTATACAAGTTGATCGCTTCTTTCAGTTTTCTGGATAACTGGTCCCATGGTGCACTGTGAGGCTTGCCTAATTGTGTGTGTGTGTGTGTGTGTGTGTGTGTGTGTGTGTGTGTGTGTGTGTGTGTGTGTGTGTGTGTGTGTATGTGTGTGTGTGTGTATGTTGTGTGTCTTTCTGCTTGCAGACCAAGCAGAGTGTGAGTATACTGAGAGAGCAGGTGAAGGCAGCAGCCGGGCAGGTGAAGGGTCGCGGCGGCTCAGCTGTGGGCTCCGTCAGGCCAGCGGCCAGCAAGGATGGAGGAAACAAGGGAGGAGCCAAGGAGCCACCCAGGAAGGTCAGCAGGCAGAGCGCTCAATTGACCTTTCCTAAGTCCCGCCCCTTTTTGCTCTGTGCTCCAATAACTTTCCCCTTTCCTGTTATACTAGATCATCAAGGATACGTCTGTTCAAAGCTAACATTGTCATATTACATTGGTCTCAATCTTCACAGACACATTACATACTGTATATAGTCACATCTTAAAGGGATAGTTCGGTTTGTTTGAAGTGGGGTCCTATCAGCTAGTTCGATACACTAACTTAATTAGGTACAGTGTTCAGGAGATTCAAGATTCAAGAGATTCAAGATTTTTATTGTCACTCCATGGTACAAGTATCACGTGTGAAATTCTTGTGCTGTGGACTCCGTTTACAACATAGTACAAATGTAGGCATATGAGTGCAAAAACAACAAGAGACACAACAAGCAATAAGGCAGTATAGTGATAAGACAAGTCAGAGACAGTGGCATATTCACTGCACATAGGTGCACATGTCCTGTGCATACTTTAGTCGTGCTTAAACATTTTAAATTCGGCATATTTGACATATAGGTGCAAATAGCATATTCCTTATTAAACATACAATTAAACTCTGCGTTTTAAATTCGGCGTATTTGACATACGGGTGCAAATAGCATATTCCTTATTAAACATACAATTAAACGTTAGACATACGTAATGGTAGCAGCTACAGTACGGTACAGTACGGCTACTACACTATTTGTGCATGTTAAGGAGTCTCGTGGCCTGCGGGAAGAAACTGTTCCTCAAGCGATTTGTGCGTGCTTTTGGAACCCTGTATCTTCTCCCTGAGGGTAGCAGGGAGAACAGGCTGTTGTGGGGATGGTTTGTGTCTTTGATGATCTTCAGGGACCTCCTGAGGCACCGCTGTTTATACAGTTCATGCAGATCTGGCAACTCACATCCTGTTACGTGCTGGGCCGCGCGTCTCACTCTCCGTAGCGCCATGCGGTCCATGGTGGTACAGTTCCCGTACCAGGTGGTGAAGCAGCCAGTCAGCAGGCTTTCAATGGTGCCTCTGTAGAAGTCCGTGAGGATTTCTGGCCTTAGCCCAAATTTCTTCAGGCGCCTGAGTCCATGTATTCGCTGTTGGGCCTTTTTGACAACAGTGGCGGTGTGGCCGGCCCAAGTCAGGTCCTGGTGGATGTTGACTCCCAGGTACTTGAAGCTGTCCGTGTCCACCCTTTCCACCACTGTGCCGTTGATGGTGATTGGGGGGTGTGTGCCCCCCCCCTCCTGTAGTCTACAATGATCTCCTTGGTCTTGGAGACGTTCAGAGAGAGGTGGTTGTCCTGGCACCATTGTTCCAGGGCCCCCACCTCCTCTCTGTAGGCCGTCTCGTCGCCCCCCCGAGATCAGCCCCACGACCGCTGTGTCGTCTGCAAACTTCACGATGGTGTTCGAAGTTTGAGTCGCCACGCAGTCGTGGGTGTAGAGGTCGTACCAGAAGGGGCTGGAGACGCACCTCTGGGGCGCTCCTATGCTGATGGTCAGTGGTGAGGAGGTGAGGTTGCCCACCCTCACCACCTGGCGGCGGTCTGTCAGGAAATCCAGGATCCAGTCGCACATTGCTGTGTTTAGTCCCATTAGGTGGGAATGGGGGGGGGGGGTGGGGGTGCTGAGGGGTGGGGGGGAGGAAGGGGGGAGGGGAGGTGGTCGGGGGGGGGAGAGGAGGAGGGGTGGTGGGGGGGCGGAGAGGGCGAGGGGTGATGGGGGGGAGGAGAGGAGGAGAGGGGTGGTGGGGGGGGAGAGGTGGGGGGGGAGGAGAGGAGGGGGGGTGGGGAGGGGAGGAGGAGGGGTGGTGGGGGGGAGGAGGGAGGGGGGGGTGATGGGGGGGAGGAGAGGGGGAGAGGGGTGGGAGAGGGGGGGAGGCGCTCTGGCAGAGGGGTCGAACCTAGCGTAGAACGCGTTGAGTTCGTCCGGTAGGGTGGGTGACGTGCTGGGGTTCTGTCGTTTCACCTCTTTGAAGTCTGTGGCAGCATGGAGCCCTCTCCACAGGTGTCTGGGGTTGTTAGTGTCCAATTTTGACTCCAGCTGCCTTCCATAATCTCTCCGTGCTATTTTTATAGCGGTCCGGAGGGCGTATTGTGCCTGCTTGTATTGGTCTGTTGTGCCAGAGCTGAAGGCGGTGGTCCTGGCGTGAAGGGCAGCCCTGACGTCGCTGTTGACCCAGGGCTTTTGGTTCGGCATTATTTTGACTCTTTTTGTGGGGACTATGTCGTCGGTACACTTCTTTATGAAGCATGACACCGTATCTGCATACTCGCCCAGGTCTCCTGCAGCTTTGAACTCCTCCCACACCACTTGGTCAAAGCAGTCCCTCAGGATGTCGTCTGATTGGTCTGACCAGCAGTGGGCGGTACGGAATGCTGGGGGTTGTTTTTTTAGTTTTTGTTGGTACCTGGGTACTAGTAGAATGGAGGCGTGGTCCGATTTGCCGAAAGGGGGGCGAGGGACGGCTTTGTAGCCATGACGGATATTTGAGTAACATTTGTCCAGTGTGTTACTGCCTCGCGTGGGGAAGTGAATGTGCTGGTACAATGTGTGCATTCTACCTCTCAGGTTCAGAATCAGAATCAGAATCAGAGTTTAATTCATGTCCCAGAAGGGCATAGGTTTGCCCTATTAAAATCCCCAGTCACCACCAGGGCCATTTCGGGTTGTTTTGTCTCCTGTGCGCTGATGGTGCATTGCAGCTCTTTCAGTGCGACAGTCACGTTCGCTTGTGGAGGAACGTATACACCCATGATGGTGACTGACGTGAATTCCCTCGGACTCCAGAACGGCACGCATTGTACCATTACATATTCAAGATCTGCTGAGCAGTGTTTCCCGATGTCTGTGGTGTTTACACACCAGTTTTCGTTAATCATAAGACAGACGCCTCCGCCTTTCATTTTCCCGGATCGTTCATCTCTGTCTGCTCTGAATACATTGAATCCTGGTAGAGTGATAGAATGATTCGTTGTATCCGGGGTGAGCCAGGTTTCAGTCAGACATAAAACGTTACATCGCGCTATGTCTTTTTGGAATTGTGCTCGCGCTCTTAATTCACATAGCTTATTCTCCAAAGATTGGACATTTGCCAGTAAGACGCTGGGTAACGGGGGCTTGTTGGCGCGCCTTCTTAGGCGGGCGAGTATGCCACCTCTCCTACCTCTTTTCCGTTGGTATTTTATAAGTTCAGGAAATTCCGTGAGGTCGGGGGCTCGCCAGTTACTGTTGGGATAAATCCGTGTGTTCCTGAATTGGATCAGCGCGTTCCTGTTGTATTTTTGCCCGACGCTGGTGTCGGCGTCTTTGGCGTCTTTGTTCTCCTCCATTGTGGGGAGCGGACGGCTGCAGCGAACAGCCGTCTGTGTTGTTTCTTGCAAAGAAAAGAGTGAAGACGCTACTATGTACACTATTTAAAAACACTGTTATATACACTAGGTATTTACAAAGCGAATCGAGGCAATGAAATTAAATTAAAACGCGTTTACACTACCGTAAATTTCGGACTATAAGCCGCGGCTTTTTCCCCGTTTTTTGGCCCTGCGGCTTATATAACGGTGCGGCTTATCTATGGATTTTTTCGGGGGGGGAAAAAAAAAAAAAAAAAAATCTCTCTTCTTTAGCACTCTTTCTAACTATAAATCCACTTCTGTTTTAATTTCCTCTCTTGCCCTCTTTTCACCACACCGCGGACACTGTGTGCACTGTAAAAAAAAACACAGGTGGTGTTGTGTTATGTTGTTTTGTTGAAATGTTAATAAATGGGAGCTTCCTCAAACAGCCATCTCTTTCCCGACAATCCCCTCTGTGCATGAACCCTTACATATGGTAATTAAACATTAAAACACAATTAACACGTTGAGTGCCATAGCCGAGATATCTCGTCTTACATAATCCAACGGTTGAGTGCCATAGACGAGCTATCTCGTCTTACATAAACATTTTTTTTTTTTGACGGTGGGACATCAATCAACCCCTTTTACGTCTTCTATATCACTATTGGAGGAAGAGAATGTGTATAATCTATTTTACCGACCACTAAGTGGCGACAGTTCTCTCCCAAGACAGAGACAAAGCCACAGCCAGCCACAGCCAGAGCCACAGCCAGCCAGCGCGCTGGAGAAAGCCAGTGTAATTTTCAAGGAAGTAGCTGGGCGAAAACTCTTTCGATTTCACACACACACACACACACACACACACACACACACACACACACACACACACGCGCGCGCGCGCACACACACACACTCGAGTACCTTTGCGCATAAATAAGACCAGAATCGCAAAAGCTTATTCAAAGCTCTCAGCCGACACCTCAAGAAACAGTTTTACAGTCCAGACGGCCGCGGAGAATCCTCCCTCCGCAGCACAGACGGAGGGAGGAGTTTGGAGACACACACACACTCTCTCTCTCTCTCTCTCTCTAGTCCCGAGAGAGAGAGAGAGAGAGAGAGAGAGAGAGAGAGAGAGAGAGAGAGAGCACACAGAGTGGGAGACAGACACGCTGTGGGGGCAAAGAACGGACAGAGATCTCTTCCTCTCAGAGCCGCGGAGCAACGCGCGAACACACACACACACACACACACACACACACACACACACACACACACACAATACAGTATACAGACTTGCCCAATGGCACCCATAATCACAGGCAGGTGACTGTTCTGCTGTTTGATTGAATTTCACAAAACTGCGATTATCTCAGCTCCCTGTCTCAGACGCTAAAACCATGCTGTACTCAACGGCTAATATCTACATAACTACTAACTCTGCAAACTAACTCTTTTAGACAGAGAAAGCACACATTCTATTAGTTATTTTTAGATGATTGGTGTTCACGAAGTCTTAACAGAAAAGAATCCTCGGCTCTTATAAAATGCTCAAAAAAAAACCTGGCACAACTTACCTACAGGATTGAAAAAACGGCTGGCACTCAATGTGTTAAAAAAAAAAAAAAAAAACATTAAAACACCTGCGGCTTATAGTCCGGTGCGGCTTATATATGTAACAAACAGGCAATTTTGCTGCTGCGGCTTATACTCCGGTGCGGCTTATAGTGCGGAAATTACGGTAAATAAAAAAGCCTATTTGTCTAAGAAGTTACGGAGCGCTCAGCGGGTCGCCCTCTCCCGGCGCCACTTCACTTCACACAGAGGCTGGGCGCATTGTGGAACGAGACCGCGCACTCAGCGCAGCAGCTAAACCAGCCTTTTCTCTGTAAGTACGGGGGGTCAACAAGTAAAACGTAATTTAGCCACCTAAAACAACGGCCACCTAAACAAATCGATATCCGTGTACATGCACGCTCTATTTTGACAATTTTCATCGCTTTACTTTTCCGCAAAACAGCAGTTTCATTCGGCACTGCTTTTTCTCCCAACCGTACAACTACCGTATTCCTCCGCTAAAAGCCAGCACAGAGCACAGAGCCGCGGTTTACAAAACAGGAAGGCTTAGAAGAGAGATAAAACACTGACTTACTTTAGAGACAACAAGTCACCTGGCCTCTCTGGTCTGAGACGTTTTCCACAATTTATCCTGGGAATGGTGAAAAAGGTCTGCAGGGCACCCCGGCATTTAGGCAGCAGGCGCATGTTTTTCTGCCTGTTCACTCTCTGCAAAGGTTCCTCTTCTGTATTCTCTCTGGTTCTTACAGAGAAAAGGCTGGTTTAGCTGCTGCTCTGAGTGCCGGGTCTCGTTAGCTAATGTTAGCAAAACATATAGCTACATCAAGAGTGTCAGATCACTAACTACCTCCTTATTTTTGGCTAACGACAATAATTGATGTCATCTTAAAAATATGCCAGCAACCAACCTATCTGTCCGTACCTCCTCTAACGTCACAGAAAGGAGGAAGTTGATCTGATATTAGGCTCTCCTCCTGATGTAGTTATACAGTAGCTAGCTATTTAGCTAGTGTTTTGCTAACATTGGTTAACATAAGATTTGACTATAATGTAATGTGTCCATGAAGATTGTGATACCAATGTAATATAACTTAGTAATGTTAGCTTTGAACACACGTGTTCTTGGTGATATCTATAACAGGAAAGGGGGAAGTTGATTACGTTTCTAACGGTACAGCGAAAAGGGCAAATGTCTTCTTCCCTCCTGAAGAACTTGTGCACATACATATCCTTTCCAAAAAATTTGAATATCATGGAAATACCATGGATGACCGTGGGCTTCAGTGGATTGTCAAGCAAAGACGATTCAAAAATTTGGCGGAGATTCAGAGGGAGTGGACTGAGGCTGGAGTCATTACTGAGAAGTAACTGCTGATTTTCTTCACACTATTCTAATTTCTTGAAATACTGTTTTGGGGGTTTTCTGGAGCTGTAGGCCAAAATTATGAAGAATGAAACAAATAAAGGCTAGAAATATTTCATTTTGTCTGTAATTAATCTATAATCTATGAAAGTTTCACTTTTTGAAAGGAATTATGGAAAAAAACTAACTTTTCCATGATATTCTATTTTTTTGGAAAATATCTGTATGTGGTTTTACAGCAGCAGTGACACATTGTTTTGTTACTGTTGTGGGATGGCAGCAGCAAGTAAAAAAAACAAATCAATAAAATGTACAACAAACACATACAGCAAACTCTCAATAAACAATATACATAAATATTTTATGCCTGAAAATTAGTTTGAAGAATACTTCTGAATACTTATAAAGTCCATATTTTCATATTTGATCTATAAACGTATTGTTAAAGGAACACTCCGCCCATTTTCAACCGGCTTTGTATCATTAGAACATCAGTAGTATATCAGAAAACTGTAAACTGTTTTGAAGTCTGTCATTTAATTTGACAGTTATTGAGTGTTAAAGTGTGGACCAGTGACATCACTGGTCCACACTAACTCAAATTAATAACTCATTAACTCAAATCAACTCTCAATAACTGTCAAACTAGATGAATGATGACTAGTTTGACAGTTATTGAGAGTTGATTTGAGTTAATGAGTTATTAATTTGAGTTAGTGTGGACCAGTGATGTCATTGGTCCACACTTTAACACTCACTGTCAAATTAAATGACAGACTTCAAAACCGTTTACAGTTTTCTGATATACTACTGATGTTCTAATGATACAAAGCTGGTTGAAAATGGGCGGAGTGTTCCTTTAAACACAAATATTCCAACTTTCTGCCCAGTGTTCACGATACAGAAAATAAAACAAACAACACAAATCAAAAACAATAGGAGAGTTTGAGAGGAAAACCGCTATCTCAGGTTGATTTAGCCAGAGGCAGGTGAGGCATACAGTCAGCTGTTCATACAGTCAGCTGTTCCATCCTGTGTGTCTGCAGCCCGGTGGTCCGGGTCCGAGTGGGACCGATGTCGAGCCAAATGCTCCCACAGAGGGACAGGTGAGCTGCTGGCACTGTGCCAACACACCACATCACACAGAGGGACAGGTGAGCTGCTGGCACTGTGCCAACACACCACATCACACAGAGGGACAGGTGAGCTGCTGGCACTGTGCCAACACACCACATCACACAGGGACAGGTGAGCTACTGGCACTGTGCCAACACACCACATCACAGAGAGGGACAGGTGAGCTGCTGGCACTGTGCCAACACACCACATGCTCCCACAGAGGGACAGGTGAGCTGCTGGCACTGTGCCAACACACCACATGCTCCCACAGAGGGACAGGTGAGCTGCTGGCACTGTGCCAACACACCACATCACACAGAGGGACAGGTGAGCTGCTGGCACTGTGCCAACACACCACATCACAGAGAGGGACAGGTGAGCTGCTGGCACTGTGCCAACACACCACATGCTCCCACAGAGGGACAGGTGAGCTGCTGGCACTGTGCCAACACACCACATGCTCCCACAGAGGGACAGGTGAGCTGCTGGCACTGTGCCAACACACCACATCACACAGAGGGACAGGTGAGCTGCTGGCACTGTGCCAACACACCACATCACAGAGAGGGACAGGTGAGCTGCTGGCACTGTGCCAACACACCACATGCTCCCACAGAGGCACAGGTGAGCTGTTGGCACTGTGCCAACACACCACATGCTCCCACAGAGGGACAGGTGAGCTGCTGGCACTGTGCCAACACACCACATCACACAGGGACAGGTGAGCTGCTGGCACTGTGCCAACACACCACATCACACAGAGGGACAGGTGAGCTGCTGGCACTGTGCCAACACACCACATCACACAGAGGGACAGGTGAGCTGCTGGCACTGTGCCAACACACCACATCACAGCTGCATGTGTTTTTCAGATCCATTGACTGTATAATATATGGACAACACCTCCCCGCTTCCTACCATCATAGCAGACTATATAGATTGTTCATTCCAGGCTCCACCAATAGTATGAAATGGTAGTCTCCTACAGTAAATTAGCATTGGTCACCTCTGTTCTGCTGACCTAGCAAGCTAACTTGAGCTAGAGATCATGAGTTCCCAAAACTCCACACACACCACACATAAACACAAAACTGCCCTTGTTAGCTCAAACTACTTATAATATATCAGTTGATTTTTTTCTTAACCACAGATTTAACTGCTACATCTGCAAACTTCACAAACTTGTAGCTGTAGCTTTAGCTAATCGCTACCTGCTAACTTTAGCTCCTGTAGCCAAATCCCACAATAGTGTGTTGCTGAGACAGAGACAGGTCTTGAACAAAGTTAATTTTCTCCTGATGTGGTCATTTCTCCTGACCCCACCCCCTGCGGCACCTATCATCTGCTCATCCAGCCCCCCTGCATTCAAGAGAGAGATGTAAACAGGTTTTTTAAAAGGCAGAAGTCACGGAAAACAGCCAGACCTGAATATGTCTCCCCCTCGGCCCTGATCAGCTGATCAGCATTTTTATTTTTGTCAATGTTTTTATTCGTGACCTTGTTCACTCTCAGCAGACATGCTGTACTTGCCTGACGCGGCCAGTCTCCATTTCTCCAAAGTGGGACAGCGCTGGCTGCATTCTACTGCATGTGGTACACTGACTGTCGACAAGTACCTCATACAACCTCACATCAAAAAATCACAACTATCCCTTTAATACCTATACTGCAGCCTTTTGAGGAGCTTCCATGAAGTCCATGATTTATACAGTCTATGGTCAGACCCCGCAGCACACTGAACCCCCCCCCCCCCTGTGCCAGATGTATGCTGATGCCAGAACCTACATCATGATGGAGATCGCCTTGGAGAAACCACTGGTGCCCAAGAGAACGCCGGAACAGCTGGCCAAAAGGTATCAACCACCTTATTTCTGAGTGTGCTGTGGGCAGAGAAAAGACATTGGCCAGATTACATATTTGATATTTTGAAATCAGTTTTGTTGTCAAACGTCTCAGGCTCATTCACTCCCAGTCCATTCCAGCATGGAAAGTGAATGTTTTAAAGTAAACCATATAGCCCTTTTTAGGGGCGGTGCCTGCTGGATAGTATCCCACGCGACAGCGTACTGACTGAAGATTTTTCATACTTGGTGTTGCCAACCACTGTCACGCCCCTTTGCCCGCCTTGCTCATTCAGGTCCGCACAGTGGGTATAACCTCGGGCATGACTATCCTTCACCTCCCAATAGTCATTTTTCTTCACTATTGTGGAGCAGTGTGCCCAGACCTAATATGCTGTGCTAATATCTATAAACTATGGTTTACTTTAAAACCTTTGTTTATATTCTATTAGCTCCATCCTTTTTTAGGGGCGGTGCCTACTGGATAAGGGCGGAGCTTGATGTCATCAACGCACACTGCGACACAACTGGTCCAGGTGGCTGACGACAATCACTAGCTTTGGTTGGCGACGTGCAAGGATGTCCTAGACCACACCCCTTTGAGAGTGGGTGGACCCAGAATACCCCATTTTGGCGCACCTGGTACCCCCAGAGGGTGGGCTTGGGGATTAGGTGCATTCATCAAATTTCTACATAACATGAGGATAAAATAGGGGAAGCATGACACATTTCCAGCCTATTTTCATGCCTTTTGAGAGAGGGACGCCTCACTGGAGCATGTCATGTTATGAGAACCATGTTCTGCCGCAACAGAAGGGGCTTCCATGCTCATTATCTCATTCCCATAATTACGTAATTCATGGGGGAGATATCAGTCCTGGAGAAGAGAGACCCTGGGCGATCACTGCACCCCAGGTATTTCCTTCCAGGGGAAACAGAGAGAACTCCCCTCAGAAAGACACTTTGTTCAGTAGTTCATGGGATGAGAACTTTGGTCTAAGGATTAGACCAGGGGTGGGCAACTATTTTTCATGGGGGGCTACATGAGAAACCCAGATTGTTGCCGGGGGCCCAACAAATATTGTCATGCCGTAACCCATGGATGGGCAACTTTGATGATAGAGAGGGCCACAAAAAAAATTCCTCACTGCCAGATTTTGCTGAGGGCTGAACGGCGCCAGCGTGAAAAATTTGGGGCATTTGAAGCCAGGTTTAGAGGAATAACTAATTTTAAATGAACAGTTGTGATGTCATTATTCAGTCTTAACCACCAATATTTGATCCTTTTCTCACTCAGTCACTCCTATGTCACCACCTGCTCTCCCTGCAGGGATTGAAATGAACTTTTTTGACCACCTGCCAATCTGGCTGCTAGATTTTAAAGTTACCAGCCAATTAGAATTTCCACGATCCAAAATATTTTTCTTGAAATAAACCAGAATATGAGTGGGTTAATTTAAACATAAGTATCAGTAAGTGGCCCAGGATTCTCAAAGCCTGTGTTGAGGGTCACACGAACAAAAATGCACTCTTGAAGCTAAATAAATCCAAAACCAACGAGTTAATTATTTAAATTTCTACTTCAATGTAGAAGTTAGAACAGTAATTTCTTACACATGAGATTACTTTTAGCCTTTTAGTCATAAAGATTATTGAAAGATATTCCATATTCCAGACTGAAATGTTATAACAGAAGTTGAGTATTGGCCAGAATGACATGAACATGTGGACACTTCAGCGGGTATCTTGCATGTTGCGTTCAGGTGCACTGTAATTTTCAAGATTCAAGATTCAAGATTTTTATTGTCACTCCGTAGTACAAGTATCACGTGTGAAATTCTTGTGCTGTGAACTCCGTTTACAACATAGTACAAATATAACAGGGCATATGAGTGCAAAAACAACAAAAGACACAACAAGCAATAAGGCAGTAGAGTGATAAGACAAGTCAGAGACAGTGGCATATTCACTGCACATAGGTGCACATGTCATGTGCATACTTGGACGTACTTAAACATTTTGAATTCGACGTATTTGACGTACAGGTGCAAATAGCATATACCTAATTAAACATACAATTAAACATTAGACATACCGTAAATTCCGGACTATAAGGCGCACCGGTGTATAAGCCGCACCTGCAAAGTTGACTGTTTTTTACATATATAAGCCGCACCGGACTATAAGCCGCGGGTGTTTTGATGTTTAATTACCATATGTAAGGTTTCGTGCACAGAGGGGATTGTCGGGAAAGAGATGGCTGTTTGGGGAAGCTCCCATTTATTAACATTTCAACAAAACAAGTTGCATATTTGCATAACGTATTCAAGTGTTACCATTTAGTGCAATAGTAGCTACAGAACATGTACTGTGCTGTGTAAATTTAGGGGTCCTTGGCATGAAAAAGGTTGAAACATCATCCAATCAGGGTCTCGCTCTCGTAATGTCTGTCTTGCTCTCGTTCTGCCTCATACCAACATCCATAGATTTTGGAGGTTCCCGAGTGGCCGTTTGCTGAAAAAATCCATAGATAAGCCGCACCGTTATATAAGCCGCAGGGGCCAAAAAAGCCCAAAAAACGGGAAAAAAGCCGCGGCTTATAGTCCGGAATTTACGGTACATAATGGTAGCATCTACAGTGCGGTACAGTACAGCTACTACACTATTTGTGTATGTTAAGGAGTCTCGTGGCCTGCGGTGCCTCAGGAGGTCCCTGAAGATCATCAAAGACACAAACCATCCCCACAACAGCCTGTTCTCCCTGTTACCCTCAGGGAGAAGATACAGGGTTCCAAAAGCACGCACAAATCGCTTGAGGAACAGTTTCTTCCCGCAGGCCACGAGACTCCTTAACATACACAAATAGTGTAGTAGCCGTACTGTACCGTACTGTAGCTGTTACCATTACGTATGTCTAATGTTTAATTGTATGTTTAATAAGGAATATGCTATTTGCACCTGTATGTCAAATACGCCGAATTTAAAACGCCGAGTTTAATTGTATGTTTAATAAGGAATATGCTATTTGCACCTGTATGTCAATTACGCCGAATTTAAAATGTTTAAGCACGTCTAAAGTATGCACATGACATGTGCACCTATGTGCAGTGAATATGCCACTGTCTCTGACTTGTCTTATCACTATACTGCCTTATTGCTTGTTGTGTCTCTTGTTGTTTTTGCACTCATATGCCCTGTTATATTTGTACTATGTTGTAAACGGAGTCCACAGCACAAGAATTTCACACGTGATACTTGTACCATGGAGTGACAATAAAAATCTTGAATCTTGAATCTTGTGCGTGCTTTTGGGACCCTGTATCTTCTCCCTGAGGGTAACAGGGAGAACAGGCTGTTGTGGGGGTGGTTTGTGTCTTTGATGATCTTCAGGGACCTCCTGAGGCACCGCTGTTTATACAGTTCCTGCAGTTCTGGTAGCTCACATCCTGTTACGTGCTGGGCCGCGCGTCTCACTCTCCGTAGCGCCCTGCGGTCCATGGTGGTGCAGTTCCCATACCAGGTGGTGAAGCAGCCAGTCAGCAGGCTTTCAATGGTGCCTCTGTAGAAGTCCCTAAGGATTTCTGGCCTTAGCCCAAATTTCTTTAGGCGCCTGAGTCCGTGTATTCGCTGTTGGGCCTTTTTGACAACAGTGGCGGTGTGGCCGGCCCAAGTCAGGTCCTGGTGGATGTTGACTCCCAGGTACTTGAAGCTGTCCACCCTTTCCACCACTGTGCCGTTGATGGTGATTGGGGGGTGTGTGCCCTCCCCCCCTCCTGTAGTCTACAATGATCTCCTTGGTCTTGGAGACGTTCAGAGAGAGGTGGTTGTCCTGGCACCATTGTTCCAGGGCCCCCACCTCCTCTCTGTAGGCCGTCTCGTCGCCCCCCGAGATCAGCCCCACGACTGCTGTGTCGTCTGCAAACTTCACGATGGTGTTCGAAGTTTGAGTCGCCACGCAGTCGTGGGTGTAGAGGTCGTACCAGAAGGGGCTGGAGACGCACCCCTGGGGCGCTCCTATGCTGATGGTCAGTGGGGAGGAGGTGAGGTTGCCCACCCTCACCACCTGGCGGCGGTCTGTCAGGAAATCCAGGATCCAGTCGCACATTGCTGTGTTTAGTCCCAGATCCTTGAGCTTGTGTACCAGCCTGGAGGGTACTATGGTGTTGAATGCTGAGCTGTAGTCCACGAACAGCATTCTAACATAGGTGTCCTTCCCCTCCAGGTGGGACAGGGCGGTGTGGAGCACATGTGCTACTGCATCCGCTGTGCTCCTAGTCTCTTTAAACAGACTGTATCATCTACATCCGGCGAATGCAGCTATATACAGTCTGTACGTTACACCCCCAGAACATGCACAAGGAAGTTGGGAAAAAAACCTTCAGACTGGAAGGAAGTTCTACGGAATCCGACCAATCACGACACGCGAATGCGGCATATTGGATTCTGATTGGACTAATGAGCGGAAGACCCGCCTTTCTGCCGGCATATTGGATTCTGATTGGACTAATGAGCGGAAGACCCGCCTTTCTGCTTCCCATTCCGGTTGGTGCATGATTCTCCCCCACGAAGTACAGACGGTATGGCGGAAGCATTTGAAAATTGCGGAAGCCAACTCGTCTGTTCTAAGAGACTACTGTGCTCCTGTTGGGCGGTATGCAAATTGTAGCGGGTCGTGGTCCGGGGGGAGTGTGGGGCGGATCTGTGATATGACCAGCTTCTCAAAGCACTTGCTGGCTATTGGCGTGAGGGCTATTGGGCGCCAGTCATTGAGGCTGGTCACTTTCTGCTGCTTGGGAATGGGGATGATTGTCGCTGCTTTGAAGCAGGAGGGAACTTGTCGGAGGGAGAGAGACTGGTTGAAAATGTCTGTGAATACACCTGCCAGCTGGTGGGCGCAGGCCTTGAGGACCCGCCCGGCGATGCCGTCCGGGCCGGCCGCCTTGCGTGGGTTGATGCGCAGGAACGTCCGGCGCACCTCATCCTCAGTGATGGTGAGAGGGCGGTCTGGGTCTGTGGGGGGTGGGAGGTGGGGGGGTTGGTTGTTGGTTGGTTGTTGAGACACAGCATGGCCTATTGTAGGCATTAAAAATGTGATCAGAAACACAAACACATGCCGAGTGGTTTTCATATAGGAAGAGAACGTTTAAAATGTGTTTTTTCTACGCTTCAAACCGTGGAGGACAGCCCACAATGCAGCCCCACGGGGAACACGTTCATCTAATCAGGTGCAGCAAGGAACAAACCTCAAGCAAATACTGTGGAGCAGGGCGAACAAGCGTGAAAAACATCAGCGAAAGTGGACATGTACCTAGAGAGTGGGGAGAGGTAGGTGGAGGAGAAGGGTCAGACCTGCCAACCTGCACCGCTTACTTCAACACCTGGGGTGTGATTTCTTTTCACAAACAGGGTGAAGGAGCTGATCCCTCCCAGACCTCCACTGCCTGAGCGCCATGCTGGAGCAGAGAGGGTAAACCACACACAAACACACACACACACACACACACACACACACACACACATTCACTCTCTCACACACACACACATACAGTACATGCTCTCTCTAGCCACTTTCACACAGAGATCCCATTTCCATTCAGAAGGCCCGCAATGCCGGCAGCCTTGCCACATAAATTGTTTTCACACAGAACCAAGCAGCTCCGCCATATTTCCGCCTCGGAGTGCGTTTTCAGAGAGCATCCACCCCTCCCAGATTGAAATGATTGTGAACCATGGGCGCTGAGTTTCAATATTATAATTAATCAAAGTCCGACAAATTAAAATGATGCTGGTCACCAAGTCCGGTGATAATATATTTACATAGTATATTATAAATATAATTATATTATAATAATGTTATTATATTATATATAAATATTTTCATGTGCCGCTTATAATGTAGGTTACTGCCAAACATCGCCAGCAGCTCTCAACAGCTGCTCGTTAAGAGATCAAAGAGAAAAGACGAGAGCTCACCCAAATATGACAATGCAGAAACTGGTAATCATTTAAAGTGTTCTCCAAGACAAGGTAGGCTACCGAAAAATCTTCATATTCCACGTGCATTATAACGAGAGGACGTACTGTGGATGCATGAATATATCCTGTGTAGTTGAAGATAATTTTGAGGTGAACTGGAACAGCTGTGCATAAAGCAGGCTGTGGATGGATTTCTCTGTGCGCACAATGGTGCGTACCTATATATTTTTTTCAATATTCTATTTTCAATTTTTATAGAACAATTATAATACATAAACAGGCTCAGACACAGGAAAGAAAAGAAAACAAAACATACATCATCAACGTTCAACATTACATGTTGCTACCAGCCGCATAAGGTGCTTTTATCTGTAATAGATATTGTCCATGGGGTCCCATGCAAGGGGCCCACAAGAAACCAGACAGGAGAGCCTCAAACACTATTCATTCTTAACCTCATCAAAGTAGGCCAAAAAAGGGTCCCAAACAGTCAAGAACCTTTTAAGCGAGTTGGCTCTCAAGACCTGAGTCTCTCCATCCGTATAACAGAGACCATGTCCATCAGCCACACCTGAAAAGAGGAGGACTTCCATTCCTTCAGAATAAGTTTTTTGGCAACAGTTATAATAATAAATATAGCCGCAAGCGGCGATGCGGGGTCCAAGCTTCCGGTGACTTGGGGGGTATATGTCAGATAGTGCACATTTATTCAGACTTGGTATGTGCACAAGTAAACAAAGTTTGGTTGAGATCCGGTGACCTGACGGTTTCCAAGCAGTACTAGTAGTAGTAGTAGTAGCAGTAGTAGTAATAGTAGTAGTAGTAGTGTTGGTAGTAGTGGGAGTGGTAGCAGCAGAAGTACTAAGAATAGTAGTAGTAGTAGTAGCAGCAGCAGCAGTAGTAGTGGTGGTTGGCTGTTATAGCGCCACCATCTGGTGGATTGGTGTAATTTTTTCCTCTGAGTAGTGGGTGATGTCTTGTAACTATGTGGAAAGGTGGGTGATGTGGGGCGTATGGTTTCTGAGATCCACACACTTTTAGGGCAGGAAAAGAACAAAAGCAAATACACACAAGTTTAGACATTTATCATTTCAAAACGGTTTCACGTATCCAAAATCCTTTAATAACTTTAGGTCGGGGTAGTCCATAGATAACCCAGAAAAAGTTTCGTGTGATTTGGCCAAACAGTCTAGGAGGAACTCGCAAAAGTAGGTTTTTGATCAAATTCAAAATGGCGGAAAATCTAGGCACACGCAAATGGGCGTGGCCTATATGGATACATGCATATTGATCCAAGGAATCCAGGATAAGTGAAATTTTTAGTATAGGACACACGGTTCAGAAGATATGGACCATAAGGCGAAATGGTCTGTTATAGCGCCACCATCTGGTGGATTGGTGTATTTTTTTTTCTCCGAGTAGGGGGTGACCTCTTGAACCTATGTGGAAAGTTTAGGTGATGTGGAGGGTATGGTTTCTGAGATCCACACACTTTTAGGGCAGAAAAAGAAGAAAAACAAATAGACAATATAGCCGCAAGCGGCGATGCGGGGTCCAAGCTTTCGGTGACTTGGGGGGTATATGTCAGATAATATGACACTGAATAGTGCACATTTATTCAGAGTTGGTATGTGCACAAGTAAACAAAGTTTGGTTGAGATCCGGTGACCTGACAGTTTCCAAGCAGTAGTAGTAGTAGTAGTAGTAGCAGTAGTAGTAGTAGTAGTAGTGGGAGTGGTAGCAGTTGTAGCAGCAGTAGTTGTAATTGCCTGGTTAATGAGTTGTGGGCAATTTAGTGTCGCGGTGTGTTTCATTAAAAGTTTAGACATTTATAATTTCCAAACGGTTTCACATATCCAAAATCCTTTGATAACTTTATGTCGGGGTAGTCCATAGCTGACCCAGAAAAAGTTTTGTGAGATTTGGTCAAAAGGTCCGCAAAAGTAAGTTTTTGATCAAATTCAAAATGGCGGAAAATCTACCAGACATACTGTAAATGGGTGTAGCCTAGTAGGTTAGATGCATGATACTCCAGGGAAAGCAGTAGATGTGGAATTTTGATTCTACGGCTCGTGGTTCAGAAGTTATGGACCAAAAACGTGAAATTGGCTGTTATAGCGACACCATATGGTGGATTGGTGTAATTTTTTTCCTCTGAGTAGTGGGTGATGTCTTGAACCTGTGTGGAAAGTTTGGGTGATGGGGGGCGTATGGTTTCTGAGATCCACACACTTTTAGGGCAGGAAAAGAACAAAAGCAAATACGCAAAAGTTTAGACATTTATCATTTCAAAACGGTTTCACGTATCCAAAATCCTTTGATAACTTTAGGTCGGGTTAGTCCATAGATAACCCCAAAAAGTTTTTGTGTGATTTGGCTAAACGGTCTAGGAGAAGTTCGCAAAAGTAGGTTTTTGATCCAATTCAAAATGGCGGAAAAGCTAGGCACACGCAAATGGGCGGGGCCTATATGGATAGATGCGTATTGATCCAAATAATCCGTGAGAAGTGAAATTTTGAGTTTCGGACACACGGTTCAGAAGATAGGGACCATAACGCGAAATGGTCTGTTATAGCGCCACCATCTGGTGGATTGGTGTAGTATTTTTTCTCTGAGTAGGGGGTGACATATGGTTATATGTCAGATATTAATATAGACACTGAATTGCACATTTAGTCAGAGTTGATATGTGCACAAGTGTACCAAGTTCGTAGTAAGTAATATGTAGTAAGTAGCAGTGGTGGTGGTAAGCCAAATGGTGGCTGTCAAAGAGTAATGGACTTTTGCTAGGCAAACTGTCATAATTTCAAATCCTAGCTTCCTGATAAGCTTAGATGTGTTAGCCATGAGTGGACAGCTTACTGAGGTGTTGCTTTTGTGGTGTTCCGAGTCCATTGGATGAAGATAGTGTGCTGCTTCTACTGTACACTTCTGATCATGGTTATAGATGTGCTCAGTGAGGAAAGGATTAAACAAACTGTTCCTGAATGGTGATCCAAGTAATTGGTTGTCACAATGAAAAGCCAATGCTTTTGTAGTAGTGGTGGTAGTCATAAATCTGGTCTGCATAAGCACAAGGCCAGAATTTGAACCATTTGTCATGAAATTAATGTAAAATCCTAACTGTTACTAGATACTCCACATGGTACATTCATAGTGTCTCTGTATAGGTATAACAAGATTAATATTCAGGTTGTGTAAATCACCCTTTAAGTCAAACTGTTAGTGGCTTAATAGGTTATCAGTTAACAAGTTACTTGACTGTTATTCAGATGTTTTAAAAGGGTAAGCTTGGGCACAGTGGACATCTACAAGTTGGCAATAAAAGTGTAAGCTCAAGGTTGACTAAAGGAGTTAGGATATAATGCATAAAGCAGATATATGATTCAAACAATAAGTTTTTATTGCAAATAATAGTTTTTATGAAATGAAAAACTTAAAGTAAAGAGAAATATATCAATCCATTTTGTCCTTGTGTGGGGCTGAGTCGGGGTTTCTGGACTGTGTGGAGGGACTGTCGAGTCTTGGAGTCAAGTCTGAGTCAGGGCTATGATTTGTCTATTATGTCAACTCAGATGTGATTGAGCATGAGGATAGCTTCTTCCATTTCGTCTGTAGTCATTTGAGTAATAGGTGAGTTTTATGTCCGGTGGTTTGTTGTTCCATGGTGCTGTGTATTGAATGTTCTCCAGTTGGATTGGGTTTCTAGGAGACAAAAGTACAGGCATGATGAGAATAGGCAGTTGTGATGAGTCACTGTCTGGATGGGTAAATGCATTGAGTGGCAGACAGTAGTCTGGTTGTAGGAAAGCAGTAAGACAAGTTAATGGTTACAAGAAATGGCTGGTTGTTTAAAGGGTAGACAGATGATGTAAAACGTAGACAGGATAAAGCAGTATAGAGAAGAAGGAAATTAAAATTGTTGCAGGTGTATAGGAATGTAAAATATTTACTTCTTATCTTGTGCGGTTTGGAAGGCGGTATGCAGGTGCGGGTGTTGAAGGAGACAAGTTTTGAGAATTGACCGGATTCTTGAATAACTGCATTGAAGTATGTTTTGGAGTGATCTCTGGTGAAGTGTTTGATTTCTGACAGTTCGTGTATATATCCTTCGACTTGGAATTTAGTTTGTTTAGCTGGCGATGCCATTTTCTGAAATGGAGGTAAAAGGCAACATCATTATTTGTTACTGGATGACTGAAAGCACTAGTTGTAGTACTTAGCCTGCATAAGCACATAAGACCAGAACTTTTTTTAACTTTTAATTAGTTGGAATTAAACACACAGGGATAAGAATATTTTAAATCACAGTGTTGGTGTGAACATATTCACACTGTCTCTTTAAAGTAAACAGAATTGGCATAATGAAACATTTTAAGGTAGTGTAAACTTTTCTTCAACTCAATGGAAACCAAACATCTAGTGACTTATTGGTTACTGGCTAATAAGTTAGCATGTGAACACTGACTCAATTGGTTTGACATTTACAAGTCAGCAATAACAGCACAAACTATTACACCTCATGTGTAAAGATTGTAAGCTTAAATTGGATATTAAAAAAAGCATTTCCTCTACCAACCTGTAGCAACTGTGAAAAATAGACAGAATGTAAAATACATACTTGTTATTTTAGGCATTTTTGAAGGAGGATCTCTGGTGGTTTGTTTAACTTGTGTGGGGTGTGTGTGGGGGGGGTGTCAGAGCAGGTGGCATTAAAAGTTTAGACATTACAAGTACCGCATAGTACCCCACTTCAAATAAACCAAACTATACCTTTCACAAATCAACTCAATAAGTGTCAAACTAAATGAATGCCTGCAAAACGTTTTCGGATGTGTGAGATATGCAAAATAAATCAGCATTGTTTTTCGGTGGAGTGTCCCTTTAAGGCCAAAACTCTTAACATCTTAGTTGGCTTTAATTAAACACACAAGATAGGAATACATTTCAAATTTTTATACCCATAGCTCGACCCATCTCCCCACTCACATGGCACAATCCACAAGTGAGTGAGTGAAGCACTCTGGGAGATGAAGTACACCAGTGGTGGCCATTTTAGTATATGTGTATGTGTGTGTGTGTGTGTGTGTGTGTGTGCGCATGTGCGTGCGCGTGCGTGCAAACAGACAAAATAGTCGTAGGAAGTAGTATGTTTAGCAATAAACAAACAATGTAACAATCAAACAAACAACAATAAACCATGGCTAAAGAGAAAAACATATGCAATTCACCTTTAAGATCAGGATGGCTTGGAATGGCTCAACAATGGCTAACAAAACTACAACTGACTTAATAATGCATCTGAAGGGAGGATAAACACCAAAGGACTGAAACACCAACACAGCCTTCTGCAGTCAAGGACACAGACTGAGTGTAGAGGCTGATTAGCCTCTTAAGTGCAGGTGTGTGGTGATCAGTCCTGAAGTAGGTGCGGCGTGTGTGTGTGTGTATATAGCTGTATACGTGTGTGCATGTGTGTGTGTGTGTGTGTCAGTGTTGGAACAAGTTACTTCAAGAATGGCGGGGGGGGGGGGGATGCAAACACACAAACAATAACTCACCAATTCAGCTTCAGAGTTTAGATTCAACAGGTTTCTTTCAAGTATTGGCACCATTGGCACGGTGGATATCTACAGATCAGTAAAGGCGCAACCAATCACTTCAAGTTCAAACATTAACATTAACATGGTACATTCATGTCCACATTTTTAGTAGCGTTTTAAACATAAATTTAACATTTTTAACTTTGTGTTATTCTTTCGTAATTTATACTTTTAACTAGGGATGTTCATCAATTATCGAAAATCGATAATCGATCGTTAAGGATTGGAATCGATCCTGTGGCATTTGGATCGATTTTTTAATTATTAAAAAAAAAAAAAAAAAAAATTTTTTTTTTTTTGGACTAGGTTTGGGTGGAATTCGTTACTCCTCGCCCCACTCCATTGCACAGCCGACTAACGTGAGGTGGAGCTTCATATAGTCTCTAGTTTTCTGGCTGGGCACGGGCCTTTGTGCCAACAAAACTGTTTTAAACATGGGAAATTCACACCGGCATGCGCCGGGGACAGCAGTGTTGGAGAGGAGACACATTGAAATAAAGAGTTCATTGAGGAGAACACGTTGTCTTTCGTATTTTCTGCCATAGGCATTCATTTTGTAAAAAAAAAAAAAAAAAAAAATTGAAAATTGAAAATATTGAAAATTTTCTAAGTATTAATAAAATCGATGATCGATAATTGATCGTTAATTTTCACCGATTATCGATTTTGGAAAATTTTCAAAATGAACATCCCTACATTTTTGAAGGAGGATCTCTGGTGGTTTGTTTAACTTGTGTGGGGTGTGTGTGGGGGGGGTGTCAGAGCAGGTGGCATTAAAAGTTTAGACATTACAAGTACCGCATAGTACCCCACTTCAAATAACCAAACTATACCTTTCACAAATCAACTCAATAAGTGTCAAACTAAATGAATGCCTGCAAAACTGTTTTCGGATGTGTGAGATATGCAAAATAAATCAGCATTGTTTTTCGGTGGAGTGTCCCTTTAAGGCCAAAACTCTTAACATCTTAGTTGGCTTTAATTAAACACACAAGATAGGAATACATTTAAAAATTTTATACCCATAGCTCGACCCATCTCCCCACTCACATGGCACAATCCACAAGTGAGTGAGTGAAGCACTCTGGGAGATGAAGTAC